>NC_067402.1:57449347-58049347 GCF_016432865.1 Antechinus flavipes | reverse complement strand
GCATCCTCTGTTAGCTAACTGGAATGTTTTGAGGGTTCACAGAGCCAAACTGATGACCTATTCCTCCTCTGAGCCCAGGTAGTGGAACCTTGTTCTTGTTTTGAGGTCAACAAGGCCATCCTACTGTTCTAAGCATGGTCTGAGCCTGGGAGCTAAGGATAAGAGCTCATTAAGATTCAGAATGTGGGAGAAGATGATCATAATGTATTCTTTCCTAGTCAGTCCACATCTGTAACAATGGGTTCTATTCTAGGCATCACATATAAAGAATTATATTAACAGAGAAATCTGTGAGAAGTCTTGAAACCAATGCATATGAGAAATGGTTTAAGGAATAGAACATTTAGCCTCGTCTTCATGAAGACTTCTCTGATCCTTCATTTTTTTCCTTCCTTAAATTATTACTTATTTGTCTATTTTCTCTATTGATCATGTGATCAGTAAACTGAAAGATCCCCAAAGGGAGGGATAGTTTTTTGTCTTTGTGAGCCTCTTACATTGATGAAAAATTTGATTTGTTTTATATGAACCCAGAGGTTAGAACAGGGAGCAATAAATGGAAACTAAAAAGATAAATGTAGGCTAGATGGGATGAAAACATACTTCATGTTTATTTCTGTTCAAGAGTAAAATGTGCTGCCTCTGGAGGGAATGGGCATCCCCTCATTGAGGGTCTTTAAGGATGGGGAATATTGTCAGGATATCCCTGTGCAGATACAGCCTGAACAAAAGAGGTCTTTGTATCTGTGAGAATTGCTAGTTATATCCTCTTCACATGAAGGCAGACTTGTTGCTATAACTTATAGAAGGGCTGATATTGTTTGCCAGATGTTTTTATGACCAACTTTTATTTTTGTTGATCCTGCTAACAAACCTCTGTTCCATCTCCTTTTATCTCTCCACTTATTTTCTTAATCAGCCCTTTCTAATTTTGTTTTATCAGCTGTGCCTGTTGCTTCCCTCAACTGAGTCCAACCCTCAGAACTTTGTTTTGTACTGCTCCTGCACCGTTTTATGTGCTTCTGTTCTTTGTCTTGACTCGTGAGCTCTGAAACTCTTGTGTCCTAATGCACCATCCTTCGTGTTTACCAAGAATAGTAAACATAGATTGAAAGGGACTAAACCTCCCTCTCCATCATGATCCTCAGAAAATAAAACTCTTCCCCCCTCAGAATATGTTGTTTCCTGTCATTATGTGTTTTTCCAAATAAGTTGCCTTATGTATTTTTCATACATTATTATTTTTATTGATATTTATGAAAGTACAGAAGATGGCAGGTAAATTTTGTAATTTTTAAAATAATTGTACGTATGCCAGCTGTTTGATTTAAATGATTATTTTTAAGCAGATTTTATAAAAATGGAGAATTTTGTTTTATCTTGAAAGAATACTTGATGAATTAGTAAGAGATCCAGCCTGGTTCAAAGCCTACCTCTGACTTTTGCTGGTTATCTGACGTAGGCAGCAAATCCCTTCACCTCTCAGCATCTCTCTAAGATTAGTGGAGATCTGTGAAGGCTCAGCATACTGGGTAATAACTGAGGGAGCCCTGAAAAAAGCCAAAGCTTCTATGGGGAGGAGGAGAAAAGGAAACACCTTTCAGATACTGGGAATAGACAACATGAATAAAGCTATTAAGATGGGAAATAGAATATCAACTTCAGTAGACTGGTTGGCCTAGAACATAGAATGCATGAAGGGGAATAATTGGAAATGTCTGAAAAGGTCAGATCTGGATCTGGAACATCAAACTGACCAAATGCCAGTTTGATGACTTTGTACCTTATTCTGACTATTTTTAAGCCAGAGATTGATGCAGTCATACCTATAGTATAGGAAGATTAGTTTGGCAACTGTGTGGAGAATGGATTAGAAAAAGGAGAGGTGGAATTGGGAGGTTATTACATTGTCCAAGCAAGAGGTGATGAGGGCAAAAAGTAATGCCTGAGAACTTTGGTTGCGAGAATGCTTATGAGTTTAAAAAATATCTTTTTACTTATCTTTAAACTTTTCTGTTGGGTTGATTTGCTTTGGATTAGAATCAGTGCAAGGAGAGATCTCAGAGATCAGCTAGTCAAAATAATTTCTTTTAATTTAGGAAAAACCAGAAACATTAGGTGTTTTGTACAAGGTTACAATAAAATTGAAAAATCAGGCCCAGAGCACACATCTTCTGTTTCTTCTTGAGGTATTCTTTCTGTTACATTACTGTGTAGAAAATAAGTAGGATGATCCCTTGGGTCCCTTTAGCTCTAAGAGCTTTGAATAAAATCTGTGGATTAGTAATAGACCCTAAGGTACAAACTTCTTGTATATAAGCTCATCTATTTACAATGAGCTTATTTTTTTAATAGCATGTTATTTCATAAAATCATAATTTTATAAATGATTCCATTTCTATTTGTAGACTGATTTGTTCATTGATTTCTTATTTTTAATTTCTGTTCTTCATTAAATATATGTTTTTTCTTGTTAATGGTGTTTATTCTTGAAAATATCCAAGATATCTAATTAATAAATTCCCATCAACAAATAGTTAGTGATTCCTGGATAAGTACTTTCCAAAACATAAAACAAAACTAGAAGGGGTTTTTGTGACATTTATCCTAAATTATCAGATTTTCAACTTTTTCAATTATTTTACATTTAAAGTATTCAGGCCTCTTATTAGTTATAGGACTGGTGCTATATAATATTCTTAGTCCATCTATATTTTGCAAAAATACCCAAAGATATTCCATCTAACAATGTTTTTTTGCTCATAAATATATTCTGTATCATGTTATGAAATATATATTTATTGATGATGACTAGTGACTTGTGGAATTGTACATATATGGATTGTGTAGTAGAAAGAACCCTAATCTAAAAGTAAAAAAAAACAAAAACAAAACTGAGTTTCTTTCCTGGATCTGCTTTTAACTAGCTGCATAATTGTGAACAAATCACTAATTTCTATAGTACTCAGTTTTCTCACCTCTCAAATTTGGATTAAATGAGCTCAGAGAACTATTCCAGCTATAAAAGGCTATGAGATATTTTAGAAATGGGGCACAATATCTAAATGCACTTTAAAAAAAAAAAGCAATATGTTTATCAAAATTGGAAGTAGCTGATCACCCAAATGCCAACCAAAAAGTAGGTCCCAAGATGTTGTCATATAAGGACCAGTTAAAGAAACTGGCATGTTTATCCTGGAGAACAGTAAGTATAGAGATGACAGATTTCTGTAAATATCTGACAGGGCATAATCTAAAAGAAGATTTAGCTTTGTTCTGATTAGCCCCTAAGAATTAGGACTAGTGGATGGAATGAAAGAGAAGAAAATTCTTCATAGAAAAAAAATTATGCTTCATATTTAACCTATATCAAATTTCTTGCTGTCTTGGGAAGTGGGGATTGGGGAGGGTGGGGAGAAGGAGAAAAATTTGCAACATAAGGTTTTGCAAAGCTGAATGTTGAACACTATCTTTGTACATATTTGAAAAAAATAAAAAGCTATAAAAATAAATACTTATTAACTATATACCAAAAGAAAAGAAAAATTGTGCTAATTCTTTTATATTTTTTAGAATCTTTGGGTTCTATAAAGCTCACAAAGCTTTTCCTGACTTTCCCTAGTCATTTGTGTTTTCTCCCTCTGTTATATACTAATTATACCCCAACATGTCAAGAGAATGTAAGTTTCTTGAGGATAGATATTATTTTGTTTTTGTATTCCCTAAAACTACCCACTTGTCCTGTGCATGCTTAAGAAACATTAGTTGTATTTTATATAAGTTTAACTTCCTAACAAATAGGACTATTCCAAAGTAGGAAATATCAAATGGGTCACCTCAAGAAGTATAGGTCTTCAAATGAAATCTGGGTGATTATTTGTCAGGAATGTTGTAAAAGTGGAATTGGACTAGATGGCTTCACAAGTTCCTCCCAACTCTGAGGTTCTGTTTCTTTTTTTTTTTTCCTGAAATGACCAGAATATTTACCAAGTGATTTTTTAATAGTCACATAATCAGATAGGGCATGAATTGGTTGCCACCTTGAATCATGTGATTTCTTTGGATATTTTTTAGCTTTATCATTGGTGAATAAATTATAAATACATTATAATCTCTCTTAGATTCAAAGGTAGGTTGTCTAAAACATTGACAGAGTTATCTTCTGTTGCATCCCTAATCCTGATACTATCTTATCAACTCCTTATTTGTGAATTGTTGAATTATTAACCTGTGTGGGGTATATTGAATGATCCCTTGATACATCCTTAAAAGTTGAACGTTTATTTTTCTTTGTTTTTATTTCGTGGGAAGGTAAGACATTTTTGTATGAATGTGTTTTCTTATCATTTGTCCTTTTCTTCTGAAAGTAGCAGAACTTAATTACTCACTATACTGACTAGTTATAATAGGAAAATATTGACTATTCATTTCCAAAGAAAACAAATGTAAAAAGTCGTAGATTTAAATCGCAACAAAATAGATATAATTTGGACATGAGGAAGAATTGGACATTAAGTAATAAAATATTAGAAATGCTATTTTTTAAAGTCCTGAAATTTCTGTCTAAAATTTAAAGGATAAGATAAACATCTGTCTTTGACAGGTGTTCATGTATATACGTATTTAAATATGCATATATGTGTCTATGCGTGAAAGAGAGGCAGAGACAAAGACAGAGAGAGAGACACAGAAATTTGAAAGTAGAGGGCTAGACTAGATGACTTCTTGAGTTTCCTTCAAGTTCCAGGATTCTAGGCTTCTATAATTTTATGTCAGTGATAAGCCAACTCATTTTAAAAACTTGAATTATTTGAAATATTATTTATAAGGTGTTGCCCTTCTATATTGCTTCCAAAACTTTTCAACCAATTTCATTGCTTTATCATCTATCATGTAGCCTTAAATTTAATGTAGTGTCATGCTCTAAAAAATTTTCTATTAACACCATGTTAGTCTTTAAATGTGATTTTACTTCAGCCTTAGTAGTGCAATAGTGATGCATCTATCTTTGATTTTCTACAATTTACCCTTCTACAATTTTCTAAAAATAACAAGGCAGTAGTAAGTAGATAGTAATCAAATCCTTTATGAGATTTTTCTGCTTTTCATCATCAAGAAATAGCAGAAAATAAGTAGTAATGATCACAGAAAGATTTTCTAGGGTAAATTTACAAATGGTCGTTTTTGAAGACAACGTTCTCTTATAAAATAATATAGTGAAAGTTATATCTTAATCTAGTATCACTGTGAAAAACCATAGCCTGATCAAGCTCAGTCCTTTTGATAAGAGCTTTGAGTCCTGATGTGATTCTTACATAGACTAACATGGCTTTAGGAAAATAATTTAACCTCTTTATGTCTTAGATTACTCATCTGGAAGATGATGAGTACTTCCAGGGAAGCCAAAGCCTAGTATGACTTTGATAGAGCATTTAAGATGGCTTTAAAAAAAAATCAAGCTGAAAAAGAAAAGTATCATGACCAGTAAGATATTGAGACACCCAGGAGGAAATGGATTACAAGTCAGTTATAAATACATAGTACCACCACAAACATTACTTTCCAACATTAGAAACATTGTTTGTGGGTGATATAGCCTCATCATACCAAAACTTAGAAGTGTAAAACCTCCTAAATGAATTTATAATCATTCAGAATAGTTTGTTGAAGAGACTGAAAATACTTTAAATATATATAGAGAGAGATACTTTTTGTTTCTATGCCATTCTTATTCTTTTTAAAGATGTTTTAATCTCTCCCTCTTATGTGACTTCAGCAATCAAGCCATTTAAAAAAAAAAGTCAATGAATAAAATTCTTAAATTAATTCTGCATAATCCAGTATAACAAATTCCTATATCGGACACATCCAAAAATGTATATCTCATTCTGCATTTTAAGTTCGTCTCTCTAGCAGGAGGTGTTTCATCTCCACTGTTTGGGATTTGTGATTTATCATTGTGCTGATCTGAGTTTTAAAGTCTTCCAAAATTGTCTTTCTCTATAATGACTTTATTATAAAAATTCTTTTTCTATCTCTATTTAATTGGCTTTGTATGATTCTATAAAGATTTTCCCAATTTGCTATGAAATTGTCTGTTTCATTGTTTCTTATGGCTCAATAATTTTTCATTATATTTATATATCAATTTGTTTACCATTCCCCAATAAGATACTTTCTTAGTTTCAAGTTTTTTTGCTATCACAAAAGAAATGATATAAATATTTTCGTATGCATATATATCTTTCCTTTTTCTGATTTCTTTGGAGAATAGGCCTAATAGTAGCATAGCTAGGCAAAGAGTTTAGTAACTTTTTGAGCAAAGTTCCAAATTGTTTTCCAGAATGTGTGGACCAAGTCACAATTCCATCAACAGAACACTAGTTTCAACATTAACATTTTCCTTTTTTCTTTTTTTAATCTTGCCAGTCTGATGGTTGTGAGAGAGAACTTCAAAGTTGCTTTAATTTGTATTTCCTAACTGTAGTAATGTAGATTTTTTTTTTGTATGGTTGCTGATAGCTTAGATTTCTTCCTTTGCAGACTGCTATATTTCATATCTTTTGACCATGTATCTGCTGGGGAATGGGCTTTAGCCATATAAATTTGACAGTATTCACACACACACACACACACACACACACACACACACACACATATGCCCGCACGCACAGCAACAATTGTGATTGATAAAGAGCTGGTTTTAAAGGCTCCAGTTCAGGTCTTGTCTCTAACACTGGCTGTTTGTCCCCATACAAGCTCTTAAGTTCTCAATGTCTCCAGATGACTCTCTAAGACTATAACTTGCCAAGCAAGGGCTGATGTTCTTCCTTGGGAAAGGGAGTTTCCTCATCAAGCTGAATGATGAAAGAACAGGCACTTGTATTTTTTTTAGTTATTTTTTGGTACTTAGGACCACAATCTCATTAACATGGCTACTCCCCCCACTCATAGAGAGCAATCACCTCCCACCCTTTTTCAGTCTCTGTGATTCTTGTCCAAATCTTTCCATAAATCTTACCGAGATGATTTGGGAAGTGTACTAGAAGCATTCCTCAGAGAGCCCTGCAAATTAACAACGGTCCATTAGCTTAGGATTTAAAAAAAAATTAGGCCATACCTGAAAGACTTCAGACTCTGGGCAAGAGAATTATAATAAAAATGGAAACTAATAATGCAAATATATTTCTAGCTACTGATGAGCATAGTCCTTCGGTATTTATTGTTATTGCTTTGGAGAGTGTAAAATGTGCTCATCACAATTTTATACTGACACAAAGTTTTTGCAGGCTGATCAGTTTTTACATTCAGCTTTATAAAGATGCTTTTCTTTGCCTAACAAAATTAATATATCTCCAGATGGTAATGAATTAGCTTTTTAGTCAATAGTGTAGCTAAACTCGTTTATTTAAAATGTTTCTATTTCTGTTCCACACTTACTTAAAATTTGATGTGCATTTTCATCACTTTTTAATAGGAAGTATTCTCCATAATTATTTTATTTCATAGCATTACTTTATCAGAAAACTAAATGTTACTAGATATATTCTATCAAATATAAATATGATACATGTGTCATTATTAAACATAATAAAGTAAAATAACTTCATAATAGATATTTAAATATTAAATGTCAGTAACAACAAAAAGTATGTCTTTCTGGTTTTATAAAGGATTAATAATTTGGGCTTGATAAAATAGATGAGCACATTTATTATTTTTCACACACCTGGAAGTTTTCAAAGAATCATTTAAAAGGATGGTTTCTTATAAAATGAAAAAAAATTACTTCTGAAATGAGAAAAGGCAGGTATCTCAAACAGCCTCTTCATACACCCTCCCCACCTGCCTTCAACCAGCTGTCCACCAAATCTATCCTCACTCAAACCCCTCTTCTTCCAGCTCCCCTATTTCTCAACACAGCTTGTACTAGTGCCTTTCTTGGTCTCTGTCTTATCTCCACCATTTTCAGTTGATCCTGATAAAAGAATCTTCTTTAGGCTTAAGTACTAAGGTGCTAAAAAACCAAAAAAACACTTTTAGTGAGTTCATATGTTAAATGTGTGTGTGTATGTGCAAATACACATATACATACATTTACACATACTCACATGCATATATCTAACTCCTCAACCAGATATTTTAAGGTCTTTCTACCTATTCCTCCCTTACTTTTATAACCTTACTTCACATTCCTTCCTGTCATCCAGTTTATATCCCAGTCAAACTGAATTGCTTGTTTTCTTCAAACTCAATAAACAAAATCTCTCCCTTCTATGAATTCCTACTAGCCTACTCTTATGCCTAATATGTGTGCTTCATTCCCGTCTGTCAGAAGTCACTTCTTCCTCAAAAGCTCATCTCATTGCCACCTTCTCTATGAAGCCTTCCTTAATGTAGATACTATGTAGATAGTAGCACTCTTACCCTGAGAAATTATTTCTGGGACTCTGATCTCTTCTTTCCTCCCTTCATCTCCTCTTTTAGATTATACTTTTATCCATGAATAAAGTATAACCTACTTGAAGGGAGAGACTGATTTGTAACTCTTTTATATATGATTCACATATTTTATTAATTTGTATTAAATTAGTGAGTGGTTTCTTAATAACATAAAAAAACTCTTTTCTTTTATACTATCAATATTATATACAAATGCTCAGTTATAATCACCTAAAGTAAGGTTTTTGGAAAAAAGATGAAGTTATATGAAATGTCAAAATTTCTCACTTAAAGAAACTTTATAACTATACATGTATGCAGTAAAATTGTCACTATGATGTATTATACAGTAGACTTGGTTAAGTCAAACTACTAGACTATCAAATAAATATATAGAAATAAAAACAAAATTATTTTCCCAAAATGTGATGTATAGAATTTATGGATATTCAACAACCTGACTCTTTATAATGAGTTCTTCACCTCATTTGTGCTCTCTCTTTCTTCTGTAAGTTCTCAGTCCTAGATATCATGCTGTGTAATTCTTTGCTCATAAGTATGTTATTATATGAAGAATAGAATCATATATTATTAGAGCCAAAAGTTGCTAAGAGACTATTCAGTCCAAACTTCTCAAAACATCCCATGTCTTTCCTTATTCCAGTTATTTCCTTCCCTTCCCCATTACTCTATTGAATTCTTACCTATCCATCGTTAAAATCCAACCCATACACCACCTCAGTTCAACAGACTATTAAGCACCTATTGTGTATAAAGCTCTGTCATTGGTACAAAGAGATACAAAATTTAGATAAGGCTAGTCTAAGCTTTCATATCTTAAATAAAGCCTTCCCTAATAATCTAAAAAGTAATATTTTTTCTTCCAGCTTTCACTTAGAACTTTATACTTCCCTAAAGTACACAAACATTTAGTAAATGTTTGAGATTTGTTAAAAGTCCCAATTCAATAAAAAGCTATATTTATCTGGCATTTTGTATAACTTTGCATAACTATATTTTTTTAGTTTCTGTAATTTCTCTAATTCTCTTATTTAACAATCATGTTTACAAACAGTGATGTTTGTACTGCAAAATCATCAAATGAATCCTGTCTGAATTCTCTTTAAAGAAAGATTGAGTTCTGTTCAGAAGTCAGATGTCATAGAAATAGCCCTGGATTTCTACATGGCTCCTCCCAATTTTTCAGGCTGCTCAAGAATAGGTCCTCTATTATCTTACGGTCCCCAGAGTCCTTCACCTTGAAGGAGATTATGTGTTTTGTGATCTGTCTGCATCTTCTCATCAGGCCAGATGGAGGTACATGCCCAGCAATGGGGTTTGTCCAAAACAATGCACAGAAGCTGAAATTTCTGTAAAATAATGCCCAATTTAAGCCCATGGGTATGACATCCAATTCAGTGCATTGTACTGTACTGCTAAATTTTGGATACCCATGATTCATTATACATGATAGTAGAATATAATGAGCATTATTTCTGCAAATCAGAGAGAAGTGCTATTTGATTTTTTGCTAAAGCAGGACCTAGAGGTAAAAATATTAGAATGTTTGGGTTTTTTATTCTCTTTTAACATTATTATATGTTTCATTTCCCCACAAGCCTAATAAAGAATACTAATTGTGATCCAACACACTTTGGCAAATGAAGTAGAGGAGAGACAAATTCTGATTGCTGTAAGGAAAGAGCAGGAGATCAAATTATTCAAGTTAGTCCTAAATGAAGATTAATGATATTTAATATCAGAGATTCAGCCTAGATTCTTAATTTTCTAGTTTAATTCTGTAATGCAGATTGACAGATTTGCATGTTGCATTTTCACATAACTTTTTGTCCCAGAATGGTAGCATTTATATATGTCCTCATATTATTTTTCTAAAAATGATTTTTTTAGGAAAATAAATGTCATTCCCCTTTCTATAACCACAAGCCTAACATGTACTGCAATTATTGTTTACATAATAATTCTTTTAAACTGTTTGATTTTTCTTAGAGAAAATTGCAGTCAAATTGGTCCTACATAAATTGCCTTTATAATGCCACTTATTTCACCTTCTGATCTGAAAAGTATATGAAAAAGAACTGCCTTTCTTCAGTATATTGTATGTCTTCACAAAATGTAGATTTTATTCCATCATTTGTGAGCCCTGAAGACAGGAAAGGAGAAGTGTGTTCAATAGAGTTAAGACATAGAAGCTATTTCTTACATTTGTAGCAATTAGTATTGACCACTAAAAATGCATTTCAGCTGCTCAACTTAAAATGATTGCCTAATTAAAAATAACAGAGAAGAAATTGGTTATCTACCAGTCTCTTCTATGGAAAATATAAGGGAAAAAAAATAATGACAAATGGTCATTTTACCCCTTAAGATACACTAAAAAACAAAAACAAAACAAAACAAAAAAAAAAAAACAAAAAAACAGGGGCAGCTAGTTGATATAGTGGATAGATCATCAGCCCTGAAGTCAGGAGGACCTGAGTTCAAATTTGGCCTCAGATAATTAATACTTCCTAGCTATGTGACTTTGGCCAAGTCTTTTAACCCCCACATTGTGGCAGCAAAACAACAACAAGAAAAACCTAAGAAGAGCCCTTCGTTTATGCCAATAAAGCAAATTGTACTACGAAAGTTAAAGAAATCCGATTGATCTGGTAAGAGGAATGGATGATAGATCTGGCAAATGCTTATTCTGAAAAGAAAATTTTAAATTTTATTAACCTAGTCATTTAAATGAGATAGAATTATACTTAATAGGGATTTTGCTGCTGAAATAATTGTTTAGACAGACCTAGTAATCATTTTAGTTTAAATCAGTCTACCTATCACTAATAAGGAATAATATATTCTACTTTTATTTCTACCAATAGACCAGACTTACTCTAAAAAAGAAATAGGTTCAAAGTTTTCAGATATCATCATAGTAAAATTTACTCAATAATAAAAAGAATTTAAAGCTTTGAATTTCGGAGAATGTAAGGTTTTAGCATCTTTTTAAAATAAAGGTCACTCATTTAATATTTTTATTAGAAATATTGCCCATTCTTAATTGTTTTATAGAATTCTTAACTTTTTGATTAAAAGAAAACTAATCTCTTAGGTCAAGAAAAACCACAACAATATTCTCCTAAATATTTCAAAAAATGAAGTGCAGTAACTTTTATGTTTAGCAGAAATGTTTTACCAAAAAAAAAAAAAAGGAATAAAGAAAAAAGCAAGGATATTTGTAATTTCCTCCCACAATCATTTTCATTTAAACTTTCTAATTTTAACATTTTTGAATTATCCCACATTAAAATAATCCATACCTTTCCTTCAATATTGTAAACAAAACTCACATTTATCTCATACTGTTTTAAGGTTTATTAAGAGCTTTCATCACAACAATCCTGTGAATGGGAGGTAGACAGTAATGGCTTAAAAACTGAATTCATTAATGTGCCTGATGTAGAGCACATTTTTTCCACAGTTTGGTCTTTGGGAACATTTGTGGTCAAAATTTTTTTCTCTCTCCAGCTATCCTGATTATGTTCTTTACCCCAATAAGCTTGTCATCAAACAACAGACATCCATCCAGCCCATTTAATCCTGTACTTGATGGACCCCCTAGAATTTGTGCCACACCCTTGAGAACCTGGGGTCTTCTCCCTCTGACAACAAGACATTGGAGTCAGACTTTAGAGGAAGACAGTGCAAGAATCCCATTTCACAAGTGAAGCAGTTGAGGTTCAGACTTGCTTTGCTTATGGTAGCACACCTAAATATTGGAATCAAGATTCATACCAAGTCTCCTGCTTCCAAATCAGAGGTAGAGATTGTAGAAGGCATAAATGAACTTCCAAAAAATCCAAAACAAAATAAAATAAAACTCCAGGACCAAGTAGATTTACCAGCAGACTATCAGATCTTCAGAGAGTGTTTGCAAAAAAAAAAAAAAATAGACAATTCAGTCTCTCTTCAGATTAGGTCCCTAAGGATATAGACAAAAATAACATTCTGCTGAGAAACAGAGAACCCCACAGGAGAGATTCTGACTAGATCACATACTCAAACAATTATTTAGATAGTTATGCACATAGACTAGAGCCATAGTAGTCATCAACCAAGTAAATGGTTAATTCATTCTCAAGTAATCAATATAAGAACAAATTATAGGGTTTTTATTAATATTACCTTCTATTACTTAAAACATAGACCACATTTATACCTCATCCCCTTCTCATAAACTTTATTTACATTCACTTTTAAGCTATACATTATGAATTATACCTTTCCCAATTCACAAGCCTCCAATTAAAGACAAACGCCTAATACTTTTTAAAGGCAGTACTGGGGAAATGATTAAGATTGATAGTATATGTATACCTGCTTTCTATGTATGTTAACCTTTTAAATGTAATTATTTTGCTTCTGTTTTATAGTGACAGTGAGACATACAATGAACGTATATAATTATTTTCTCATTAAAACCAAAGCCTGTGTTGTGTTTCTAAAAAAAAGAAAGAAAGAAAAGAATTATAATAAGTATAGCTGGCTATACCTATATTAGCCTATATCAGGTTTCTCTGTATAATGGTCAACATTTGAAGGAAGATACTTTTATCTTTGTTCAATTCAAATAAACTCCTTTTTATTGTGTTTTATATATTTATAATTTATATCATACTTATCTTTCCATTCATACTAAATAGAATTTAAAAACCATATAAAAAAGGCAATCTAAAGTTTTCTTTTACATGACTCAAATTGTTTTGATCACTGATAAACTTAGAATTACAAGTTGGTCTGAGTGTTCCTAGATTTAGTGTTCTGCTTGAAGGCTTGCCTGATAGATTCATTTTTAAGTCTGTCTAGTAAATAAATTGGGTCATTTTTTTTTGGCTGAATTATTCCATCAGGCCCTACTTCTACCTTTGCTTGAGACTCCCCACCTCTGCCTACTACTATTTTATTTTTGTCTCCTCTGTGTAAACTAATGACATAGTATAAATTGGTGTGACAAATTTCAGAAGGCTTAGTTGATTATATGAAGAACAACTAGTGAACAACAGATTAACTTAGCTTTTTGGCAGTTCCCTTAGTCCTTCTTTTCTTATTTCCTTAGCTAATATTATTGATTCCCTATTCAGTTTTTTTGTTTCATAAACAATTTTACCTTGTATCAAGTCAAAATGGTAATAAAAGCCTAGCAAGCACAGCAGAGCAAATGATCCAATTCTGGGTCAGCCCTAGGGTTTTCAGTACAAACCCAGGGTGATCCTGAATAGTTCCATCCTTCCAATCTGGGATAGGCTCAAGAGGCCCATTCAAAACCGGCTTGCCTGGGTCAAAAAAAAAAAACAAAAAAAAACCTTAGGAGCTTCATGATTTTAAGGCTATTTCTAGCAATAAGACATGTCCTAAATATAGCTTAGTCTCCAAAAGGGATCTTATTGATTCAAAAGTACACTGAAAGACCCTCCTCCCCCAGGATGTTTCCTAAATCAGCTTAGTTTCCTAGGTGTGAAGAGAAAAACCTTACTTAGGCCAGGATCCTCTTAGTTCAGGTTCATTGAAAAGGAGGGATTTGTAGGTCATTCAGCAGTTAACAAAAGGAGGTTTAGTTAGCCATAACATTAAAAGGATGTTCAACAAGGATTCTTCAGCACCTGCCTTGGGTAGACAGATGCAGTCTCCTTTGTCCCCTTATGGAAATGAATTGAGTCAGCAGGAAAAGGTGTGGTGCCTCCTGTGAACTTAGGACAACTGCCGAGTGAAGGGCTCAGATCTCATAGGGTGGGCCTCTTTTTGGGCTGGGGGGACTGGAAAACCACAGCCAGAAACTGACAGCCTTGTTGCCTTTTAGGAAAATTTTAGCCTAAGACATGTTGCCTGGGGAAAGAAAAACTTTAGTGAAATATTGATCCTATTGCCCCAGAAAATGTTTAGACCAGTCTCTTTAGGGTCCATCCTACTCAGGTATTGTACCAAATTCCCGGGTACCATTTGCTCTAGAGTTTGCTCGGCTTTCTTCAAGATGAAATAGCTAACTGTGAGTCTCCTGTCCATTCGCTGACCACTTGTCTCTAGACCTCACATACTGACTTTTAAGAGGAACTCTCCAGTGTGGTACTATACTTAAGCTTTTTTATAGTGAGCCTCAGATTAATCAAAAACATGAATCATTACCATTTAAGACAGCCAGCCAATCAGTAGCAAATACCCTGGCCATAATGATGTAATAATATTGGCAATAATTCTGCTTCATGACTTTTAGAATTAAAAACTACTTTCAACAAGTTTTCTGTCAGTCATCAGAATCACCACTCACTTTTTGCTTTCCATAGTCAGACAGCAAGCATTGATTAAATGCTTTGATTAAAGCAAGCATTGATTAAACTCTATGCCAGGCACCACAAAATAGAAGCTCCTAGTTTAATAGGGGAGACAACATGAAAAAGTTCTGTACAAATAAGATATAGACAGGATACTTGAAAATAGTCAACAGAAAGAAGACATTAGCATTAAGCTGGGTGGGGAAAGGCTCCTTGTAGAAGGTAGGATTTTAACTGAAACTTTAAGGAAGCCACAGAGGGTAGAAGACTTGGGGTACAACCAGTGAAAGTGTCTAGGGTTAGGATATGGAATGTCTTATACAAGGAACTGCCAGTATTTTAGTGTTTCTTGATTAAAGAGTAAGTGTTAGTGATACTGTATGAGGATGTATTCTGATGGAAGTGGATTTCTTCGACAGAGATCTAATTCAGTTTCAATTGATCAAGGATGGACAGAAGCAGCTACACCCAAAGAAAGAACACTGGGAAATGAATGTAAACTGCTTTGCATTTTTGTTTTTCTTCCCAGGTTATTTTTACCTTCTGAATCCAATTCTCCCTGTGCAACAAGAGAATTGTTCGGTTCTGCACATGTATATATTTATCTAGGATACACTGTGACATATTTAACTTGTACAGGACTGCTTGCCATCTGGGGGAGGGGGTGAAGGGAGAGAGGGGAAAAGTCAGAACAGAAGTGAGTGCAAGGGATAATTTTAAAAAATTACCCAGGCATGGACTCTGTTAATAAAAAGTTATAATAATAAAAAAAAAAGTAATTGTAGACAAAAGAAAAAAAAAAGAGTAAGTGTTGGGGGATAAGGAGTAAGAGAACTTGAAAGATGGGAGGGAACCAAGTTGTGAAGCTCTTCAAATATCAAATGGAGTTTATATCTGATCCTAGAGTTGTGATAGGGAATTGATTAAATAGTGGGGTAATTTGACAGTTGATAGAGAATGGACTGGAATGAGGAGAGACTTGAGGCAGAAAGACCAACCAAATAAGTAACAAACGTATCAACTTATTTTTTCCTAGAGTAACTATAAATTCACTGATGAATTAGTAAAGAAAATAGTACCACCAGTACAACTAAACTGCAAGTTATCCATGTTTCTTGCTAGAATACTCTTTCCTCTTCTTAAATGTGAAACATTGGCATAGTACTGCTGGGTAGATAGGATAGATAGGTAATAATATTCCCACGTGTGTGACGGAACCAAGGAAATGCTAACAAGAAATATTCTTCACTGTCATCTTTTGGTTCTTCCTGTAATGCCTTATTCCTTTTCTTTGCTCTTCGACTTAGAAAGTTGAAGGTGGAATAGAAAACCATTTTTAAAAATTTAAATCATTGGGCAGGTTGAATCTGTAGTAGCCCTTAACATTTCCCTTCTGCCTACTTTTGTACTTACTGTCTATGAAATGCAGTCTTTACTGCATAATTTAGCACCTTATTTATAAGCTGCTTGTTTTCTAAGTATCTATGTTTGCTCTTTCCATATATACTACAAATTCTTTATGGACTGGTACTTATGACTGATTTGCTTAATTGATTTACCTGGTATACGATACCTTGGCTTTCTTGAGATGTTCAGCACCTTGTTCAAGATTAATTCTCATACCTGACAAACTAATTTTGGCTTTCCAAAATCTAATGCAGTAAATGAAAAACCTTTTTTTTTTTTTTTTTTTTTAGATTTTATTGTACTTTTCAGATAACAATCATTTCTTTTCTCTCCCTCCTACCCCTGCAATTGGGGGAAAAAAAGCCTTTGTAAATAAATATATGTAATCAAGCAAAACAAATTCCTGCGTTATTCAAAAATATTTATCAATGAGAAATAATTGAATGTTTAGGTAATGTGGTATCAGGTAGTGGAAAATACAAAGAATGTACAGAAATATATCAGATCCAGAGTTCAGAAACTGCTATCACTCTAGGATATACTGTAACCTATTTAACATATAAAGGACTGCTTGCCATTTGGGGGAGGGGGTAGAGGGGGAGAGAGGGGAAAAATCGGAACAGAAGTGAGTACAAGGGATACTGCTGTAAAAAATTACCCTGGCATGGGTTCTGTCAATAAAAAGTTAAAAAAAAAAAAACTGCTATCAGTCACTGAGAGTCCTAATTACATAAGTAAATTAACATCTTAAATTTTGAAATCTCTACTAACTTTCTAATTCCATGTTATGCCCTACTCAAAAAGCTCCTTTATTCCCTATTGCCTTGAGCTCTTCCTTCGCTCCTTAGAAGATCTAGAACCCTACAGAGTTCCATTTAAGTGTCACCTGCTCCATGAGATCTTTCTGCCTTTTTTCCTCACTACCAGCCAGTGTGCCCAACTCTGAAATTACTTTGTTTTAATTTGCGTGGATTTCACATTTAATCATCTCTTTACATGTTGTTTCTCCCAATACAATCTCAGCTCCGTGAAGGCAGAAAGTGTTTCTAATTTTTTTATTTCTCCAGCCTAGAATGATACCTTGCATATAATGCAGGCTGATTGATTGATTGATTGATCCCCTAATCCAAGAAATTTTTACTGGGTTTCAACTGTTTCTTTAAAATTATTCAGTATTTGTTATGTGCCAAATGTCTAAGAGTAATATGGAAGTCTTATTCTACAATGACAACAGGTGGAGTCATGTATAGTAAGTTGTAGTCAGAGTCTGGTAATCTAAGTTCAAATTCTTTCTTTGACAGTTATTAGCTATGTAACCACAGATGAATCTCTAACTTCTAAACCTTAGTTTCCTCTTTTCTAAAATGTGAGTAATAATAACACCTTCTTAATAGGACTGTTTTGAGGATCAGATGAGCTAATATTTGTGAAACAAGTGACAAAATTTTAAGCTCCAGATAAATATTATTTCTTATTTATTCTATCCTCCAGTTGATTCAATCATTTCTCATTACTTCCAAATCTTTTGCCAATTGAATTTTCTGAGTTTCTTCTTCCCATTTCCTTGTTCTTTCTGCTATTTTATTGGTTAAGAAAGAAACAAACAAATCTTTTTATCTGATCTATCCATTTATTTAAATTTTCCACAAATGTTTCTAAAATCTTGAATTTTTTTTTGCCATCTTTGCCTAAGGTTTTTTGTTTTCATTCAGTTTCTTTATTTCATCTCATAGTATGTTTAATTTTATTTAATTCAATGTGTTTATTATTTATATGTCTAGAGAAAAACTATTCTTCCTGATGTTAATGTTGGTGGTTTTTCAATTTATGACATTTTTGTATTTTTTTAATTGTGTTAAAGCTCTTTTTTTAGTTTGATCATTGAGTTGAGTGTTTTTATATTTTCTTTTAAGGACTTTTGATGTTTCTCTTCTTTTGTTTTCCTCTTACTGTTTACCCTTAACAATATCTACAAAATCTGGATTCACCTAGATTTTACTAGTACAGTTCAAATTCTGGAGGAGTCTACTGCGCAGGAAAGACTTTAAATATGGTCCTGGGGATAGTTTAAATTTTCTGTCTAAGAACCAGCCTAAGTACAGAAACACTTTACCTCTAAAACCAACCACTTGATTATGAATCTTTTAGTCATGTCTATCCATAATAATAAAGATGGAACACTTATAAGGGAGAATGGTAAAAGATGTGAAGAATCATAGGCATTTTTGAATATAAACATTACTCTAATATAAATATTATTTTAAATATGAAATCTTTGTCCAATGACCAATAAATTGGCATTCTTTTGGAAGAACTAAACTACATTAACATCAGCATTCTCATAATAAACAAAAACAGAAAATAAAATGAATTGCAATTAAATGGAAAGATACTTCCTTCAACTTGCAAAGGTCAGAAAAAGGGAATTGTTATAATTGGTTTCTTCGTGTCTCCAAAAGTAGTGAGAAACATAATTTCACAATTCCATCTTTGAATGTTCAGTGATACAATATACCAAAACTGTAAGGAAGATTATTGCAATTATGTACCAGCATCTATTGCAAAGAATGAAAGGTAGAATAATTTTCTGACGCATTGACAAAATCATTCCAACCAAATGAAAACATACTTTGATATTTGGTGATTCCAGCGCAGTATCTGCTCAAAATCTGTGCCATAACTTTAGAGATATGAAAGAGATCAAAGCCCTAAAGATTACTGAGAAGATGCCCATATATCATGAGTAACTGTTTTCTAAAAGAAAGTTAGAAGATTCTGAACATTAGTGAGCAGAATAATTATATCCAAAGCTTAGGTGAAGTCCCACTTCAACCATGCAATGACCTCAACCTGCAGTGGTCTTTTCCTCCTCCAATCTTGCATCTTCAACTGCCTTCCAGACATCTCAAACTGGATCTCCAGGAGACACCTTACATTCAACATGTTCAAAACTGAACTAATTATCTGCCTCCCCCTCCTCCTCAGTCTTCCTTTTCCAAATTTCCCTTTTATTCTCAAGGACAACACTGTCCTCCCAGACTCACAACTCTGGACCTCACCCTTAACCACTCACTCCCCCACTCCCTTTTCAGCTCTGGTGCTGTCACTAATATGGTGCAGGCCCTAATCATCTCTCCCGGTCTGGGGCAAAAGCCTTCTGGTTGATATGCCTTCTCATGTCTCTCCCCACTCCAGTCCATTCTCCATTCACCTGCCAAAGCCATTCCCTTAAAGCACAGATCCAAGCCTGTCACCCCTTTCTTGGTAAGCTCCAGTGGCTCCCGCTAACCATCAGGATCCATTTCAAAGTCCTCTCTTTAGCATTCAGAGCCCTTCCCTACCTCAGCTCTCTTTACCTTTCCAGTCTTCCTCCTAATACCTCCAGCATACTCCAATCCTGGGTCACTGACCTGGCTGACCCACAAGACACTCCATCTCTCTGTTCTGGGCATTTTCTCTGGCCATTCCCCAATGTTCTCCCTCCTTCTCTCTATCTCCTGGCTTCTCCGGCTTTCTTCAAGCCCTAACTAAAATCCTACCTTCTACAAGAAGGTTTTTGCAATCCCTCTTAATTCCAGAGCCTTTCCTCTGTTAATGATTTTGTATTTGTCCTGTGTGTATTAGTTTGCTTGTTGCCTCACCAGTTAGATTAAGAGCTTCTTGAGGACAAGGACTGTCTTGCCTTTATCACAAGTGACTTAGCATAGTGTCTGGTATATAGTAGGAGTTGAATAAATGCTTGTGAAATGGAAAATGGATATTTTTTAGCTGTGAACCCTGGGCAAGTCACTTAACTCTGGTTGCCTCAATTTCATGTTCTGTAAGCAGTTCTCTACTGGAGAAGGAAGTTGCAATCACTCCAGAATCTTTTCCAATTAAACCCCAAGTGGGGTTACCAAAATTCAGACACAGCTGAAAAATGACTGAACAACTCTAGGCAAGTAGTTCCATGAAAGAAGGTTCTTTCTTGATGCCATTATCTACTGAGGAAATACTCTTCCCTCAACAATCTCACTAAATACTCGAGTCCCTGGAGATTTCAGGGAGATCTCAGAGTTCGACTTGACATTTTATTACAATAATTAAAAATAAAGTTATACTCTTTACTTTCAAGAAGAAAGTTTGTCCTTCTGTATCTGAGATTTAGAAGAAATGCAGTTTCCATTTATAATTCCATTATTCTACATGGAGATTTATCAAGCTAACTATGAATTTGTATATGATTATTAGCAGGAAAATGTATTTCTAAAAGGAGATATAAATTTTAAAATTACAAAGCATATTCAGAGTATAAGCTTAAAGAACAGCCAATTATTAGGTATATCATATACTTCGGTATATTAGGTTTTTTAAAACTTGGTGATATTTATTCAGCTTGTCGTTTTACACAAATATGTTATTGGAAATACCCAAGGTTACAGGTTATCTTTTTAATTGAGCTGAATCTTTTTTTATAAAATATTTGAATGCTATAAGATAAAATTCCTAATTCTGCAAATAGTTTCTTGATGGCAATAAAAAGCTGTATTTTTCATTTGAGCCTTTAAAGGTACAAATTTTCTCCTTTTAAAGGGATGTGCCTTTTGATATTGAAGTATGAGAATTCAGCAATATATAATATTTTATGTTCTTGCTTTTTAAATTTTCTTTAAATTCAGCATTTACTTTTCTAAATGCAAAAGATTTTACAGAACAGGAGGAGACCATAGTAATTTCATACATTGTGGCTAACATTCCACAGACCCAAAAAAGTGTGAAATGACAAATCAATTATCTAAAAATTATGGGGCTATGTTTCCCATTGGAGCTAAAGATTTTTCTGTTTAAAAATAGAAAAATTTTGAACATAGTAAGTTTTATAACAAAAATTCATTCTAAGTGGGTGTTATTTGGACATCTGATTTAAATTTTTCTATCTGCTCTTACTTCTGGGGCTCTATCTTTGTATTGTTACAATAAAATATTGAATAATTTGAAAACTGCCTAGTTTTTAACATTTTGTATTCAATATGGAGATTTCATCCCAGAGCGGGCTTTTTTGATGCACAATCTGAATGCTTGTGGAGTCACAACAGCTGTCCCCCACCATGTGGTATCCTCCATTACTTTACTGTAGAGATGAATTTTTGGCCCAGTGTTTCAGTAATATTGGACACACATGGTTTAAGTGACAAAGCAGTATGCTTATGCATTCGTTTGACTCACAGCTACAGTTGGCTCCAGATTAGAACAGGGAGAATACATTCACACCATGGCCAACCTCCCGACTGCTGGAGGAGCTGCATCACAGTGGGCTCTGTTGCTTCCAAAGACAAAATTAAGGATTGCTGAGGAATTACAGATTCAACAAAGTGCCTTAGAGCCGGAGCAGATAACAATGGGCTGCTGAAAGGCCATTCTTTCCTTCTGATTTCCGGTCCATTCTTAGGGCTCTGTTTTTATTTTATTTTTAAATATTTAGTAATAGTTACCATGACTGAAAACCATGAAACCAAGAGGATTGATAGCCATAACAGTGGGTGGTTTTCTGGGTTTTGGTGTCACAATTGTGGGTAAGAGCTGAGATTTTTACACATGTTCAGTAAAATTTAAATTTAGGCAATTTGTATAATTTTTTTTTGGCCTTTCAGAAGGATGTGGTACTATATTGTCATAACCAGATGCTACGAACGAGGAACTAAAATTAGATTCACTTTTTAGTGCTCACTGTTAATATGTGCCACATATTTGGAAATCTAATCTAAAAGAAAGTAGGAATTAAAGAATTGTTTTGTGATGTGAAGTAATGTTTTACATTCTTGACATTTTAGACAATTTTGTTTTTCCTAAAATGTTTATCATGCATTTGTTATATTTCATGCAGAAATATGATGATTTGATTTTGTGTGAAATTGCTTTGATACACTATATTTATGTGGTTAGAATACTATATTAATGTACATCTATATGCAGCTTCAACCTCCTGGTATTCACGGTGTGATTTTTATACTGCAAGCTTTTACATTTAAATTCAATTTGAAACTTAACCCTTTTGTGTTTCTGAAGCTAAATTTATTAAAGTCTTTTTTTTGTTTTGTTTTGTTTTTTAATGATTCCAAAGTGGACTTTGAAAAACTAGAGCCCATCCTTGGCTGTGGTTGTTTTCACTTTCTAAGTTCCTCTTAAAAAGACCGATAGTCACCAACACTTTTTTCCTCTCCCTACACAAAGTTTAAAACACCAGAGGAGAGTAAATTTTGCAGTTCTTGTGACGTGGAGAAGAATCACATTTGGGGTTGTTCCTCAGTATCAAAGAGGTCACAGCCTCTGAAATGTCGCAGCCAGACACTCAGGACTGGGATCCTAGCTCTCTCCCAAGGGCCATCTTTTCCTCTCAGTGAATTTCTGGGTGCATTGTAGTGGGCTCTACAGATGAATATATTTGAGGCTTTCTGCATTTAGTGGAGACAAAATAGAATGATTGATAAAATCCTCCCTGCTATTGGCTATTATTTACTGACTCTTAAGTGGCAGGTTGTATTTATGCCAATTTATCTGCTTCAGGGAACATTCTTGATAGCAGAACAAAGTGAATAAAAGTAGTTTGCTTTGCAAATGAATGCAAATGGGAGAGCCTTTCGGAAAGCCCTTTTACGGGGGCAGTGCACGTTGATTATGAGTGAAGCTGCCATTTGGACATGGTGAAAAGAGCACGCTTGGACCATTGATTGGGGGAGACAGTAAAAAGTCAGGAAGGGCCCGTTAAGCTCGCAGTGCGGCAGGCGGATGTCAGTGTAGTTAGAGCACAGTAGGAGAATGACAGGGAGGATTAGTGTCAGGGAGAAGCTTTGCTGGAGCTGCGGAGATGGTCTCTGGGGTCACTCACCTCTGACTGTTGTTCTGTGCGCCTGGATCTGGAATGCAGGCTGCTTGATGGATGCCTGTTCATTATCGGAAATGGTGATTAGAAGATGTATTTGTCCCAAAGGCTTCTTGAAAAATAAAAATTAAAGAGAAATAAGGTTAGTTTTAAATATTCTCTCTACTTAAAAGTCTTGCTGGCTTGAGATTTGGGTTTGGTTTAGTTGTTTTGCTCTGAATTTGGGGATGGCTGCTAGCTCTGGAGAATGATAATTTAATATAGCAAGAGAGGGGTACAAATTATTGTCCTGTGATTATTAGCTATTTGCTACCGATTGTCTCTTGATTTGATGAGTTTCTGATTTAATTGTCGGTACTAATAGGGAAAGTGTTTCGAATCTGTTGTGTTTTTAATTCAGATTTTTTTTACTTTGGGACCCTGTTTATTTTCTGTTTTACTGATGAGAGTTAAAATGTTTGGTTTAGTTTTCAAAAGCCACAGTGTGCTCAAAACTTAAGTGCTCCCTTTGTGTAATTAAGGATTTGAGTCTTGCTATGTTAACCTGGCAGGTCCCTAATTGCAACGGCATCCCCAAATATCCTGAAATTACCCACTAGTTACTTTGGATTTACTTGATCAATCATTTTTGAGAATGCAGACTGTGTTTTAGTAGCGTGTAAACAGAAAACATATCTCTTCTCAGACATAGCCTCTGCCTCTGTTCTGATTCCAAACATCACACAGTGAGACGGGTTTAATTTATACTTTTTGGTCTTTGCTTTCTTTGAATAGAGAACTTTTAAGCTAATGATACTCCTCATATCTTTGTGGTGGGTTGTAGTTTACAAGGTGTTTCTCTCACAACAGTCCTGTGAGGGAGGAAGTAGATATGTCATTATCCCAATTTACAGATAATGAAGGCGCCGCGAAATTAAGTCACTTGGCCCCATGCTGAGCTCCTGCACCAGTAGCCCTTCCTTATTTTTTATGCTACCTCCCCAAACCATATATAAGTAAGGCTTAAAACTTCACATGAGAGTAATTCCTGCCTCTCTTTTAAAATGAAACAATTTCCTTTATCTACATAAGAAACATGTGCTGTTTGAGATGTCTTGTTACTTGGGTGCCATAAACAGTTGTTTCTTTTGCACTGCGATTGCTAAAATGGGATCCACATTTTATTCCACATCTAATCCCTAAAATGAGAAATCCTCATAAGCTGTTAAATCTGTATTAAAACTGTAGTGCATTTTGCAAAAAGCATTGTGAGGGGTGATTTATTAACATTCTTGATGAAACATTTTGGCGAGCAATTTTTCTAATTTCCCATTTTAAAAAAATGTTTTACAGGCACCTGAATGGACAGAAGAGGACCTCAGCCAACTGACAAGAAGTATGGTTAAGTTCCCAGGGGGGACCCCAGGTCGATGGGAAAAGATTGCTCACGAATTGGGTCGATCAGTGACAGATGTGAGTTCACTCAGATTTGCATTGTATGAAGAGTGACAAACCAGAACAAGACAGGCTATGGAGAAGAAGGCAGACGTAGATGGGGTCCGACATTGTTTGAGGAAGGCTGCGATCCTTTTAGGACCTGGAAGTGAACCATTAACTAACTCAGCAAAAAGCAGATGTCCGCCGGTCCTCTGCTCCACAATTAACAGCTGTAACTGATCAGCTGGATGGGGGCTTCCAGGCTTAGAGAGTGGAGCTACTGTAATCTAATCACAGCAAAACTATGACAGTTTGGGTGTTTAGAGTGATCCCTTCTAACCATGAAAGAACTTTGCAATGAAATGCAATTATATTTCAACTGGATTTTGAATATATATACATATATATATTTATATTTATATATACATATATATGAATATACATACACATACATAATATATATTTACATATACTCATATAGGCACAGATAGCTAGTTGTTTCTAAACAGGTGGTTTTCATTAACGGCAGTTAAAAATTGTTTAATGGTCCAAAAGGTAATTTTGCCTTTTGTACAAAATCAGTATCTTCCAATTTAATGGTATATGTAATCAGATGAGAAAGAAGATATGCAAAGAATGATAAAATGATTGGTTATACCAAAAAGTTTGTGCTAAAACTTTTTTTGTTATTTTCCTAGAAAACTAGGAAAGGAAGGAGCGTCTTATTTTTTATTTATTCTTATATATTTAAAAAAACAAAGCAAAAATATTCTTAGCAATAGTTTTGAATAGCCATACTCCATGGACAACTGTTATGATAGAGCTGGAGAGCTTAATGGAGGAAAAATTTGGAATAAATGCTTGAAGGGACCTTGGCGTTCATGATCTGGTTTCCTTGTTGTATAGCTTAGAGTCAAAGACTTGAAGATTCAGGAGCCAGGAGATGCAGGACTTGAACCCTGATGTTTTCACTCCAATGCAGGGTTCTTTATACTAGACTTTATTATGCTTTCCAGTGTCCATAATATTTATTTTGGGTCTTGATTTAAACTCAAGGAAAAACCTGGCCAAAAAAATGGCTCATGGTCCATTTATAATAAAACCAATTAATCACATGCTAGAAGTCATTTTCCTGGTAAATTTCCACATTTTGCTTTTGGAAACTAATGGGAACTTGGAAATACTGCTTGTCAAGCTTCTTTCCATTTTGAAGGATGTAAATGAAATTACATGTTTGGAGAGTGAGATTATGGGGTGTGGGGGGAGGGAAAGCCCTATCCTGAGAGTCAGAGGCTAGAGGCTTGTTTCAGCTCTTTGGTGCCTGTATGACAGTGAGTAAATCATGAACCTACCTGAACATCAAGTTTTCTCCTCTCTACAATAAGGAGGCTTCTTCCAGCATTAAATCTTCGAATTCTGTCTTAATGTATATCAATTGTGCCATTTTTAAAAGTTATAATTCCTCCCTTATAAGAACTAAAGAGACTATATTAGAGTCTTGAATTGCATATTATGCTAGGTTGAAAGACAAAGGTTTGAAAACATAACAGTTAAGATTTATGCCCTGGTAACAGTTGTAAAATGTCTCATTTTCTGGGAAACGACTATTGTCTTGAATCTGACTAGAGAATGATTTAAAAAAAAAAAAAAAAAAGAGAGTCTTTCTACTCCTGAGACTGCCAAAGGAGGGAAATGTTTTAATCACTTTCCAATTGTTTGTCAATCTTAAGATAAAGTGATTTCTGGATAAACAGCTGATCACAGTCCAAAAAAAAATCTAGAAAGAATAGAAAGCTTTAACATGGAACCCTTCTCTCTGGAAGTTATTCAGAATGGTTTATGTTGTTATGGGTTGGGCCTTGTGTTTGCTAAAAATTACTTGTGAAAATGGAAATTTATGTTTTCTTGAAAAGAGTGTGAAATTGTGGCACTTTTCTCAAAGCATTGATTTCTAAAATCAGATAATTTTTAATTTTGATTTTGATGGGGTAGAGAAGGGAATAAACATTTATATAGTGCCTACTATGTGCTGTAGGCCTTGTGCTGCCTAGCAGCTTGATGAAATCAAGTCATGAGCTTCGAAATGTAGTGGGGAAAGAACTGGATTTGGAATCAAGGGGTTTTATTTCTTTTATACTAGAGGACACCATAGGGAGCACCATAGAGCACAGAGATTTGGACCTAAAGTTAGGAAGGCACTAAGTTCAAATGCAGCTTCTGATACTTACTAGCAACGGAACCATGGTTAAGTTACTTCTTTTCTATTTGCCTCAATTTTCTCAATTGTAAAATGAGGATAATAACAGCACCTACCTCCCAGAATTGTTGGGAAGACAACTGAGATAAGCATTCTCAAACACTTTTAGCACAGTGCCGGACATTAGGTGTTTCATAAATGTTTATCTTCCCCTTCTTTGTGAAATAAGAGGGATACATACTGTGATCTCTAAGCCTCTCTCTGAGAACCATGATTCTCTTAACTTTTCTATCAGAACCACAATATGGCATTTAAATTGGTTAGGAAACTATTTGAAGACTGAGTTTTCGGGCTTTTAGAGGGTTTTTTGGTTAAAAAAAATTACCACCCAAAAATCTCATTAGAGGCAAAAATGTTCCGTATTTTGTTTGAGAGCAAAGTATAGAGAAAGCAGTGAACCAAAATAAGATGAGAATGAGAGATATTTAGAGGCATGAAATGTACCTGATGATGTTTGGAATAGCGAAGTTATGATGTTAAAGATTGAGGGAGTTGTGGTGATGGGAATTTATGTAAAGCCCTGGCAGAGCTTTTTTTTCCCTGCAGGGAAAAAAAAAATTCTTCTTTTGTATAAAGTCATATGTGCTGGTGATGATCCCTGGTCTAGCTTTAATCTGATAGTTACAGCAATTTCCAAAGAAGTTTAAATAATTGCCCATGGCAGCTACGTTTTCCTTTTTCTCTTGGCAAGGACCAACTAGGACACTTTGACAATTTAAAATTAATTTTATAACTCCAAGAACATAGCAAACATTTATAAGATGGCATGATCAGTGGTTCTGAATTGTTACAATACCCCAGATCTCTGTGACTTTTTCTGTCATATACGTAACACATATAATTTTGATCTATATTTCCATTCTGTTAGTGCCTTTTTCATAGATGAGAATAAGACATTCCATTCTAATAGCACAAGCAAAAATTAGCTTATTTGGGCCAAAACAGAGCAGTTTAGGCCCTGCAGCTTTAGGTATCTTCCAGGCACAGAAGGATCCAGAGAAGAACTTGTGGTTTAGTGTGTGACTTTTAAATCTCACTGATTCCGGTCAAAATGGGTTTGAACAGCTGGACTGCCATTTTAAATGAAAACTGGTACAACTTTAACAAGAACAACAAGAACAGCTCTCATCTATTTGGTCTTGTTATTAATTAGATTTGTTTTCATCAGACATTTGATTATGAAAAGGAAACCCAATTCACTTTACTGTAATCAAAACTCCTGCTTGCTGACCTGGTTACCTGTATGGTACTCTCTGTCAGCCTCCACACATCTGTTCTTTGACCCATTTTCCTTGTTGAATTTGTAGCTGCAGGCTTAGTTCTCATTCCTATTCTTGAATGCTTAGAGAAACAATTGACCTTTTTAAAAAAATCATAAATTCTACATTTGGATTGTCAGTGATTTAGTGATTCAGTGATTTGGATTGTCAGTGGATTTATTGTGAAAAACCCATTTTAATCCTCAATTAGGAAGGAGGTTTTAAGTGTATTACTGTCAAATTAACATTGAGTTAGATTGCTAAATTCTAACCCAGATGAATACAAGTAATGTCATTAGCTTTCCTTTTTTTTTTTTTTTTTAATTAAGACAAAGCATAAGTATCTTTTAGCTCTGATATACCTAACCTGATAATGTAATGTGACCAGACAAGACCTACCTTAGTCTGGATAAAATGCTTAAAATGTTAATTTATGCCTTTCAGCAAATAATTTTGGTAACCACAAAGGGTGCTTAAAATTGTAAAAACAACAGAGGAAACAAAAACTGTCTGGCATGCAAAACAGACTTTAATGTGATTATTAACTGCAGGTTTTCTAAATTAAAGGCAGGAGGATCTCCGATTTCCTACTTGGGAAGTCATATCATTCACTTGCCTGAAAGGATGTAAACTGATTCTACTTCCCTTGGTGGCTACTAATCTCCTGCATTTTGGTTGCGATAACAGACTGATACGGGCTTTGCCGCCTGCTTGGAAAAGGGTCCAGGTAGGCAGCAAAACAATGGACAGGTGGAAAGATTGAAGCCGACTTTTCTAATTAGCACGGGGCCACAGTGTGAGGTAAGAGGTGTACACTTAGATAAGCTGCCCCATATGTCAAAGGAAAAATGATAAAATGATTAATTTCCTTTGAACTATGTAGCTTCAACTGGTGAGACTAGATTCATTTGGAAAATCTGAATTTTATTGGTCTGAAAATGCTTAATTGTATTGCCCACTTAAAAACAAGGTTCAATATATGTAGGGAACAGATGTGGACTTTTTTTTTCTTTGAAATTGTAATCAGAACCAGTTGGTCAACAACTAGTAAGTACCCACTAGACGTTAGTCACTGTGGTGGGTACTGAAATACAAGTAAATATATTGAAGCCCATTCACAATGAGCTTATATTCTAATGAGGAGAAAGCAAGTATGTATAGAAATATAAAGTTTAAAAGCTACATATATCCATTTATGTATATATATGCATACACAAAGTAATTAAATACAAATTATTTTGGGAAAGCACACAATAAGAGTTGAGGGTATAAAAAAGAAAAGCTTCAGGCAGAACGTGGTGTCTAAGCTAGGAGGCAGAGGGAAGGAAGAAATAGATTTCAGGCATGAGGGGTAGGTTAGGGTCAGGTTGTGTAAGGTTTTAAAAGCTAAACAGAGGAGTTTACATTTTATTCCAGAGGCAAGAGGAAGCGACTGGAACTAGCTCAGTAGGGGAATCACATGGGCAGATCTGCACTTAAAGGAAAACTATTTTGACAGCAGCATATAGCATGGACTACAGTAGAAAGAGACCTGAGTCAAAGATCAGTTAGAAGGCTGTGGTAATAATCTAGGTAAGAGATGATGCAGAACAGAACCAAGGTGGAAGCCTTGTAAGTAGAGAGAAAGTTGAGAAGGCAGATACAGCAAAAATTAATCAACTGATGGGATATTGCAGGGACGAAGAGTCAAGAACCCGGGATAATACTGAAGTTATAAACCTGGGAGACCTGGAGAGTGAAGAAAGGAGAGAGAAAAATGAAGGGGAGAAAGGAAGAGAGAGAGAAAGGGAGGCAGAGTAAGGAGAGAGACAGAGAAAAGCTGGCGACAGAAAGGGAAGAGGGAGAGAGACAGAGAGAAAGGAGACAGAAAAAAAAGAAAGGTGAGAGAGAGAGAGAAAGGAGAGGGCAGAGAAAGAGACAGAACAATAAGAGATTATTGATAACATTAAAGGCAGCAGAGAGAGATGAGCTGAATCAATTAGCCAAATTGCAAAGGACTGAAGAGAGAAAAGAAAGGAAGCAGAGGCAGTAAATGTAAACAGCTCTTTCACAGTTTATCTGAAAAGAGAGATGATAGCTTGAAGAGAGAGCAAGTTCTAATAAATAGTTTTATTTGTTAGAATTGAAAAGACTTGAGTAAATTTAAAACAGAAGGAAAAGAAATCTAAAACAGAAGGGAAATAAAAATTATGAAGTAGAGAAAGTTGTTTTAAGAAATCCTCTCTCTCCTTTTCTTTCTGTTCATCTGCTTCTCTGCCTACCCACATTCATTTTCCTGACTCTCTCCCAGAATATATTTTGTATGTGTTTTGCATTTATCTGTGTTGAGAGAAATTGTCCCTCTCCAATAGACTGTAAACTCCCTGAAGGCAGTACTGTTTTATCTTTATGTCCCAAACGCCTTGCATAGTGCCTAGGCCATAGTAGATAATCCTTGTTGAATGAGTGAATCTCAAAAAAGAAATCACAAGCTAGCTATATATTTATTATATGAAAACAGAATTTGTAATGGCCAATTTAAAACCAAACTGACCTAAATGATGAGGCATCAGAGAGAACCTAGGGAAGCCTGGACATCATTGTATTGGTCTGAAACAAAAAGTCCTAGGTTTGTTTTTTTTTTTAATCATGGGCTCCTTTTAGAATCTGGTGAAGTCTCTGGATCCTTCTCAAAATAATATTTTACGTAATTGAAGAAAATACAAAATTTCAATTAGAAGTTAGTGAAAATGAAGGTGTAACTCTTTTTTCCATCTAAGTTCATAGACCTTTTGTAATCTAGCCATAGAAAACTCCTGGTCTGAGATTCTTTTTTTTATTAAACTGACATACTAGTTTAGGTTTGAGGAAGCCTTCCAACAAATTGAGGGCTTGGAGAGATCCTTCAGACAGGAAGTCTAAACCTGAAAACAAAGAGTAAGGGATAAAAAAAAAAAATTTAAAAAAAAAAAAAAAGAGTAAGGGATTCTGTTTCTGGCCATCAGATGGAGCTAATGCAATGCATAAGGGCAATGAGGGGGGGAAATGATACCTGCCATTTGAAGTCCTTTGGTCTTTGGGAAGATTTAGCTAAGTTGTATTGGTGGCCCTTAGGCTCCTGAGGAAGCTAAGTTGAGATGTTAAAGAAGGCTGAAGAAGTTTAGCCTCCAAGAGAATGCCATCAACCTGAATTATTGAGTATGCTCCAAATAAACTCTCAGGATAGCTATGAAGGAACCCCAAAAAAGATAGTGGTTGATCTGAAATTGAGGGGAAGAGACACTAGAAAGTAGAAAAAGTCTCATACATTTAGAAAGAAATTCAGGGAACTAAGAAAAATCCCCATGTTTCTGTTAGTGAGATGGAGGATATTCTGGATACCCTCACTCTGAAGTAGATAAGAATAAAGAGCAGAATCAAGAAGATTGTCTCCTGCTATACTAGAAGCAGTGTCAATGCAACTGTCTTGGACTAGAAATTTCAGTATCTTTATTTAACATCTACTCATCAATACCGGGTTAAAGCAAGGAAGAAAGAGCCATGGGGTAGGAGTAGGACTGTGGTAACCAACCTCATACCCAACTGATCTCTAGTTAAGTTTGAATCGGCAAATCATGATTTATAAATTTGCCCTCTCCCTTTTGTTTCAGGTTTTTCTTTTCTTAGTATATTTCTTTTAAAAGAATAGAAAAGAAAAGCGTCCCCACATTTCCCCTAGAAGATGGAGGGAAATCCATCCCTCCTTACATCTGATGTTGCATTAGCAACAATGGAACCAGCTCCAGAACCTAGAAAGAGCCAGGAGAGGCAGCTCCAAGGAGAACTGAAGTACTAGCTCCTCTCTCCCCTTCCTCCCAACTTGGCTCTGCCTGCTGCCTCACTTCCCCTTCTCAGAATTGCTCCCCAAGGCATTCTCATGAGTGACTAACACCTTCCAGTGTTAGACCAATGAGGAATTTCTCCATTCAGGGTAATCTTTAGAACAGTGTAGTCAGATATGTCCTGGAGAAACCAGCATTGAAAGAAGAACTTCGTTTTTCCATGGGTTTGGAATCATGAACTGGGCACCCACTGGCTTTTCCTCCAAGAGTCATAGTGACTTCCTGACTCAGCAGCCATTGCCTGAATGCTTCCTGAAGGCAAGCTGCCTTTTGAAGCTGGACCGAGGAGGAGGAGGAGGAGGTGCCAAATGAAAAAGGCACAGGGCTGCCATCAGAGAGCTTAGGATCCAGTCTGGGGAGCTAGAGAACAAAGCACACAGGACACATCCAAATGTTAAGAGTTCTCAGAAAAGAGGGAGCCAATCCCACTGATCCCACCAATCCTGTTGATCCTATCGATCCTGCTGATCCCATTGATCCCCCTGATCCTGCTGATCCTGTCGATCCCACCGATCCCACATTTGAATTGGGTCAAAGTGGGAATACTGAAGATGTTCCAGGCACAGGAAGCATCCCAAGCAAGACCACAATGAGGAAAATGAGAGAGAAAGATTGGGACCAGATTTTGGACAAAGGCAAAGTAGCAGGGAACTTGCTGAGGGACAAGCATCTGTGAAGTCTGAGCAGCAGGACAGCGTGGTCATAGAAGGATGTGGAGGCGAAATGGACACAAAGAGGGTCTGTCTGGCAGAAAGGTGACTTCATGCCAATTCACTGGACGTTTACCCAGGGCCTGCTGGGTTTAGGCCTGGCGCCGGGGGCTATGGATTCAAAGATTAAAATGAAATTTCCCCGTTCTCAAGAAACTTGTAGTCTGTTATAGCACAGTACCGTGTGCCCAGTTAAGTAAATAGAAGGTAATTTGAGTGGGGAGAAAATGTGGCCAGGTGGAGAGAAGAGGGAGTTATTCATGAAGGATCTTGAGCCTTAAAGACAAGGAAAGCTTCTAGAGGCAGACAGGGCTAAGGAGGGATTTGTACAGGTGCCCTGAGGGACGAGATGAAGCGTGGTTCAGGGAAAAGCTAATGGTCTGGTTTGTGAATAGAGTTTGTGAAGGAGAATAGTTTAAGAATCATTGTTATTACGATAGTTAACACTGTGCTAAGCACTTTAAACATATTATTGCATCTGATTGACAGAATCCTGGAAGGTAGATACAATCATCATCCCATTTTACAGGAAAGGCAACTGAGGTAAATAGGTTAAGTGATTTCTCCAAGGTCACACGGCCTGATTCCAGTCCCAGCCCTCTAACCACTGAGCCCCTTCGCATGCTAAGTAATGTAACAAAAGTATAGAAGGGAAGTTCCTAAGTCCCAGACTTAAGCTATCATGTTTTATCCTAACGTCTTCAAGACACTCTGAAGGTTTCCTAACAGTGTGTGGCCTGTGTCTAGGCCCGTGTCTCAGAAAGGTAACTTTGGATGTGTGTGATGGGGAGGTGTGAAAGAACCTGTTGTAAAAGTGCAGAGGGGATGCACGCAGGCTTTGTCATGGGGGAGGGAGATGGAGGCTGCGCAGTCCAGCAATTCTCATATCTGGTGGAGAGATGGTTTACATAATCTCAAGAGCTGGAATTCTTAATCTGAGATCCATGAATGTGTTGGAGGTTTTTTAATTAAAAATTAATTTTATAATAAATATATGATAAACATGTTGAATATACAGTTTGTTAATTTTATAATGTTAACTTATTATAAATAACTTTATTTCAAAATAATTGTTTTCTTATATATTTTAATTAAGCATTTAAAAATATCATTCTGAGAAAGGGTCACTAGGTTTCCCCAGAATGCCAGAATTAGGTAAATCCTGCTGCTCTAGAGTAACGAGCAGGTTGGGAAATCTACATTCAGATCCTAACCCCTTGATATATATTAGCTGTGATTGCAAATTGTTTAACTTCTCTGAGGTTCGGTTTCCTCATCTGTCGGTGAATCCATCTCTTCTCCCTCATCATTAAATTCTGGGGACTTCTCATTTCACTTGATCCTCACAACTCTGGAAGGTCAGTGTATTTATTAGCCCCATCATACAGACGAGGGTACTGAGGCAAGCAGACGAAGTGACTTCCTCAGGGTCACATAATTACTAGACATCTGAAATCATATTTAAACTCAATTCTTCCTGGCTCCAAGCCTGGCATTCTATCCACTGAATTAGTTACCTCCCTCCCTGGTTTAACCTCTCTGTTCTCTCAACAATTCTCTAGCACTATAAATTACAGAAAGGATGCTGATCTGCACTGGTGAAAGGAATTTATTTATCTGGGAGTTCTCTCTACCAATAAAATCAGAGATCCACTATCCCTTGAGCCTGTTTGTCTTAGTGATTCTAAGTCACTTTATGGTTGCTCTAAGTAATGATTTCTACACTTTTTTAGAATTTATAATATTTTTTTGAGAATTGCTTATACATAAGAATTATTTCCTTAAGTACTTATTATGAAAAGGCTTTTGATACTATTTACTTATGTTATTTTTCAGTATTGTTTGGCTATCAGACCATCATATATATTTAATGTAATTCCCCCCCCTCTCAATTTGATCACTTTCCTTCTTATCCTAGTTGTATTCATTTTATTTGTGCAAAAGCTTTTCAATTTTATGCAATTGAACTTTGTTTATCTTTTGTGATACTTTCTATACCTTCTGTTAGAAATTGTCCACCTAACTATAATTGTGAGAAATACTTACTTGTTTTTTCTGATTTTTTAAATGATCTACAAGCTTTAATAATCAAATCCAAGATCCATTTTGAGCTTATTGGGTATAAAATATAAGACTTTGATCCAAACCTAATTTCTGCCAAATTAGTTTCCACTTTTCTCAGCAATTATGATCAAATAGGATATTCTTCCTCAAGTAATTTATGTTCTCTTACAAACCAAATATTTGAATTTAAAATCACAGCAGAAGTAGACTTTATTTGATTAACATATTTGTAGACTATATTTGATTATAATATTGCAAATCCATAGTTTTCTTCCCAGTTCACCTGATGGCCAATCCTCTGGTGATGAGGTTCATGTCTTTATTGACTGAAACTTATATATCATAAGCTTTTAGTGTTCAATTAAAATGCATTCTATAATTCCATGAATACATATGGAACCTGATTTAATTCATACTCTAATCTATAATATAGAATGAGATGTGGAAGGGATTGTATTATAAAAATATCATTCTTAGTATTCTAAGTATAACTCTTTTCTTGGTCTACTAAGGTAGTTTATAACAGGTTTTTACTCCATCCTCCCCATTTCTCATTATTTTTTTTAACATCTAGCAAAGTCTAGCACAAGACAGAGCAGTTCTGCCATCAAGAGTCCTTGATGCACGATATCAGTGATTTCTTGTTGCCTTTAGAATTTTCTCTTTGGACTGATGACTGAACTAAGAAGAGAGAGCCTGAAAGAAGTTATCCTTTGAGATAGTCTTAATTGGTTATTGAGATAAAGTTCATACTGACCATTTCACACAATAAAAGCAATATGCTCCATGATTGTTGTTCATTATCCAGGTAAAAGCAATGCTTTCCCATCTCCCTTAGTATTTCACTGCTATTATGTGGCTATTTCTTCCAGCTCCCCCCTCCAAATATGAAAGATAAAGTTTTATTCTGTGTGGTTTCCAGGACAAATCAAACCAGCATCCATGGAAATTGGTATAAGACCACAGACCAAGGGACACAGTGGTTCTCAAACTTTTGTCCTCACTATCTTCATGTTGTTAAAAAAAACTATCGAGGATCTATTCAAAGAGTTTTTTTTCACATGGGTTATATTTATAGCTATTTACAATATTAGAAATAAAAAATAAATTTGAATTTGTAGACCCTCTGAAAGGCTTTTAGAGACCCCAACAATTCTTTGGACTACACTTTGAGGACCACTGGACTAGGAAAATGAGCCTTAGAACTAAAAGAAACCAGGTCCTTGAAAAGTAAGGGAGCCTAAAGATCCAGGACCTGATGCTTTTGCTCTGGGAAGTTACTGGTTTTCACTGTCATAAGATGTGCCATTATTCATATAATTAAGAGTAAGGCAGTATGATAACAATTGGGTAGTTGGTTAGCCCTTTTGGTGGCATAATAAATTAAAATAAAATCTTCAGAATTAATCTACCACGTAAATGTAACAAACCTTTTTTTATCCATGAAAAAGCAATAAAAGCACTTCTGTCCCTATCAGAGTTAAAAACAAGAAGGTTTAGTTCCCTTTTATTAATGATAAGAGTCAGCATCGTATGCAAACACCAGAAGACCCAAGTCCTGGACCTGTCACACAATGGTTTGAACTTTACTCAGACCTTCAGCTCTCTATGCCTATTTCTTTATCTATAAAATGGGGAGGTTGGCTTGATTTCTAAGGTTTCTTCCAGCTCAAAAATTACATGAATCTTTGGGGTTTGTTATTTTGTGTGGCAACATCTTCTGCTCCTTCTCGCGAGGCAGATGATCCAGAGAGGAGTTTTAGAGAGATTGAAGGCATATTAAGAACACGAACAACACACTGTTTCCCACCAGGTGGAAACCTGTTTGAGTGCATTATTTAATGTTCAGGTAACAAATTGCAATTTGGATTTGAAAGCAAAAACATTAATTCTCAGCAAGTGGTAAGTGCTAAGTTTGAAAAGAAAATTAGCCAAAAATAAATATGAGCAAATGAGAGTAATGAATTTCACAGTTGCATAATTTTCATTATCAGCTTAGGAGTTAAAATATCACCACTCTTCTAGGATGGGTTTGAATGTAGTGAAACACAGATCACTGTTACCAGCCATTTTAGATTGTATCAGGAGAAGAGGAATGGGGGCATGCAGTTTGTTTTGGCACATTTTGTTTCCTGTTGCTTTTCTTAAACATCTCTAGACCTGAAAGGAGTCACGTTCAAGAGCCTTTGATTCTTCTTAATTCTTCTTAATACCATAATCCTTAAGTAGGTTGTAAGTTCTCAATGTCAAAAAATCTTTAAGAAAAGAAGATGGCTAATTCCTCAACTGATAAACGATCAATAATATGAATGGGCACATTCTTCAGAGGAAAAGATTCAGGCTATCAGTAATTATATTAAGAAAAAATACTCTAAATTAGTGGTGTCAGATTCTGTGAGTCTAAATTATCTATGTTTCATTTTATGTTTATTTATTTTTAAAACATTCCCCAGTTTTTCCTCTGGTTCAGACAGCATTCAGGACACATGAGGCCAGATTTAACTTCTCCTCTAAATCAGTAATAATTAGAGAAATGCACATTAAAACAATTTCTGAGGTTCTACTTCACACCCATCAGATTAGCAAAGTTAGCAAAAAAGGAAAATGACAAATGCCTATGGGAAAATAGAAACTTTAATGCAGTTTTGGTAGAGCTGTGAACTCATCTAGACATCCTGGAAAGCAATGTAGAATTATGCCCAAAAGGCTATTAAATTTTGTATACCCTTCAACCCAGAAATACCATGACTGCATTGATACTTCAAATAGATTTTTTAAAAAAATTAAAAGGGCATATGTATACACAATTTATATGTTTTTTTTTTGGCAGTGTCAAATAATTGAAAACAAAAGGTGTGGGTTTTTTTGTTTTTTAATTGTGTTTTTTAAATTTAATTTTGTGTTTTAATTGGTGAATGGCTGAGCAAGTTATGGTATATAAGTGTGGTAAAATACTGTTGTCCTTCAAGAAATGATAAAGGCATTAGTTTCAGAAAAACCTGGAAAGTTGTGTATAAACTGACATATATTGAAGTGAGCAGAACCACAACAACAATTTTAAAAGGATGACAATTTTGTAGAGAAGGTAACTTTGAAAGCCTTAGGAACACTGATTAATCTGTGACTGACTATGATTCCGGAGTACCCATGATGAAACAAGCTACCTACTTCTTATTAAAGAGGTAACGGACTCAGAGTGAAGATTGCAATATGGGCTTTTTGGACCAATGTAGAAATTTGTTTTGCTCAACTATACATGTTTGTAACGGGGCTTTGTTTTTCTTGTTTTCCCAAGGGAGAAGGTGGAAGAGAGAAAAGGTAGATTTTTCTTGATTCAAAAAAAAAAAAAATTTAAAGGCTAACTAAATACTTTGATGAAATAATTCAAGTGAAATATGTATAAACGTAATCACCATACATTATCACAAAATTTCAGAACTGAAAAGAAATCCCAGAGGCCAATTCATCTCTGAAAATGGATCCCTTCCACACCAAGCCCAACACGTTATTATCTAACCTTTGCTTCAATACCTCCAATGAGAAGGAGCCCATTTACTCCCACTTTGGGATCACTATAATTATAATGTTAGACTTTTCTGGTTAACAAATATGATTCTTCTTCTGTGGTAACTGCTGTTGAAATTCTTGAAAATGCTATTAAGCTCCCCAGTCTTTTCCAGGCTAAATATCCACAGCTCCTTCAGCCAATCTTTATTTGCTTGGATTTAATGCTCTTTTTACCATCACCTTTCTCTGGATGCTTGAACTCCAACATTGTCTTTCCTAAATTATAGCACTCAGAAATGAATACAATTCTCTAGTCAGTCACTAAACATTTGTTGGGTCTATGATGTGCCAAGCATTGTGCTGAGCACTAGGGATGCAGAGAAAAGGGAGGAAAGACAGTCCTTGATTTGAAGGAATCCGACAGGGAGAAAATATGCAATCAGCTGTGTATAAGGAAGCTGTAGACAGAACAAAGTGGAAATAACCAACAGAGGGAAAGCACTAGAATTAAGAAAGACTTCCTCGGAAAATGATAAATGCTAGAAGGGATGTGGGAAAACCGAGACACTAATGCACTCCACTAATGGTGGAGATGTGAACTGAACCAACCATTCTGGAGAGCAATTTGGAACTTTGCCCAAAAGGCTATCAAACTGTGCAAACATAGCCTTTGATCTAGCAATACTACTTCTACATCTGTATCCCAAAGAGATTCTTTTAAAAAGGAAAAAGAACTTATTGTACAAAAACATTTATAGCAGCTCTTTGTGGTGGCTGAGAGTTAAATATTGAAGGGATGCCCATCAAGTTGTGGTATTTGATAGTGTTGGAATGTTATTGTTCTGTAAGAAATGACAAGTAGAATGATTTCAGAAAAACCTGGAAAGACCTCTATGAACCCGTTGCATCTGCAAAGTGAAGTGAGCAGAACCTGGAGAACGCTGTACACAGTAACAGTATTGTACAACAAATAACTGAATGGCTTATTCTTGGTAATACAATGATCTAAGATAATGTCATGATGGAAAAAATGAAAAATATCAGAGAAAGAACCGATATGGTTTGATTATAGTTTGAAGCATAATATTTTTCACTTTATTTCTTTCCTCTTTTTGTTTGAGTCTTTTTGCCCAAAATGCTTAATATGGACATGTTTACATGATTGCACATGTATAATCTAGATCTCATTGTTTACCTCAGGGAGAGACTCCTATAGAAAGACTTCTTGTAGATAATGGGTTTGGTATGCTCCAGATGTATATAGTCTGAGAAGAACCAAATAAATCAGAATTGTTTCTTTATTTCTGGAATCTGTGCCTCTTCAGGCAACTCAAAAGTCCCCTGGTTTTTTTGGTGGCTATATCTTTGGACTTAAATTGAACTAAAATCCTCCACTGAAAGTCCATTAAAACCCCTCAAACTGCTGTCTTTTAATGCTTGGAAAAGTATATATATTTTTAACTCAAGTGTGAGACTTCCTATACATCCCTATAAAAATTTTTCCTAATTTGATTCATTCCAGTTCCCTTAGCCTGACACAATCTGTGCACCCCAATGTCCCCAGTTTTGTGGCATTTGCAGATTTGATATGGATTTCATGTATACCTTCATCCAAGTCATTGACAAAGATATTGAGAGGACTGGGTAAGATCCCTGGCACGCTCACTCCATCAGAGACTAACAAGCCACTGGGATATCAAACCACTAATAATAGCCTTTGAGTTCAGCCATTCAATTATAAATACTGCCAATTATACTGTAATCTAGGCCACATCTCTCCATCGTTTCCACAAAAATAACATGAGATATTTATCAGATACTTTCCTGAGATCTAAGTAAATTGTATCGACCACATTCCCTTGCTCTGCTAGTCTAGTATCCTTGTCAAAAATGGAAATCTTGCATGTCTGGCACAATGAAGCCGAGCTAACACTTAGCGATCTCTTCGGGAACTTCCAGGAATTGAAGTCATGCTCCCTGGCCAGTAGTTTGCAGATTCTATTCTATTTTCTTTTTTAGAAATTGGGACACCTAGCCTTTTCTGGGCCCACATTACTTTTCTTATGATCCATCTTCCCAGTACAGCTGACAACGGCTTCATCATCACAGCTGAGCGTTCTTTTCATACCTACAGATGCAGCTCATAAGAGGCAGAGGCCCTTGAATTCATTAAGGGTAGCTTTATGCTCTCATCTTCTTGTTTATATTCAATAAACATTTTTGTTCAGTCCCGCCCTATCCAAAAGTTATTCTCCTTAGCAAAGAAAACAGAGACAGTAATTGAACCATTCTGCCCTCTTTCTCATTAAATCCAGCAACGATGCTATCTCTTCTTTGATCCTATCTTTCCCCAATGTAGCTTTTTTATAGATATTATCTTATTTTATTTAATATTTTATTTTTCCTCAATTACATGTAAAATCAATTTTTAACATTTGTTTTTAAAACTTTGAGTTCCTCCAATATGACTTTAAAGAAACTGCCTTTCTGTTGTCTTACTTCAATTCTTTCTGAACTTTAATATTCCTGATACCATTCTTCTTGTATTGAAGCATACTTTTATATTTTTCTTCCATCCCCCACATCCATATCTTTGCATTGGCTATCTCTCAAGCCTACAGTGCATTTTTCCTTCCTTCCTTCTTCTACCTCATAAAATCCCCCACTTCTTTCAAGATTCAGCTCAAGTACCAACTTCCACATTCTTTGACCTAGCATTTTTATACTATCTATTATGCATCTACTAATATGCTAGACCATGGCAGGGTTGCCAGATTGTGAGGGACAGTAAAAAACATGTTCTGTTCCCTCAAGGAAACTATAAGTCATGTCCAGCTCTCTGAGTCCTCATTAAGAACACAATTGGGACACTAGATGGAGAAGGAGTTGGAGCAGTAGCCCCAAGTATTGCCTTCTGTAAGTTAAATAAGTATTTTTAAACTCAAGAAAAAAAAATTTTTTTAGTTATTTAGGAAGGCTACATAGTGAACTTTCTTTTCTTTTCCCACTTTTTTGATTGAATCTATCTTTCACCATCCTTGCCAATTTGATGAATGTGAATTAATAACCAAATCACATTAATTTGCATTTTTAGGGACTTGAGCACCTTTTTTTTAGATGATAGCTCATGATTTGTGAACTGATGTGTTTCTATCCTTTAACCACTCATCTATCAAGTGACCAGTCTTGGTAAAATAGATTTATATCAATTCCCTATACGTTTTGCATATCCGACGTTTTATCAGAAATCTTCTATGCAAATATTGTCTTCATCTGTTTTCTTCCTTTTTATTCTGGCTGCATTTATCTTTACTTATGCAAATACTTTTTATTTTTATATAATGGTAGTAAATTATCTTGTTTTTCAAAATATTTTCTGTTGTAACTGGTTATAATTCATGCTTTTTCTATCATTGTGATATGTATTATTCTTGCTGCTTTTATAATAATTATGTCCTCATAAGACATAAAACCTTAACTAAAAAAATCATCATGCCATAAAACTTTAGACTATTATACAAAAAATACCCACACATATTCATGTCTTTTTCATTATTTTATTAATTATTTTAGGGTTATTATATCACTATTATTTCCTAGTAATTTTCCCCTTTACCAAAGTCCTTTTGTAACAAAATACAATTAAACAAAAACAAGCCTACCCATTGACCATGTCTGACAAAATAGATCTTATTCCATCCTCACAACCTATCTACCCAGAGTAAGGAGATCTATTTCCTCATAAATTCCTTGAAATCAAATTTGTCGCATCCCTTGTGCTAAGTATAGTGAAATCATATAACATGTGATAGTATCATATATCAATAAACATAGATTTAGAGAGATAGAAATAGTACTGGATAAACATTTAAGTAACTGGATGGATGGATGAAATGACAGCAAGCTTTAGTGAGCATACACGTCACTGATAAGATAAGAGCCGTCTAAAACTAGAGCTCTCATACCTCTGGGTGTGATGACTAGATGTGATGGAAAGATGGATCAATGTAACAGAGCAGACACAAAATACACAGTAGTAAATGATTATAGTAATGTTGTGTTTGACAAATAGAAAGATTTAAGCTTTTGGGATAAGAATCCATTTTTTGGTTCAAAAAAATTGTTGAAAAAACTGGACAGTAGTCTGGCAGAAACCAGATATAAAATATCAACTTATATTCAAAATGTAAACATGAAGGGGGATATCATAAGTAAATTAGAAGAATATGGGCCATATTACCTATCAAATAAATGGAGAGGAGAAAAATTTATGAATATATAAAAATAGAGAGCATTGTGAGATATAAAATAGATCATTTTGATTGTGTTAAATTTAAAAAAGGTTTTGTACAAATAAAACCAATGCAGTCAAGTTTAAAAGGAAAGCAAAAACTGGGAGGGGGGGATTTTAGATAGTTTCTCAGAGAAAAGTCTCATCTCAAATACATAGAGAACTTTATAAGATTTATAAGAATATGAATCATTTCACCATCTGACAAATGATTTAAGGATGTGACTAGGCAGTTTTGGGAAGAAGAGATCAAAGTTATCTTATAAAAATTATCTAAATTCTTAATTGACTAGAGAAAAAAAATTAAAACAACTTTGAGATACCATCTCATACCTATCAAATTGGCTAAAATGATAGAAAAGGAAAATGACAAGTGTTGGAGAAGATGTGGAAAAATTGAGATACTAGAACACTATTGTTGGAACTGATCCATTTTGGAAAATAACTTAGAATTATGCCCAGAGTTATATAATTGGGGTGGCTAAATTGCACAGTGAATACAGTACCAGCCCTGAAGTCAGGAGGATCTGAGTTCAAATCCAGCCTCATGCTTAATACTTCCTAGCTTTTTGTGAAGCTGGGCAAGACAGACCCCAACTACCTCAAAACAAACAACAAAACAAAACATAAATGTATTTTGTGTTTATGTGGTATGTATGTATGTATGTCCTCTGATTCAGGGAGGGAAGGAGAAAGATTGAAATGTAACAAAAAAATTAATTTATAAAGAGAAAAAACTAAATAGGGTGATATGTCCTCAGAAAAAAACAAGAAGACTTGAGTTTTCAACTATACAACCACTTAATCTGGGAACCACCCAATTTGCCTAAAGGCATCATTGATTCTCTGATAATACTATCATTATCTAAGCACATGGTTTCTACCAAGCTGTGGATTAATTTGAAGACTGAGAAATGTGAATTAGTCACCATTTTTATGGGAGACTATGTTTTATAAAGTTCTCTCATCTAGGTCTCATGATAATCATGTATATGTGTGGTAGGTTATACAAGTGTTATTTCCACTATTTTTACAGAAGGGAAACTGAGGTTCAGAGATGGTTAACAGATGTTAAGATTACATAGTTAATAATTTACCCAAGTAAAATTCATGCCCAGGTCTTGTAATTCTAAATCCCATTCTGCTTTCTACTATACTGTAGCTGACTCCCACAGCCCTCATTATAAATCAGTGAGTCAATCAGTAAACATTAAGTTCCTACTATGTACCAGGTATCATGCTAAGTTTTGAATATAGAAAAAAAAGCAAAAGTCCCTACAGGTTACTAATTGTCAGAGGAAATGACTATGTTAGCAGAGAGGCTGAAATTTATAGGTAAATCTTTGAAGTCCAAGAACTAAAAAAGCTGTTTGAGAAGATTTCTCATGATTAGTGGATGTGCTTGATTTGGCTTTCCCGAGAATTTAAAATAGAAAGATCACTTAGATGAAAGGAAGAGCATCTAATTTGTTCTGTCTCTTACAGTGGAATATGAAGGATATTTCAGATTATTACAACAGCGTAGTGCTGAGCACTGGCCAAATTATCCCTTGATATACACTAGCAGTCTCCTAATCAATTCTCTGGATTTGTGAGAAACCTCATTGGTGATACCATCTCAGAAACCCTAATCTCCAGTATTTACACATGAACACCAAACAGCTCATTGAGGTGCCAATTTTTTAAAAATCATTTAAAAAAATTTTTTTTTATTTTAATGCTTTAATCATTGGAACAAGTTTACTGAAATCAAATGAAGACCAAGTGGATGGAGAGGAATATATCGAGTACTTTGCTGCAGCTCTTTATGTAAAAGAAAAAAGAAATTAATACAGAAGTCTGAATCATGACTTTTAAATCAAAATGAAATACAAAATAATGGGTGATGAGGTATTGAGGCAAAAGATATTTTGACCTTTGCAAACTGGCATCCAACTAAGAAATTTTACGCATCCTTAGTGAGAGTATATGTGTTGAGACTAAGACGGTCAGGATTTTGGAAGAATCTAAATCTGAGCCTCAGTGAGCTAGACTGTCATTTGGCCAAGGGCCTGTTGGCAGATTTATTCAAATCAATGTTATGTTTTGTTGGATTTTTAATCACTTTTATTTTGGATTTTTGTTAGCTTTTGAATTCTCTCTATTTCTCTTCTCACACCACCGTACCTCGGGAAGGCAATAAAAACAAAATTTGTTACAAATATGTTAGTCACGCAAGACATAATTCCCAAATTAGCCATATTCCTATAAAAAGAGAAAAAGAAACAAAAAATATTCTCCAATCTGCACTCTGAGTTGGTATGGAGGTAGAGAACATGTTTCATCATGAGTGCTCTGACTGGTTATCATCAACATTTTTAAGTATTTGCTATAAACTGGAAAGTATAATAAGCACTAGTGGTAGAGGAACAACAGAAAAAGTCATCAGAGAGTTTGCATTCTCTAAGAGGAATACATGTCAGTAGTTATATTAAACATAAGATAATTTGAGGAATCAGTCAGTGAGCATTTATTAAATATTTGCTGTGTATAGTAACATATTATGCAAGGTATCATTCTAATGAAAATCAAAATTACTTCCCTGTCCCCAAGTAATTTCATTCTAATGCAAAGACAGTATATAAATAATATCTACAGGATACGTATAGAGTAGATGGAAGACAATCTGAGAAGGAAAGGGGAAGAGAATACTGGCAATTAGGGAGATCAGGGCAGGCTGCCTGCAGGAGGCAGCCCTTCCTCTGTGAGCTTATTTCCTCCTCCCGGGAAAGAGCAAACAGAAATGAATGAGGAAGTCCACTCTTTATCACCACTCCAGTTAGGAGATATAACTTAATTTCTTGGAAAGTAGCAGATCACAGATAATCCTTGTATTGAAAACAAGTCTAAATGGGCAGGGAGAAATATAGCGATGTAATAGTCAGGGGGTGGCTTGCCGCCTCTGGAGGAAATTCTTCCTATAAATCATAAGGCATAAAGGCTAAAATGGAACCCCTGTAAAAGGAGCCCAGCTAACTCCCACAATCTACAGGAAGCCCTACCTAATCACCCTAAACTCTAGTGCCTTCCCTCTATGGATTATTTCACGGGTCTCCTGCCTCCAGCTTGTTTTTAGAGTTTTTTCACTTTGGCTTCCCCATTAGCTCCTTGAGGACTGTCTTGTGCCTTTCTTCGTATCCTCAGCATTTAGCACAGGGCCCAGCACATGGGAGGCACTTAAAATGTTTATCAACTGACTCAAGAAGAGCATGTCAGAAAACGGCTCATCGACGAACACATCATCTGCAGATGTTCTTCCTAGTTCATACAAACGACTTTCCAGCTGCGATATATGTGGGCGACAGCTTTCAGATTTCTACATTGAAAAATAGATATTTTTACCAGTCACGAGCATAAACTTTAAGCCCATCTTTGTATGCAGTTATTCTCCAGCAGAATCCCTCCTTAGTCCAAAGCTTTGGCGTGCTTCAGTCATTGCTAACTTAAATCTCTCCTTGCTATAACTCTATTCTCTGTGGTCCAGTCCTCTCTAAAGACAGAGGAAGTTGGTCTGCTGAGGTCATTTTTTCTTCTACCATTGCATCTGCTCATTAGAGTCTTGGAAGGGGCATCCAAAAATGGCAGCTCAAGTGACTTGCCCAGAGCCACACAGCCAATGTCAGGGGCAAAGCCTGGACCCAGTCTTCCAATTCAAGGAACACCTGTCTAGCCATTATGTCATCATGCTTTCTTTCCAATTTCTCATGCAGTCTGCAGGATCATTGAAGTTTTAGGATTTCTTTGGAGATGTGCGAAATGTCCCTGTCAGGCTCCTTCTTTATTTCCCACTTCCTTACTATGATTATTTCTGAATGGACTGCATCCCAATGATTTATTATACAACCTAGTCTCAGACATTTTATTCTTTTTCCTCTACGCTTTGTACTAGGAGAAAACATGCTTTTGGACTGATTCAGGATTTATTTTTTGGAGCTGGAAGGATGAGAAAAGAAAGAATAGATCTATAGCATCTTTTAGATGGCATTTTAAAATGATGTTTCACGTAAAACTCAGCCATTTCAATATTTTGCTTTTGTGTTTTTAAACAGGTAACAATGAAAGCCAAACAGCTGAAGGATTCTGTGACATGTACCCCAGGTGTGTAAGTATGAGTATTATCATAGTCACTGCAACTGCTTCCTACATATAATCAGTCCCTTTCTTCATTAGGGGCTTGATATGCAGAGATGTTCTAACTTTGGACAGAGCTTCTAACATGAAAATACAACATTTTAAAAAAAAAATGCAACCGAACCACCAATTCCACAGAAACAACTGAGGTGGCAGGCCCTCAGGAGACACTTGGGGAGTCAATGCCTCTGAGTGTGTGACCTGTATTTCAGGTGGCCCCCTGAAAGGTGTCCTGTAGCACAAGTAGGGAACATGAGATCCACAGCCTGTTGTTGCCCACAGTGCTCTTGAATGGAACCCAGATTAAAATGTGATGGGAAATATTTAGCAAAATTTTAAAAAATACAATGGGGGGCAGCTAGGTGGTGCAGTGGATAGAGCACCAGCCCTGGAGCCAGAAAGAGCTGAGTTCAAATTTGGCTCAGACACTTGATACTTCCTAGCTGTGTGACCCTGGGCAAATCATTTAACCCCAATTGCCTCAGGAGAAAATACAACAGAACATAGACAATGTTACCGTGTGGTTTTCTAAGTCAATATGAGCCCTTCAGGGTCCCTATGTATAGTTTAATGACTTTTATTTCTATTTGAATCTGACAGTCCTGATCTAAAACAGGACTTGGTCATGCTGGCCAAAGGGCATAATGGGAGAGGAGGCCATCAAGAAAGCGGTCCCTGAGGGAGGGCGAAGGGGTTCCTGCTGCCTCAGCTTCACCCTTTCAGAAGGGGTCTACCCCGAACGGCCTCATCTGCCTCCTAAGTAAAAGGAGCTTGGCCAGCAGCACCAAACAGTCAGGCACCCGTGGGGCACCCTCAGGAAACCTTGCAGAAGCCCTGTAGAATGCAGAATTCATGGTTTCACTGGAGGAAAACCTGCTGCACGCAGCACTCGCATGCACTCCTGCATACCCCTCGCAGCCTTAGTGACGACTAAGAGCTGTTGTACAGACTGGAACGCACCAAAGACGCGTCCTCCCCAGACTCACCAGCATTTCTTTGGCATCCCTGTGCTTGGGATAGAGAGGCGGGAACTGAAGGAAAAGGGCCATGGGTCCCCTAAAGCCTCATTCCGATCCCAGGTCCACACAGGGATCAATGACCGGCTCCAGCTGCGGCTCCAACAATAAGCCCAAAGGAGGCAGGGAAGCGGACTGTTTGTTCTGCGGCTTGGAGGACTGGGTGAGAGCCTGGCTCCATCCAGTGCTTTGTGAAGCTGGCTCCCTTCCCCTCCCACAGGACTCCCAAGGCTGATCACTAGCCATTGTTTTCTCCTGGGGATCCACTGGTTGATATTTTAATAAAGTGGGGCAGTCTGGGGCAGGAAGCTCTAGCTGAGCTTCCCCATTTCCTCCTAGCAGCTTGCTCACCCCTAAGTGAGAGGAGAAGGGAAGGGAAGGTGGGTCCTGGAGCTAGCATCCACACTCTGAGAGCCCATCTTGGAAGGAACACTAGGAGCAGAGAGGAGAGCCAGCTCCTCTGGTCCAAACTCGTTTACAGAAGGAGAAAAACCATGAAAAGATGAAGTCTAGAATATTGAAATCACTGCCCTTTAGCCACTGCAAAAACACTTTAATCTCATAAAGGACAATTATATCTGTGTGACAAATACATACAGCATATCCATAAGAATGTGGATAGGTTCATGACAGATTAGTTGATTTAACAGCCTTAAAAAGCTTAAGGTCTTATTAGACTTCCCTGTGTGTTGTGGGGAGCCGTCTCTGAGCACCCTTCGTCACCCCCTGATACCTACACGGGTACCCCTGGTATAGCCCTCACTCCCCTGGGCTCCCAGCCGTGCTGCTCCTGGCTGTCAGACCTGCCGTGTTCAGTGTCAAACAAAAACCGCTTCTTGGACCTTGACCCTGTGGGTTATTGGAGATCAGATATTCTAGTCACAGACCCCAAGCAAGGGTCAGATCCTGGTGATGTCACCACTGATTCCCCAGAAAAACAGTCTCATCCTTCCCGTCCTGAATGAAAACGTAGGTGATCGGCTTGGCAGGCCTGAGATACCCACTCTTCTCTGCAGTTATGGAGAGGAGCCTACGCCACGAGGAAAAGGGCCACGAGCGGCTCGTCCTGTTAAGGAGGACAAGGAGACAGGACGACTCGGAGATCCCTTCACCACAATGTCTCACCACCACCCACCCAACAGGACCTAGCTTGCTCACAAAAAACCCTTGCTCGCCCTTATGGTTCCCCTAATTCTGCTCCATATTTGGATAACTGTTTTCTCCTTCCCCCCACTGCCAAATCAGTTGCCCAGTTCTGTTTTCCTGCCTCTAGAACTTCTTTTGTAAACATACCTTCCTCCTATTCCCACCACTATCATCTTAGTAATAATTACATGCTGCCAGCAGATCCGTCCCCCAGTTTGTTTCTCATCTCCATTGTCCCTCCTTCAATCCACCGTACCATTTCCAGGTGGGTATTGAATCCAAGAACATATCCCTTTTCTGCTCCAAAGTCCATGGTGGTTCCCTATTTCCTGAAGTAGAAAGTTCAGATTCCTTAATATTGATTCCTCATATTGAAGACCCTCTGTAGTCTGGTATCCCCCAATTTTTCCAGCTTTCTCTCAACCTGCTTTCCTCTGTGTGAGCTGCAGGACTGAATTGTTCAACATCACCCCCCTGCCCCAGTCCCACTTCAGTGCCTGTGTTGCTTATATTATTTCCTGTGCTGAGAATTCCCTTCTGTTTTCCCCACCTCCTATTTCTACTTCGTGAAATCCTCTCCATCCTCGGAGAGCCTAGTCCAATGCGGTCTCCCTGAAGCTTCCTCCCTGTCCCCAGTAACCACCCTTTGCTCACACGGGGCTTGGTTTGTACCTTTTTCAAACAGTGACTATTAGTCGTATTATCACCATTTGGGGATGTGCTCTAGGAGGCAGGACCCAGATCTCTTTTTCTTTCGATTTTGGTCCTATGCCCAATGTTCTTTACGTAGTGGGTGTGTGATTCGTGTTTCTCTAAGGAGAAGCCAGAAACCAGAGAATAAGTCAGACACCGAGATTCAACCTGCATCGGTGGAGGTCGTTTCTTAGACTAATAACTAATGAAAGCATAGAAAGCTTGGGTGAGCAGCTCCCAAAGCCCAAGACTTGGACTGTCTTTGCAGCTGTACCCACAAACCTTCTCCCCTCTGGGCCCCCAACTCCAGTACCCCAAATCTGGAGTCACTTCCAAAGGCCCTCCCGAGTCCAAAAAGGGAAAGCTTTGGGGAAAAGAGTTCTCACAAAGACGCAGTGGATCAACCTTCTGTTTGAAAACAATTTCATAGTTTGAAAATGTAAAAAGAATGAAACATAAAACAATCGAGGGCTGTGGTTAATCCGAGGTACCTCAAACTATAGGCCAGGAGGCAGGGAAGCCTCCTACAGGAAGTGCTCCTGCCACTCAGGAGGGAAAGAGCAGAGGAGTCACTAATAATCTGGAACTTTCTTTAAATCAGCCATTGGATATGGCTAAAACAACTTTGTCAAAATGACCTCAAATTTCTTTTCACTGACGCTGGGAAATCCAGCAGGCAGCGGGCTATTTCCCTTTGCTGAAACAGCATCGTCATCGCAACTAGCATTTCTCTAGTGCTTCAGAGTTTGAAAAACACTTCCAAATTTCAATATGACATCAGACGCCTAGCTAGCTGGTATTTGTTGTTTTTTTAAGTGTTTTTCAAACTTTAAAGTACTATAGAAATTATCATTATTGCTGTTGTTCCATTGTTTTAGCCGAAGAGAACAACCTACCTGCAGAGTTTTTAAACAGAAATTTGGGGTTATTTTGACAAAATAGTTTTAGTCATTTTAAATGTGCCTTTATAGTTAAAACAATGGATTATGAGTGAGAAGTCCACTTTTTCACCTCCTAGATGGGCCCTTTCCACATTAGGAGTCACTTCCCCCTCGGTTCTGTCCCTTCTGGGCCCTGGCGCTCCCCACTAAGCCCTTCTTCCTTTCCCACAGGCCTGGTTAGACTGTCAGAACTCAAGTCCACAGCCCAGACCGCCAAGCCCTCTAAAGGGGCCGTGACCTTGTCTGACCACCTCATCACTCAGAGGGAAGAGGAGGTGGTGGAGGAGGCGGACGGGGACATAGCGGGAACCGAGCCCGAAACCAGGCCCAGGAGGCGCAAACCCGGGCCGAGGGAGGAGGCGGAGGAGAGGCCCCGTGGGAGGCGGCAGAAGGACTTCGACATCAGCGAGCAGGACCAGGAGAGTGACGAGGAAGGGGCCGGGAGGAGGGCGCGGGGCCGGCCGCCGGCTGAGGAGCTGTGGACGCAGAGCCAGCAGAAGCTGCTGGAGCTGGCCTTGCAGCAGTACCCCAAGGGCACGTCGGACCGCTGGGACAAGATCGCCAAGTGCGTGCCGGACAAGTCCAAGGTCAGTCGTTCCGGCAAGGGCCGGGCTTGTGGTGGCTGTCCCTCATCTCCCCAGCCATCGCGCCCTTTCTTTATAAATGACCCCTCTCGTGACTCCTCCGTGGTCTTCCCGGATCTATGCGCTTATTAGGGCTCAGCTAATTAGAGCTTGGTGTTGATGGAGTCAAGGTCGCAGGCTCGGCCCTCTTGCAGACCGCTTGCTCTTTGACAGAAAACTTGATTACAGCGAGCCTCCCGAATGCCCCCCACCCCCATCCCATCAGGTCTTGTGAATGTTCACAGTTGTTCAGAAGGGATGCGGCTGAAGCACAACCAGCAAGCAAAGGTTGCTGTTGGAGACCAGAGGCCCTGGGTTCAACTGCCAGCCTTTCCACTCCACTTTGTGTCTGGGCATAAATCCTAGGGTTTCCCCGGGGCCCCACAGTTTCCTTATCTGGAAAACCAAGGCACTTTAGCCTAGGACCATGACCTTTTAAAAAATATAGATTTGATGGTTGCATTTCCACCTAATTGGTTTCCTTTGGGGGCCTGTGTACTTTGCTTTCTGCCTTTAAAATACGCTTCTGAAAAGGGGTTCATAGAATTCCTCAGACTTCTATCAAAGAGGATCCTCCCCGTTCTAAATCTTAAGAGCAGCCCTGCTCCAGAACACCCACAACAGCCAGCCATGTTTCTGTCTTCTTGGAAAGCACTGGCCACGTGAGGTGAAAACAAAAATATGTACAAAATCACATGACCTGAGCCCCACAATGGGACCTCTGCGTATCTCAGAGAGCATCCCCACAGTCCCCACTGGCTCCCTGATTAATTGTAAAACACCTGGCAGGAGAAGCGCGGGTCGGCTCGGCTTCCGCGACCCACCCTGCGGCTTGGCGAGCAGCCTCCCACCCCGGCACCCTCGGCCAAATCCATCTGTAAACGACTCCCGCGTGGAGCCTGAAAGAAGGCAGGCCGTGGGAGGCCCTCACCTTGGGAATTGCCTTCCCCTCCGAGTTGCCAGTTCACTCTCTTGTGCTTTGGGGTGTGATCTCTTCGAGTTGGGTCTTTCTTGACACAAAGGGAGTCCCGTGGGTGTTATTTATTGTAATAACTGCTCTTCAGTTGTAGCTGTATTCAGAGACCAGACCGGGCCACCAGGAACACTTTCAGATATCAAAAGAGCAAATCTCTGTTCTGTTGGATGTGCCTATCACTTAATAGCCTCTGGGCAAATTGATGTTCATTTAAATTCTTGGGTTTTTAATTGAAATTCTGTGTTAGAAAATGCAGCTTGTGGCCATGAATGTGTCTAAGACCCCTGCTTAAGAACATCAAGCCGAGACTTCTGATTGAGCCGAACAGGGAGACTCGGATCTGCCCCATCTGCGCCGGGCCTGCCTGGCATCTGTCCACATCTGTGACCCCTTTAGAAGCCTCAGCAGACATTTCTCCATACTCGATTCGTTCAGACAAGAAGGGATCTTGTCCTGACAACTTCCGTAGATAAAGAGACCCTGAACGGACTCATTGTATGGACATTTTCAGTCCCTAGTTAGGAGTCATCTTCTGGGAGCTGATTTATTTGCTCACCTTAAAAGTATCGGATATAGGACCAGGCCACTCGGGAGGCTGTTGGCTGCCCTCCCTGGTACCCTGTCAGTTGGACGGAGGACGCTGACGGTGGAGGCTGGCTGGGGGGGAGGAGAGGAGGTTCAGAGCTGGGGACAGGGGTCCGGGTCAGCTGGGACCAGCTGGGACCATTTCCTTCCTAGTCATCGGTAGGTAGGAAACAGCTGCTCTCTCAGGGATGCAATATGTTGGTTACTTGGGAAGAGAAGGTTCTCTAAAAGACACGATGTTCACACAAAATCCATGTATGCTCCTCGTTCAAGACTTTGGCCACAGCTACCTTTCTGTGTTAGAGGTTTTCCTTTTTAGTTATAACAGGTTGGATTCTGCAGAGACTTTCAGGCAGAGGTTCTTCTCTATAGGTAATGATGGACAGCGGGAAATGGAGGGAACCGGAGCAAAGCGACGTGGCTCTCGGGGGGAAATACACAGCGCGGCTTACGTCTCACCAGCGTGGGGGCCCCGCGATCTCTGCGAGCGAAGGTCAGGGTGGGGGCCCTGAGTCTAAGACCTCTTAGCTGCTCTCTCATGTAAAACCACAAAACTAAAACAAAGCCAAAGTTTCCAGGAAAGGGAAAGAATTCCAAAGGAATCGAACACTCGGGCCCTTCCGCCCTGGGCCCGCTGTGCGTGGCTCGGCCAAGCCAAACGTCTCGGTGAGCAGGCTCGGGGGACCCTGGACCACTGGCCCTGCCAGCGAGGAGCCCCGTCCTGCAGTTAATAAGATAACCAGTGAGGATCATCCGAGGCAGAGAGATAGTAGTAAGTTCACATTCTACCTTCTTTTCCCCTACAGTGAACAAATGGACAATTTCTTTCCCCTCTATCTCTTCTCTTAGTAAGGAACTGAAGTCTGGGGGGTACAGTTCTTCAAAGTGACTGTATGAGAGAAGCTCACATCCCAAGGCAAAACTTCTTGAGCCCCAGAAGTGGAAGAGCACAATGTAGAGTCCGTAGGCTGCGGGTGCAGGCCAGAGGTCCCTTATTTCTAGCGCTTGGTTCGTCAGAGGGGTCAGGGACGCCGTGCTGACAGGGGCCGGGGGAGACCGATGCAGTGGCCTGGGCCGCTTGCTACGAGCAGCCATCCCACACTCGGGTGCCCCCTGGAGAAGAGGGAAGCTGGGGCTGTCCCAGACCCTCAGCCTTTAGAGGATCCCAACTGCACTATCCCCAGGTTCTCCTCTCCTGAGCGTTGTGCCCTAGTCCAAACCAAGGGCCACCGGCCCCCCAGCGGGGAAGAAGGCATCCTTCCCCACACTTTGCCTTAGGGGCCAGGACTCCCACTTAGTGAGGTGCAGACAGACAGAGGTTTGGCAAGGCGGGGAGGGACGGGCCAGAGAAGGGAGGCGGCTGCAGTTACACGAGGCACATGGGGTCGGGAGTGAGAAGTGGGGTGAGGGATCACCCCATCTAACAGTTTCGCGCACGTGGGAAACAGACTCAGAAGGCAGCGAGGAGCTCCACGGCCCGGACTCCGGCCTCGCTCCTGGGACGGCTCAGCAGAACGCCGCTTGCTTTTAGTACCTTCTTAATGTTGTGAAGTAGGGCCCCCACCCTGACCTTCGCTCGCAGAGATCGCGGGGCCCCCACACTGGTGAGACGTAAGCCGCGCTGTGTATTTCCTCCCAAGAGCCGTGTCGCTTTGCTTCGGTTCCCTCCATTCCCCGCTGTCCATCATGAAAGCGACTGACAGGAATTGGGGTCTTGCCCTCGCTGCCTCCCCAGGCCTCTCCCCAACGCTTCCCAGGGCGAGCGTCCTCCCTGCCGCGGCTCGCTGCCCCAGATCTCAAGCCCTTGTCCTGCCTGACTGCCTGCTGGCCATCTTCCCCCACCCCTCCCACTAACTCTCAAACACAGAGTCATCATCTTTTGCTCAAACCTTGGCACCCTCCCACCTCCGTGCCCCCAGACATCTGGGGTCACAACCTTGGGCTCCCCCATAATCCTCTTCGTCTCCTCCCACCTCCAACTGGGATTTGTACCTGAGAGTCATGTCTCCCACCCTTTGCTCCCCTTCACCTCGGCACTGGTCCTCCAGGCTGCCAGCCGGGCCTTGGCCAGTTGCTGTAACATCCCGCCCTTTCTCTCCTCCGGCTCACCCAGACCTGGAATGGTCCTCGCCCACATTTTTGTCCCGGGAGATTTTTCCCCTTCCTTCAAGGAAGACTTCATTTCCCTGTTCCTCCTCCCTCCTTTTCTGTGTCTTTTTGGACCTTTTCCAAACATGTCTCTATTTCCATATTGTCTTATTTACTTACTAGACCATAAGTTCCTCAAGAGCAGGGGCCACTTGTTCATGCACATAACAGGGGCTTGATATTTGTTAAATATTTGTTAAATTTGAATTTCCAACTTGACCTGTAAAGGGATGATTTTATGGCATCTGTCTCACTCGAAATCGGATCTAAGCTCCCTGAAAGATACCCAGTGTAAACATCACACTAGGATGTGCAAGTAAAAATCTTCACCTTTCTCCCTACAGGAAGAGTGTGTGGCTCGATACAAGCTGCTGGTCGAACTAGTGCAAAAGAAAAAACAAGCCAAGAGCTGAATCTTCTGGAAGAAGAATTTTCCAGAACGAGAGAATATTTTAAATGTCATCTGCAGTGATTTGCATTTTTGTACCTCAGTATTTCTATACGTCATGTGCCTTAGTAAAAGAAAATACCAATAAATCTTATGCCATCTTGCTTAAACATCGACTGTGTTAAAGAAACTAAACTGTATTTTTGCCTTTGAAGAACTATTTATCTAGCACTTCATTGTAAAGTGTCAACTGTTTTGGAAAACTTCAGACTCATAGTTTCCTACTGGTTAAGACTATGTTTCTGTGATTGCGTGTGTGTGAGTGTGTGTGTGCAAGCATGCATCATGTCTGTGGGAAAAGGAACATATGTAAACAATAAACCAATATGTATTAAAAATATGTTTCAGCAAAGTCATGGCCATCCTTGAAACACTTAAATGATCAGTATCTGGTTGAGTCTGTGAAAGGGTTACAGAAGCCCCGGCCCTCCGCCATGCACGGGACGGGGAGCAAGCTGGGTTGCGGTCGATGTCCTGGTCTGGGAACTCGGGATGGGGTTTCCCCGACAACTGGGTTTCAAGATTCCAACAGCAGAAACGACGTCCCACCACATAGTAACCCTTGTGGCTCCCGGCCCAATCGGGCATACGAACATGTGAACGGCTTCTCCGCACTGGGCCCCACTAGTCTCTCACCTGAATTTTCTCTTTGTCCCATTCCCAGCTTGCTGGCGTGCCCTGCCAGTGCCCTCCTTCCCCCCCCTCCTAATGAACGACTGCCTGGCACGGCGCTGCTCCACCAGCCTCCCAAGCAAGGGCACCAGTCAGTCAATTGCCAAGACCCAGGCCCTGTCCGCCCCCGGAGGCCCAAGCCCGACTGGTCGGGGCAGCCCAGAGGACAGAGCCCTCTGCCCACTGGCAAAGCAGCTTTGGAGATGGGGCAAAGGCAGACAAAGCGTTCAGCTAGTGATCTGCTTCCTTTATCTTGGAGGTACCTTAACTGGGAGGCAAGGTCAGAGACGGAGAGTGAGATCCTGGCACTCAAAGTTCTGTCCCAGTGTCGTGGAGCAGCTTCCCCTGGTCAAAGGAACTGGTCGAGCCATTTAACAGCCGTGGCCATTCCACTCTGGGGTGGACAGCCCCTATTTTTCAAGACATGACTTTGAGTGATTTCCCAAAAGATGAAAGTAGAGAAGTGAAGGTCATCATCCAGAACAAAGAGTGACAACCCAGAATGTTGTTGTTTTGTCAGAAGAAAACTTGCAGTTTCTCTTTCCCAGAAGAGAATGAACGTTACCTTACTCTGTAACTAACGGAAGGAGCAGGTGACGGGGAAGAGAGCCACTGCCTTCATTGCTTGCTTCCCAGACATCCGGCTCTTAAGCACGACGACTAATCACAAACTTGCATTTGTATCGGGCACCTCAATTTTTAAAGCACTTTTATATATAGTTATAATTCCTTCCCTCTTTAACATACTGATTCTTTCCTTTTTTCCCTGAACCACTGGGAAAGTTCAGTTAAAAATCCTTGATGTTCTCAAAGACCAAAACCTTACCTTAGAAGAGACTGACTCTGTTCCCAAACACTGCTGAATGGCAGCTCCCATCTCCTCTCAGCGATTTGGAGAATCAGCTTAGAAGGTTAGAATGATGCCGTTGATGGTTGGCAATGTTCTTTTTTCATGTGGGATGGAATCTTTGCCCCTACTTTTCTAATTATTAAAAATTCAAGTTCTTAAAATTATTATCTTATTAAAAATTTAAATGTGTTCATCTGTAGACCACACTCACTTAGTTCTTCTGTGGAAGCCTGATGTTGGGCCCACTCGAAATAAGTATTTTTTTTTATCTCAACCTACATATGTTTGGCAAACATCCTGATTTCCTACATTCCTATGCTTTGCTCTTTTCTCCATAAGTGATATCTTTTCACAGTCTGTCCTCCAAAGGAAAGTGAAAGAAGTTTCCTTTTGCAAATAAATATTTAGGGAACATCAAAGTCTGTGTCTTCCCCTTGAGTCCTCTGACATCTGAGTGTTTCACACACACATATATGTGTATGTGTATGTATGCTTTTTCACCCATAAGGCAAAAAGCTCCCGTCACTAGCTGTTTTAAGGAATGGTTTTGTCCCTCCAAGAAATTTTTTCTAAAGCTACTTTGGGAAACCTTTGGATTCCACATCTTTTAGACTTTAGTGAGGAGGGAGCCCACACGCAGAATTCACATGCCGCGGAGGCCTGGGGCCTCCACCTCAGGAGTGGTCATGGTGTGTGTTTGGCGTGTCAGAGGGTCTGGAGTGAGAAGGGGTTCTTAAGATCCGACTGTTCCCATCTCTCTTTCCATGGAACATTGGAACAGTTGGTGACCCAACTCCGGCCCCCAAGAAAGATTGGTAATGCTGAGGTTGCGGGGCCCAGTGTCTGGGAGAAAAGGGTCTGTCAATCAATCAGCAAAGTCGTGATCTGTGGTTTTTTGTCAATATAAACCCTTTTCTGTCGGACTGGATTTTGCGGCTGACTCATCCTCTGTGAGACCGTTTGTCCTTCCCCCATAATCCCATAGCTATTGTCACGAAATAGAAGTGAGGAAAATGTAAGATTCCTTATGGGAACCCACGAAACAACAACAATGAATCGGGTTATTTAGTCTGGCAGACGAGGGGCCTCTAATTAATGGTTCTCAAGTGCCACAAGCTTCCAGAATTGTGGATTTGAAAATCTGAAGGCTTCAGAGCCGTTGCCTGCTTCCCTTTCATAAAGCAAACACCTAGATTTGCAGAATCGCTTGAGTGGCGGCCAAGGCACCGGGTTGATCGTGGCAACATCGACGAACACCTTCGGCCCCACAGCCGTCCTCCTCCCTCTGTCCATGGCCGTGATGTGGTTACTACAAAGGTCCCGGGCCTGGGGGGTCCCGGAATTTCTCTGTTCCAGGCCTAGGCCGGCATTTGTAGCCAAGCGACATCAATAGCGACTATTTACGGAGCACCCACTACCAGGCACTGTACAGTTTTCATCTCACTTATTACAATTAGTGCTTGGTCCTCACAACAACTGCGAGGCGGTAGGGCTGTCTCCGATCCCATTTTACAGATGAGGAAGCGGAAGCAAGCACGGCCTTTGCCCAGCGCCAGGCGGCCAGTAAGCGTCAGAGGCCGGATTTTCCTTAAGACCTTCCTGCCGGGGCTCGTGCCGCGGCCCTTGCGCCATTTGATGATTATTCCTTCGATACTTCAAAACCCTCAGCTCAGCTGCCCCAATGTCTTGCCCGGCTCCTCCTGCTCTCCACGCAGCCGCCCACCCCCGGCGGGTCCACTCAGAGGAGGCGCCGCAGCCCAAACAAGCCATAGACGGCCGAGGCCCCGTGACCCGCGCGCTCCTGACTCTCCAAGGCCCTTGTGAGGAGCCCGGGTCCCCTGCGCCGTGCGGGCTGCCGAGTGCTGTCCTCGGCCTTTCCAGAACTCCGCCGGCGCCGCCAGAAACCCAGAGGAGAAGGCGGTGATGGGGGGGAGGGCGGGGAAGACCGGGGGTGGGGGGGGAGAGGAAGAGAAACAACTCCCGACCCCAGCGCCTCCAAACGGAGCTGGGAACCGCACCAGCCAAGCCCTGACGGGGAGCCGCTCTCCAGCCCGGGTGGCCGCGGAGGGATGGGGCCCACAGAGACAGGCCAGACAAAGGAGGCTCCGGCCCGGGCCGGTGCTCTGTTCCGGGCCCGCAGCGCCTTCCGAGAAAGGAGTGGGTCCAGGGGCAAGCGCCGGCCCCCAGCTCCTCCGCCACGGCCGTGAATGCACCTGGGAGCTCGTGGCTCCGCGGCTCCCGGTAGGAATCGGCTGTTGCTCGGCCGCACCAGCCTCCAGGCGCGAAGCCGACTTTCCCCCCGAGCAGGGCGCCTCGGGAACGCCCAAAGCTGGCAGGGCCCAAGCCCCGGGCCTCGGCCAACGCCCCCAAGAAGGCAGGCCGCCGCAAGGCCAGTCCCCACGTCAGGTGGGGGCAGCAAGAATGAATCTGGGGGGGCCTTGTTCGGAACGGCTGAATAAGTCACAACTATGGAATAGCGGAGAAGGTGGATCCAGAAAAAACAATGCACAGCGACTTGGGGAAGACTTCTATAACTGATGCAAAAAAAAAAGTAGAACTAGAACAATTGCTATAATGACCACCACAACAGCAGCAACCTTGAAAAAGTGAGGAGCTCCGATCCGAGTACTGATCAGCCACAATTCCAGAGGACGAATGAGAAAACGGGTTACTCCCCTCTTGAAAGCAAAGTGAAGAACTCTGGGTGCAGAACGAGAGGAATTTTTTGGACATGACTAATGTAAACGTCTATTGATGGGTTTTATTTTTCTTTCATTCACAATAGGGGAGTTAGGGGCAGTGAATTAGGGTGGGAGGCTGGGAAAGCAGATTTCTGCTGATTGAAAAAAAATCCAATTTTAAAAAGCCAAGGTTTACTTCCATGTATCAGAGCAGGACTTTAGCGGAAGATTATTAGCAGTAGTTTTATTAAATTCATAGTTGTTATTCCCTAAAGCTACACTTTCAGATTTGATTTCCATCTTAAGTCACTTGTAAAAACAAAACTGCTATTTCTCTCCTGGCTGGGGCCATCCCCATCTCTAAGTCACCTGTAAACCCAGTAGTGATAATATGGTTACATGGTGGGCCAGCCCCATGGTCTTTGTTTTGGCAACATTCCCAGTCCCTTGTTTGAATAAACTACTTGGCCTTCAGCCTTAGCCTTGATTCACTTGGGAGACTGGATTATTACCCTGTAAAACTGAGAGGTTACAATCATTTTCCCTCTGATTCAGGAGAAGGAAATGCTCCTTGCAGAATACAGAGTAGAAACCACTTTAGCAATCTGATTTTCAGGGAAGACTGCTAATTTGGGAGGAGGAAAAAACACACCCAAAAACCCACTTCTTCCAAAAGTGGGATTGACCCAGGAAGCTTTTCTGCATCGCCCTAGGTTGGGATGGCTACTGGTTTTTAACTGAAATATATGTGTTAAGGGAGATTTGATTTTGAGATGCATAATTGCAATTCACCAAAAACCCAAAAAAATAACAATTTAATGAGGAACTCATGGGGCTAAGAAAGAGTTCAAGTTATGGCCCCAGAGCTGATAACAGGCAGGTTTCCCTCTCACCATCTATGTGATGTCGCTTTGGGCTGGGAGCAATATTAAACCAGCATCTCTCAGACATGTTTCTTTAGACATGAAGTCCCTTTTCCTTACATCCTTCCAGGATATTTTTAAAGGCACAAAGACACCAGGACTGCAGCAGCAGTAGCAGCTTAAAAGAGAAATTTCTTTGGGAAGCTGATCAACAAAGCTAAGAGAAAGGCAGTAGAAGCTGCTGCCCTGCTACTTCTCTTGAACAACCATAATGGATGTCTTTCCAGAATTATATGTAGCAGATTTTCAACTACAATTACATTCCATTTTCACTGAAGACTATTTTACCAAAAATTCCCATTTCTCTAAATGAGTGAATTCACTAGTCATGAGACAAGAGAGAAAAAATCTGAGCAGGGCAGATCCTTCCTATGATTCAGAGAGAAAAAAGCAGCCGTTCACACATTTGTAGTGGCGGCCAGCTTTACAGAGAGGGACTCTTCCATGATGACAGGACCTGACAGAGCTTGTGTCCTTGCTGCAGGACCAGCTCTTTATCACAAGGAAGCACTGGGCCCTCAGAGCCAGAGGACTCCTCCTGGACCATCTAGTTCAAGTTCCTCAGCACCCTCTCTCCAAGAAAACAGGCCCAAGAGAATTAATTGGCTCATGCAAAGCCACCTGGGGGCTAAGGGTTCATAGAACAAGGATTTCAACCAAGTTCTCCGATTCCAAACTTAGCACAACACACTTTCTCCTGAATTGCTGCTGAGAATTATTTTTAAGACTAAATGGTTGACTTCTGTGTTTACAGAACAATTGGTCCCAATGTATTGCAGGAAAACAGGACTTTATTCTTGTCAACAGCAGGCAGTTTGGAGTCCATTTCCCATGGTCCTACTTTCCCTTCTTGGGTAAGTAAGCCGTAGATATTCCTTGCTGAAGACTCTAACGAGGGGAACCTTAGAGTCCTTGTGCAGTCAGAATCCCGGAGGGCTGGTCGGGCTGGTCGGGCCAGTCAGGCCAGTCCTTTGGGGGAAGAAGAGGCCCTAGCTTGTCATCAGAGCCATCCGGTGATTCTCTCTTGGCTTCTCATAGGGATGCTGTCTGTGGCTCCCCTCACTGCCTGCATGGCTGTGGCCCAATTGCAGCTGAAGATTTAATCCCATCTGGAGGGCACTGCAGAAGCAATTTTTCTCCCTTGCCTTAGCTGGCATCTTCTCTGCGAAGAGCAACAGGCAATAAGGACAGGGGAGGGAGAAAGCCAGAGTCCCCAGACTCTTCAGAGCTCCCCACAAGCCTGCACTTGGCCTTGGCAATGGCTGGGAATATGACGGTGTCCGATGATAAAGGGCATCCCCCTCCCCCAAGGCACAGACTCTAGGATGGTGGACACGGCCCTTAGCCCTGGAGCCAAATGAGGCCCCACTTAATCACCCTAACCACCTATGAGCTCTTGGTACAAGAGATAATGACCTCACTGAGGGAGGGATGGGGGGAAGAGAGAGCAGGGTTGGTTTGGATCTTAGTTTAAGATTTGTTCGACTGCTAGGTTCTCATCTGGTACTGTACTATCAGACACTGTACCTTTTGGGGTCAGATTTTGATCCAGGTGCCAACTCAAATAAAGGGACCTGAAGTTCCCAGCAGTGGAGAAAGGGCCACAGGAACCATAAAGAAGATTCTGAAAAAAGCTGACACTTCAGAATCGAAGAAGTTGATGAATCACTAAGGGAATGGAAGAGAGAGGCTTTACAGGCCAGTGTGGAAGGACAGAAATCAGTGACGAGACTGGCCTGGCCTATGGTCCGCTTAGCCAAGGCAGGACAGTGATTACTCTTAGAGATCTGCCACCCCTCCCCAGGAATAGTATTGCAGTCTCTGCCCACGTGAACATGAACACTTCAAAACAGGATGAAGCCCCAAACTATGCTCTGTGCGAACTTCTAGGGCCACCCCTGATCCTTCAGTCCCAAGCAAAGGGAGGGAGGCCTCACGGGGCTCCTCAAAACCAACAGACACAAGGGGTTGACTGATGCCTGTAGGACCAACAGGGACTAGCAAATCTGGATGAAGTCCAACCTGTGCCCTGAGAGCCGCAGTGGGAGTCCTCCCTGCTGGGCAGAGCTAGTGGATTTGGAGAAGGGACTCTAGAGGGATCCAGGACAGAAAAGTAACAGACACAAAAAAGAGCAGACAGCAGAATTAAAGTTCTGTTTCACTAAAAAACAAAAAAGAAAACATTCTCAAATCTAACATACTGTTAACTGAAATTCTAGGCCAAAAGTTTTGGGGTTTTTTTGAGGGGGGGGGGCATGGAAAAGCATGCACCTTATTCTGTTTAAAGAATTCTACATGGACATTTCAGCTGCCGGAAACACCTGTCTGTACTTGCTCTAGGGAGGAGATGAGGAGAGTGAGAAACACTGTTGTAACATGAACGGTGCTGGTGCCAAAAATGTGAAATCTCCTAATTGGTCCGTCTGCTTCTTAAGGGAGCCAAATGAAAAACACCAGATGCATTAATCAGAGTATGGAAAAATAAAATAAAATAAACTCAATCAGAAAAAAAAAAGTTGGATTTTTTTCATTAAAAGATTGTTCCATATAGAAATATTTTCACTTATATCTATATGATAAAAGATAACTTTTTGAGTATTTTATTACACAACCTCAACTCCTATCCCCAGCCCCCCCCCCAAAAAAAAAGGCTCATTGCACAACAGGGATAGAATTGAAACATGTAATCACAAAAAAAAAAAAAAAAAAAAAGACCGCCAATCACTCAATTTCAGCACACCTTTGTGCTCACATTGCAATAAATGGTCTTACCTTCCCCTAAGATGCTGTGAACATAAATGAAAATACTCTATTTCCAGTCCTTTGAAATTATGCTCTTCCAAGGAAACTGACCACTATATATGGGCCAATTCTCTTCTCAGTTTTCATTTTAGAGGCCTGTACTTTTCACAAACTAGATTGCTAGTAGAAGAAAAACTCAACCTTTAAGTCACAAAGGTGACTCACTCCAGCTTCACTTTCGGACAGAGCTGTTCCTTCACCTGCTAGGAGGGAGCTTGTGCAAATGTGTTCATCCCCATATTATCTAGAAGGAAACAGAGTTGGAAGAATGGGCATCTTCTCCAGGTAAATGTCTCTCACTCCAAGTCTGGGGCTTTCTTCATCCGAGAATTAAAAATTCTTTTTTATTTCAATGATTGTCTAGAATGAACTTTGCACCGGCCCTGGCTCCAAAGAGGAGCAGCTTCCCATCTCCCTCCGTTTCCTGGGAGAGAGAAGGGGTGGATAGTAGTTGGGCACCGTGCTGCCAGTGGGGTTGGATGCAGCCATTCTTGTTGGTTGTTTCTGCTTAGACAGATTTTGTGGTCATTGTGGAAGTTAAGCTTTGCTGGTTGGGACGAACAGGAGAACTGTACAGCATTAGGAGATACAGCACATCCCCATCAAGAGGTACATTGGATTATTTTGAAGTAACCAACCTCCCAGGATAGGACTTTTTAAAAAAGAAAAAACAGCTCATCAGATAACCCAAAATGATATGATTGGTCAAGAAATGCAGAGCACAGGATCATATGGACATCCTGTTCATTCTTGTGAACATCCTTCTCAGGACCTTCTTCCTCTTCTCAACCTCCATCTCTGTGTTCTTAAATCTTATACCTAGAGTTCGAGCTTGGTCTTTACACTCATTCTCTTACCAGAAAACCTATAGGACAATTCACCAGAAGAAGAAAAATAATCTTGGACTACTTTAATGACATACCTTTGCCTCCAACCCAATTTACCGATTCCAGCTCATTTCAGATTTTTTTCTGTGTTGATTCCCATGAGCCTCTCAACCTATCTTCCTAATTTATGGCCCACTACTTTTTAGAAGTCAGACATTTCACTGTTTCCCCGTTACCCCAGACCCCGGGACAGAAATGCTCATTTTGACTTTGTTCCTGCTGTTTTCAACATCGTCTCACTTTACTCTCCAACTGGTCAAATGTCACCCATCCTTCCGAGTCTTGGATGCCACCTTCCCGGTGGCTCTGGCCAAACTCTAGGCCTCTGCTGCCAACATCCTTGAGTTCCCTACTTTTTCAACCTCAGCATCATCCCACACTTTTCCTCTAGTGCCCATCAAGTAGGTGGTGGTTTATCACTGCAAGAATTTCAGAGGGCTGGCTAGTCTGTCCAACATTTGAAGAATCTGCATGATGACTGCTTGAATAAATGCTCAAAACCCAAGATGAGGGGGAAACAGCCCATTGCACTTGTGGTTATACTTGCATCAAGTCTAGACTTGATTCTTTTAAACTTCCATACATTGTTCCTCATTCTTCCCTCCCATTGGGGCCAAGTAAAATAAGTCTTAATTCCTTTCACATGACAACCCTTTCTATGCTTAGTTTTCATGCCCAATCCCACCACCTCTCTCTTCTCCATGCTAAATATTCCCAGTTCTTTCAACTGATCTTCCTACAATGTGGACTTGAAACTCACTGCCACTGGGAGTTGTCTTTTTCTGGATGGGCTTGAGCTTATCAATATCATTCCTAAATGTTCTTAGACGTGAGCACAGCACTCAAGAAAAGGTCCAATGAAGGTGCATCCTAGAAATCATGCTTGCACTCCATCAAGATGTCAGACTAACCTTATTTTCTTTCATGCAAGTTTGCCAGATTGACAGCTATGTGTGTATGTGTTAGTGTACAGGTGTGCATGTGGGAGGAGGAGAGGGATGAATGTTCTAGACATGATTCTAAATTTTAGTAAAAATTTGATAAAATATTTCATCCTGTGCTTAAATGAAAAAATGCAAAGGTATAGATTTTTATTTGTACAATTACACAGATTTGGAAAGAGCTCAGTGGGCTCACTTTTACCTCTTAGGTCAAGGTTCTTAACTTTGTGTCTGATAAAGTCATGGATCCTTCTCAGAACATTTTTTAAATGAAAACAAACAAACAGGATTACACATTCAATAAAAACAAGTTTACAGACTCCATAAACATAACATAAAAACTTAATCACAATCTGGTTCCAGATGGCCTTTTTAGGCTTATTGCTTTGCTCCCCTTTACTCAGTCCATATTCCAGCCAAACACAAGCTTACCTGCTGCTGCTCCTTGAATCTGACACATCTCCCACCTGTTTGAACACAGATTGTCCCCCAAGTTTGGAATGCTTTTCTCACTCCCATCTCTGAAAATCACTCCTTTCCTTCAAAAACTCAGCTTTTTTGCTATTTTCTTTGGAAAATTTTTCCCAATTTCCTTTCTCCATCAGTCAATAAGCAATTATTAAACATGTCCTTTGTTTCTGGCACCATACCAAGCACTGGAATTGATCACTTTTGTGCCTAATGGTTTAATGGGTTTTATCTACCAATCAAATACTATCTCCCTGAAGGCATTTTGCTTTTTTATATCTAATACCTAGAACTTAGTGCCTTACATATAAGTGCTTAACAAATATTTGTTAGATTGGATTGATTAGAGGGATACAGAGAAGTATACAGATATACACTGATTAAGCATAGTAAAGGAATTTTATTGGGATGAGAACTTGGTATTTGACAAAAACCGCTGAGCAAACCAGAAAGCAGTCTGGCAGAAACTAAGTACAGACCAATATCTCATACCACATATACCAAGATAAAATCCAAACAGATACATGATTTGGACATAAAGGATGACATTATAAACAAAGAAGCAAGGAAATTATCTGACAGATATTTAGATAGAAAAAGAATTCATGACCAAACAAAAGATAAAGAAGCTCACAGGAAGTAAAATGAACAATTGTGATTACATAAAATTAAAAAGATTTTTCATGAAATTAATGCATCTAAAATTAAGAGGAAGTCGACAGAAAAAAATCTTTGCAGCAAGTTTCTCTAATACAAGATCTTTGTATACAAAATATATGTATGTATATCTATATATATATATGGAATTGATTATAATCTATAAAAATAAAAGCTATAATTGGTAAATGGTCAAAGGATATGAACAGGCATTTTTCAGAAGAAATCCAAGTTTAGTAGTCATACAATAGCCATACAAAAAGAAATGTTCTAAATCACTATCAGTTAGAGAAATGCCAACTAGAACAACTCTGAGGTTCCACCTCACTTCCATAACATTAGATAAGTTGGTAACAACAAAAAGACCAAGTGAAAAGGTTGTGAGAAAGCAGGTAAATTAATACACTATTGGAACTGTGCAGTAGTCTAGCCATTCTGGAAAGCAAATTTAAACTATGCCCCAAAAGTTATTAAATTGTGAATACTTTCTACCCAGCAATGCCAATATTAAGTTGTATACTCTTTTAAAAAGGCAAAAGAAAGAAAAAAAAGGACTCTCATGTACAGAATATATATAGTAGTTTTTTTTTTTTTTTGGAGTATTAAAGAATAAAAAGAGAGGATCCATCAACTAGAAAATAGTTGAACAAGTTATGATACTGCCATGGAATATTATTGTGCTATAAGAAATGAAGATGTTCTCAGAGAAACCTGGGAAGTCTTGTTTGAACGCATGTAAAATGAAGTGAGAACCACCAGTATAACAATTTACACATTACTATTGTGTTGTAAAGACAATTTTGAAAGTCTTTAGAACTCTAAGCAACACAATGACCCACATAACAATTTAGGAGGATTCATGATGGAACATGCTACAATGAGGTGAGATTTGAGAGCAAATCAAAGCTTTTTTTTTTTTGGACATATCCATTGGAAGGATTTGTTTTGCTTGACTATACATATTTGCAACAGTGGTTGCTTTTGTTTTTCAGTAAGGTAGGAGTTGGGAAACTTGTTGGTTGAAAAGTATAAAAAAGTTAAATTTTTAAAAAGGGTAGTATGATGAATGCTAACAACTAGGGAGAATGAGGATAGCTTCAGAGAGAAGGTAGTGCCTGAACTTAGCCTTTAAGAATAGAATCTGAAGCAGAGATAAAGATACCTGAAAGGCAGGAATTTGAGGGTGCCTAAGGAAGGAAACCCAGCAGGTGTCAAAGCACAAGGATGTTTGCACAAATGTTGTCACCAGTGCACGTGGCTTATGGTTAAACAAATTTTTTTAGTGCAGAATTCTCCAGAGACCAAAACTTGGTCTGATCTCCACTGCAAATTTATCAGAACTGGACCAAGAACTGGGAGGGGGGAAAAGCTTATCATGTATTAAGATCCATACACTGGACCCACCATGTGGTGCCCCTGGACAACTGATCCTCAAAGTAAGTAGGTGCTTCCTTAACTGCCTTGAATACTCCACTAAAAAAGTCTTTCTAATGTTTGAGGCTGTGGCGTTGTTGATTTCTTTCCACATTCTGTGAGTTTTAGTGATTACAGAAACAGGCACCTTCAAGCAAAATGCAATGGAGAAGTTCAGAAAGTTATATGATGCCAAAACCAAATTTATATTGGCTAATTATGGAACCTGCTGACGAGATTCAGAGTGGTATAGAGTACCGAATTTAGAATCAGGAGGCAGATTTTGAATCCTGGTTCTGCTGCTTACAGTTACTTACCTGTATGACTTTTGAGGGATCTACAGCCTCTCTGGGCCTGTTTCCTCAACAGGATGATGAGAATGATGGATGAGAATGTTGAACGAGATGTTCTCTGACTTTTGTAGCCAAGATTCCAAAATTAAACTCTTCTTAACTGTAGGGAAAATCTTGGTGAGGCCCTTTCAAGCGTTTCCCTTTGCAATTCCTTAAGTATCATCATTATTCTAAACATCAGCGTGGTCACTAAACATAACCCAGTTACAAATGTCAAGTGGAAGAAATTCTCAATATGAAGGATGGAACTCAGAATGAATTACATTGTGTGATATGACTTCTAACATGTTTTCTGTCATAAACCATCACTCGTTCAAATTATTCTTTCCTCCTTTAATCTATTTCTCAATTATTAAGTTTTTCTTTTTTCCAGATCCCAAATATGAACCTGCGAGGTAACTGGGCCACCACGTATGCATCCACTTCATCCTCTGGTTGAACACCTGCTGAGAGAAGCCTGTGACTCAGCCCCGGGCCTATTTGATCTGTTTATGCCTAAAGTTATGCTGTCTCCAACTACTAGTCTTACCTATGACTGGATGGCCAAATAGCACTCCTCAGCGAGACTGTCAGTCCAGAATTTGCAAGGTGGGGCTAAAATGTTTGTTCCAAGATGCTACTGTTGAACAGCAGGTTAGATGAAGAATAATGTCAAAATATTATCTTTGGCCTCAAAAAGTTGTGACAAGCCTCTGTACTCTCCTGATTCTAACGTTCCCTGCCTTGCTACGCTGACCCAATGTACCAAGGAAAATAGAAAGCATTCCTAGAAGTCATTTTGATAGGGATTTCTTTCAGTAGCCTGGAATTTAAGCTTAGGTGCAAAACTGTTTAGTTGTTATTTATCTAAGAGATGTTGTGTTTACTTTGAGAAAAAAACAAAATACATGCTTTAAGACTGAAACAAACCAAGTTCCTTGCTTCCTCCAGTTCCTGGCCCATCACCTTTCTTTTCTTAACCATATTTCTCTTGTGGTTGGTAAAGATAAAAGACACTCTGGACGTGAAATCAGAGGCACCTATTATCCCTTTTTCATGGGATGTCTCTACGACCTCATTTTCCTCATCTGTAAAATGAGGCTGGAGTTTTTTTTTTTTCCAATTCATCTTATAATCTTATGACTCTGTCACTTGCTTTTCTGCTTGTTTTTATTATCCTCAGTCTTTGATATAAACGCATAGGTAGTATTACATTCATAATTCTCAGGTTTCTGCCCTTTTAAAACCTTAAGGTTTACCCTTAAACTCACAATATTCAGCATCTCAGATGTGCTTTCCCTATGGAGTCATGCTTTCAACGAATAAGCTGTCATTCAGTAAAAATTAATTCTTTGGAACATTCACATAGAATGAGGATTATCAAAAATAAGACATGCAAAAAAGCAACACCTTAGGATCTCTGATTATGCTTTACCATTGAGGCCATGGAATCACACCAAATTATAAGAAAGCCAGCTCTAAGTATTAGACACATTTCCCAACTATTTCTAAATCATACCACATATACTTGGGCTCTCTTCCTCTCACTTTGTACTCCAAACATGAGGCTATGGACTCAACTAGGTGGACTCTCATTGCTCTTACCCAGCTTCCATGGTTTAATTTTTTTGGTTGTTTGCCAACCACGTCTTCTCTTCTTTACCTTTTTTAAAGCTCTGTTCACCTTTCAAGGGTTATCTTCCTCTATTAGAATGTAAGCTCCTCAAAGGTAGTGACTAACTTGCCTGTTTTTATCTGTATTCTTCTTGCTTATTATAGTGCCTTTCACATAACAAGCACATGTGATCATTCACTCATCCAGTCATTCACAGAAACCACAAGAAAGCTACCCACCTTCCCCAAAGCCAGCCTATGTCTCCTATTGACACTACTCTATAGCCACCAGAAAGCATGAAAAGGGAGGTTAGACACTGAAATCACTTTGGGGGAGTGGAATGGAGGATCCCATCTGAAAATAGAAGGGGAAGAACAAAGGGAAAAACTGTAATTTGTTTAAAGAGGGATACCTTCAGACTTGGGACAGAAATAAGTCAGAAGGGGATATAAGCAGGGACAGTCTACAGATATAGACAACTTTGTAAAACATTGAAATGGTGATAGCTTGACTAAGTAGGAGCTTGAGGCTCGCTCACTTCCCAGGACCTTGAGACTATTTCTCATAGGGGCATCTAGATGGCTCAGGGAATAAAGTTACAGGGCCTGGTATCAGGAGGTCTGACCTCAGACACTTAACACACTTCCTAGCTGTGAGAACTTGAACAAGTCACTTACTCCCAAGTGCCTCATTAAAAAAAAGAAAAAAGAAAGAAAATAGATGAACTATATGAAAATAAGAAAACAGACATATAGAGACTATTCCTCTCCAGTCAACTCTTACTTATTAGGGGATTGCTTATATGGGTCACTGAATTATCTAAATCCCTTTGCTTTCTGTTCTTTCTCACATTCTCTTTGGTCATTTCAATTATCCATGCTCTCTTTGTTGGTTAACATTCACAGATAATTGAAAAAACAAAGGGTATTTTTTAAACAAGAATTAATGCTATCATCAATTAAGTGACATCTACATCATTGTCTGTTATCTGAGTAAAGTTCAAATAAGACCAAATTATTTACTTTTTGGTGGGGTTGGGCAGGGAACAGAAGATCGAGATGGTGGAAAGAATATGAATTTCTAAATGCTTAATTCACTATGACAAAGCACACAAAATAACACAAGCAATGCTTCAGTGACAAATGCAGGTCTTCCAACCTCCATCTTCTCCACAGGGCTATAAACATTATTAAATTTTATTAACAAAAAACTTTGTACATTTCTTTTAATACATTTGGAATTTTACATCTAGGTAAAATAACAGCACATTCAAATTTTACCATTTATACAAATTGTTACAGAATAACAACCAGTGGGCTAAGTAAAATAAACCACACTGATTTATACTTTTGTAAAGTATCTACAAAAATGATTTGACAATTTCTTTAAAATCCCCCTGAACATATAAAAATAAATTAATTTTTACTTTTTCAATTAAATCTACCAATTAGAAATATTACAAATCAAAATATCAATGTTTTCTTATTAATTTTTCACAATACAAAACAGATTCACAAAACCTTATTTACAGAAATGAGGTAAGAACTGTGCAATGTTTAACCAAGAGACATATTGCAGAATTAACATGTTCTTCCAGCTAAGTACACAGTGGAGGTCTAATTACAGCTGGGTCTTTTCCACTAATAATTCACACATTTAAGTACAGATCAGTGGTTATTGCCCCAATTGTTTAATTTCTACTCTGCCTTACTGTCACACCAGGAGCTTAGCTACCCTAAGTGGAAGTGTCGTAATACAAGTTTTACCTGTTTTAAACACTGTGGTGTTTCAATCACTGGCAGTAATGGGAAGCAGTTAAACAAAACAAATCTTTCTTACATGTCCACTTTCTTTTCTGGTGACTCATTAGTGGAAAAACACCCAGGTAATAGTTTTGCCTGAGCTATCTACAGTGGCATAGAAAGTTTTAATAAAGGCAGAACCAGAGGAAAGGCTGCTGGTACAATGTCCCAAACTCCCACTGCTTACAAGGACTGCCTACAGTGCAAGCTCCGCTGTCTGGAGCCATTTCAACACAAAGGAGGTACTTCCAGGCACTTGGTCGAGGCCAAATATGACCGGCACTTTCCAGAGTGGCCCTCTCTTATGGAAAGGATTCTTTTTATATGAATTGATCTTGTTCACCCAGCAGCATAAAACTTGCTTAAGGTTATTAATAGCTTTGTGTTATAAAATAAGTCAGTACTGACTCTAAGGTAAAAGCATTTAGCAGTAGACATTACCATCATAACTTGATTAACAATACAGATCAAGTCCCAACATAAAGGAAATCTCTCTAACAAAAAGATTGCCCAAGTCCCAGCTGATGACCCATTTATTTCAAGCAATTTCCAGTACAATAAAATTCCAGTACAAGAAAACATTCTGGATAGTCCCTCAGATTGTGTTAACAGGATTTGACCTGCAGTCAAGCATATCTAGCCACAGCAAAAGATCATGGTTTTGTTGGTTCTTTTTTCTTTTCAATTTATGTAATAAAAATCAAGTAATTTGTCATTGGAATAAGTCTTCAGTTTTGCTATTTATAAGTCCAATTTGTAACGAAAAATAGTGCAACAACGATATATTTTCTCTTTATGGTCGATGCACTCACTGCATGTACATTGTTGCATTGACAAAAATAATTAGTTGCTGAACTTTCCTTCAAAGTTCATGAAATCTTGGGGAAGAAAGGGAGAAGAGTTCCATTTCAGTGCAACAAAGCAACAAGGAAGTAAATCCAAGCGTTAGAAGAATGTCCTCATGACAAATCATCCTTTGCTGTGCAGTTAGCTCCTTGTTGCATTCTTCATAGTTGCAGAAAGGAGGGCTGCACTAGCAACCATAAGAAGTGCTAAAACAGCAGGATAACGAGTTTCCAAAAGGTTTCTATGGGTCAACTTTTCTCTTGTGCAACAGGCCCAGTTTTATCATTAAGTCTCTGCAATTAAAATTCAAAATATTTTAAATCAAAGTTGGCAAATCAATCTGGGGCAAACAAAACATCCTAAGTCATGATCAGTGCCAAGTAACACAAAATATGATTTTTAGAATAAGGTAGAGAGTTCTTTTCTGGAGAGCCAATAGTCTCTGAAGGTTGGGATACTCTAAACTTATATATAAAAGCAAAATGAAATTGAGCAGCATAGTGAGAGAGATTTAACTCCTCTTATTTTTCCAGGGATGCTATTTACGAGGCATGAAAGAGAACACTTTTCTATGGTTATGCTAATTAAATATCTCCAGTTATCCTAGGCTCGGGCCTTCTTCCTCTCACATCTCTGTATTTCTCCAAAGCTGCCTAAATGTAATAATGTCACCCATATCCTCATCAAGGCTTCATTTCTTCTCCATTTCTGGTCTCTGTTAACCAAAAGATACATTTATATTGCTGTATAATCCAATGTTAGTTGACTTGTAACTTCACCTCATCAGTCTGGCAACAACTTGTGTTTGAAGAACTGGGAAGGAAGACACAAAACTATTCAAAAATCAATATTGAACTATTGAAATTCAAAGAATCAGCAAAATAGTAAAGCTGTGACTCAGTCCATGAGAATGACAGTTGTTTCAAAATTAAGAAGACAGGGATTGTTCTTAAAAACAGTTGGGGCAATTAAAAAGTAAAAAGTTTAGACTTGGCCAATCAGACAATGAACTGTGAACCTGAGATTGACTATGGAAAATTTAGCTAAACACATGCTGAATGAACCCCTTTCTTCTGACAAAAGCCAAATTTGCAGTGTTTAAACTCAGAAAGTATAGAAGAGAAACATTTACAAGGCCAAGAGAAATAACCTGTTTTAGAAACAAGTCCCTCTACATGCTCAAAGCCTCCCTTAGCCATCTCTTTCAAATCCCAAGGGTGCTCTTCATTCTAGTATAACTGGCCTGCATTCTGTTGTCATTGCAAACTTGGACTTAGCATTTTACCTATGGCTGGGTTCATACTTGGCTAACTATAGATTCAATGTTGTTTTGTAATATAAAAATTCTACTACATTCCTTCCACTATTCTTTTTCTTTACACCTTTCTCAACCTTCAGTTTTTACTTCAATCATATGTTTTTAGGCTAGAACTTGCATGAACATTTTAAATGAGAAAAAGAGAAGTAAAGAAATTTATAAAATTTATTCTAGCAAATGAATGGGATTTATTTACTTTTCTAGGAGGAGAGGAATCAAATTAAAAGAGAATTCAAGAATTAATTTTAGCATAATTCCTTTATTTTAAAACAAAAAGTTTTATATTATTCAAGTAATAGACCAAATTGCACAAAGCAAGGATTTAAAAATAAAATCTAAGCGGCCATGCTATACAGTGTGTGTGTGTGTGTGTGTGTGTGTGTGTGTGTGTGTGTGTGTAAATTAAAAGAATATCAGAATATAATTGGTGTACAAATATAGCCTGATATAATTAGAAAAATGCATAATAAATTGGCTTAGGTATTTTTAAATTCCCAGTTGCTAAGACAACTGGTTTAAAAATAATTATCAAAGGAACTTTTTATACAAATAAAAACAAAGGTTAGCTAAATGAAACTCAGTAGAGAAAAGCATTAAATTTGAGTGAAAGAACAGGAGTTCTATTCTATAGACAGTACTACTCTGTCTGTAATCTCTGGCAACTCACTTTGCTGCCTCTGGGCCCCAAATGACCCTTCTGTAAAGTGAGCACTTGGAACAGATACTTTCTAAGGTTTCCTTTCAGCTGGAAATTCAATGACTAGATCTAATAATTTTACTACTCTCTTGTAATGCACATAGAGTAATGAAGTCTACTTACTGTTACTTTCTGATTGGTATTATCCCCATGAATTGTGAGAAATGGGTTGGTGGTTGATGGATGAAGTGGGGGTGCCTGGGTGCCTGCAAGGAGGTTATTTATGGGTATCTGCGATGGGCCAGGGAGCTGTAGCTGCTGTAGTTCTGGTTGATGGTGGTGCTGCTGGTGATGCTGCTGCTGTACTAATTGATAAAGGAGGGCCTGGTGTTGTTCCTAACAAAAAAAGAGAGGAAAGAGGTTGGAGAGAAAAACAGGAATGGGGTTACAATGAGTTCTTAATCAATAACATTAGATTAAGTCATTATTAACATTAGTACATACTTCCCTTTTTAACTGATACCACACTTAAAATCTAATCTTAGATATTTATAAATCTGTCATTTTTCAAATTTACAAGGCATACTATCCTACCTTGTCTGATGAGAAAATAATCCTCTCAAAAAGAACTTTTTCATAACAAAGTGAATTCATAGATTACTCACTAATTTACAAACATACTGGTATTTACAAGTCCAAATAGTACCCAAGAGCTAATTCTTTTCTTGATTTGGTCACATGAAAATTTCTTATAGCAAAAATTTTCCCACAATCAAAGAAGAAAACGATTGTGTCCACGATATTTGTAATGACAACAGGAATAATATAACCCTAAAACCTTGTCTCAGCAAGAAAAATAGAATTTAAGTGCTTTCAGTCTTAGCCCTAGAAGTCACTTTACATTCAACAATATTTACTAAGGACTTATTTTGCTGCAGAAAGCCTAATAAGGTAATACAATGTGGGCTGGAAATGCAATATCCACTAATTACAGTAACTCTTGATTAAACAGAATGTTCTATTAACCAATTTATTGTATTTTAGAGCCAAGAACATAAGATCCTCAACCTTCCTCTACTTCACCCTTGACCACAGAGCAACTTCAAAATAAACTGTGGGGTAAGTTCTCATCTATACTTACTAAACAGGAAGAGGCAACACCATGCTAACGGTCTTAATGGTCTAGAATATCCTAAATCAAAGTTCTTTATTATTTACACTACACATACATCATATAGGATATTCTCCAATTACAAAGTCAGGAAACTTGGACTTTCACATTTCAGAAAAGTTTTTTAACACTTAGGACTTGAAATAAACAAACAAAAAAGTTTTTTTCTGGTTAATTCCAAGTTAAAAAGAGTTGAATTAAACAGAGCATTCCATCTATTTTCCAGTTATTTGATATTTTGCTAAACAATAAAAATCTACTCCAGGTATCCAAGGACTTTGCTGGGTGTCAGGGGAAAGTTTTTTTGTATTGAAACATATCAAGGCTAATCCACAAAGAGAAAAAAAATTATTTTAGATCCTGGTTGTTTCTAAACTGAGCTTTGAAAGTATCTAAGGCAAGACTTTTATTTACATATTTCTCATATCAATAATTTTTTTAAAATGTATTATGAAGATCTGTTATATAAGTATTTAAACACATATTCATGACAAAAGAAATTAAGGACTTACAGATGTAAGTTGCTGAGAATTCAACAACTGTTGAAACTGCTGTTGATGTAGAAGTAGTTGTCTTTGTTGATCAGACAATAAGCCTAGTCCAGAGGCACTGAAAAATAATGATTCAAATTCTGACTTTCCTCCATATAATTTTCTGGTTTGCTTCTAGAATAAAAGTCTTTTCATTTGAAATTTTAATGCAGAGACAAAACCAAAAAGCGGGCAATGGGATGGGAGTGGACGCTTATCTCTTCAGTTATTCTGAAGTCAACACATTTACAAATTTTCATTCACTCAAACCCATACTCAACTAGATCTCTATTCCCATGAATTAAACAAAACAAAACAAAAACAAAATACAAAAACCTCCTGGCTTATTCTACAGAATAACTAATTGTCAGTATTTTAACACAAACATTCTAAGTTATCCAAAGGCAATTTGTTTAAAAACAGATCAACATTTTAAACTGAATTTTTTCAAAACAAAAAAAATGACCACAAATTGCATTCAATACCTTAAGCTTTCAGGGAAGGCAGAGAAGGAGAAAAGTGGAAATTAGGCAAAAATAAAATAAAATAAAAAACTAAAAATTAAAATTTCTAACAATATACTCATTTCCAAAAATCTTGTTTAGTAAAAATATTTTTGAGTTCTGACTATTCACCCACTTATTTCAAGTAATATTCAAAACAAGAGAATTATGGAAAAGCTAAATTATGTGGCCCTTTCCCTTAAAATTCATGACATGTTTGCCTTGTATTCTACAACTTAAATTTTTTTTATCTTAATTCTAAAAAGGCAATCAAATGCACACTTTAAAAAGACTTACTATTCAAAGAATAACTAAATCCATAATAACATTACTTCTTTTCAGAATTTATGAAGTTCATGTTAGAAATGATATGAAAACACAGATAATGACATGGGGGCAGAGTGCTTTGAAAAACATAGATATCATAGACCAAAAAAATAACTGAAACAAAAGTCTAGTGAACTAAAATTTTCCAAGCAAGTATAGATGACAAAAGCAAATCTACGCTGTCTTTCTTTTGAGCATCATCATCTTAACAAATTAAAAATATGCCACTCTGTCACTTTTTCTGTTATTCACTAATTTCATTTTAAATATCTGGATTAATTTGTTTTGAAAATGCTGTATACACCTCAAATACAAAGAATTCATTTAAAAAAGCTATATTAAGGGGAAAAAAATGTGGAAAAAAAGTTCAGGTCTTCCTCAAAAAACCTTAAAAACATCATTGCTCCACATGAAGAAGCCCCCAACCCAGTTTCTGTTAAGTTTCTTACCTGTTATTCAGTGTTGTTGGCAGTGGATGTGCTGCATTAGGTGGCACAGTTGTGTGGGTAAGGGAAGAAGGGTTCTGTGATATTGTGACAGGGGTCTGAATGACTCCGTTTAAAGCTCCTACAATTCCATTGATTGCCAGTTGGTTACCTGGCAGAGCTCCAATTATTCCACCCACTGTAGGCACCGCAGGAATGGTGGATGTTACAGTCTGCATGCCGCCAGCAAGCGCCCCCACAGTCACACCATTGACCTGTTGAACTCCAGCCACTCCTGAGCCTTGTTGAGCCGGACTCTGCCCAGCAGGAGGCGGAGTGGAGAGGGCCGAAGAACTGCTGGTGCTTTGTCCACTGGAGGTTAAGTCCTGATGTAGGAAAACACAAAGCTGAATGGCAAAGAGCTTAGCAGTACAGAGCTGGTCAATGATTTCTGGAAGAGTTTAACATAAAAGGCTAGAATTGACATACAGCTCTAACACATACATAGCAAGAAAAAAAAAAAAAAAAACATGCCAAAATTACCTGATTGAGTGCAGGAAGAGAACTATCAGGTAAAAAGCTGTTTCCTAGATGGGGACTCTTACTGCTGTTTAAGGAATCTGAGGTTGGAGCTAATAAAAGAAAAATAACATGAGACTGATAGCCTGGTAAATATACAACTAAAATAAAAGCTCATGTTAAAGCTAAATGATCCCCAACTGCCAAGGTGAAAATCAAACCTTTTAAAAACTTGTTACAGAAAATAAATGTGCATGCCTAACATAGGATGGAAGGGCTTGACTGAGTTCACTAACATGGGAAACTCCCTAAGAAGACACTCCCTTCACCACTGCACCTCCATGGCAACTCAGTCAGAGAGGTGGTGAGCAGGTGTCAGATTCATATAACCCTAAATCCACAGAATTGGGAAAAGTTTAATAAAATAAACAAAAATACAATTCAACACAGTATTACTTTGCAGTTTTTCTGAGTCAATATATAACCTGCAGGAATCTAATTCTATTTGAATTTGGCCCTCATGAGCAAAAACACATGGTCACGTGGATAGTTAGGTAGGACCCTTCCCCTTTTCTGAGTCCTCTCTGTCCCAGTACATATACATACACATCCCAATTTAGTTCAAAGTTGCTACATAGAAAGGAGGGGAAATTTTGAAAGTTTAGTCAACATTCCTTATATACATTAAAAAAAAAAAAGTTTTTTCCACTTACCAGTTTGTGCTGGAAATGCATGAACTTGATGAGATGGACTAGGGTTGGTGGTCAGAGTAGGAAAGGGGACAGAGAGCTGGGCATTCAGTAACTGAAGACGTTCCTTTTTTGCTGTCAAGTTTTTGATTTGTTCCTCCAATCTTCGATTTTCAACTTGAAGTTGATGTAAGGACTTCAGCATTCCTAGAACTAGTAATCAAAAGACTAATGAGTGGGATGACTTTTACAAGTTTAAGCTATTTCACAAGAAAAAAAACCCCAAATAACCCAAGCTTGATGAAGCTACGGACAGCATGGCCAGCTGTGCCCTGATTCTTGCCAACATGCATATACTTCCATATAGTTCTAATTATTGTGAGCCCTCTGCTCTCCTCACTGTAGAGTTTATATACAAGTTTTCTTGTATGGATGAATGGCCTAATGCTTGTCATTTCTAATGACAGAGTGGATTATCATGGTAATTTGATTTCAATTTTTCAACATTATCAATAGTGCTACTATGAATATTACTGAACCAATCACCTCCTACTCTATGAATTACTGCTTGGGGATATATTCTGAGTGATAACTTTTTTCATAATTTGAAAAGCTAAAACTATTCCATTGCTTTATGTACATCAATTGATATAAAAGTCAAGTATTAGAGATGGAAATGATTTTAGTTCCATGAAAAATGTAGACTGGCAAATAAAACAAGATGGATGGAACCTGTTGTGCATTTTGTCTAAATTATCTAGGCAGAAGTGAAGGAAAAAGCATTTCATTTTTTGGATGCCCAATTTATATTTCTACCAATATAAACACAGCTATGAAACAAGGGGAACCAAGCTTAGCCCAGTCTCAAAAAACTTTACTCATTATTCACAATCAAAATCAGAATGTTGAAAAGATAACAAGAGTTTAAATAAAAATAAAGAATGGCTTTTATATATATATATGCTTTCTCATCAAGGTTACATTTAAAAAGAAAATTTACTTATCAAAGAACATAATTCTCTCCCACAAACACTGAATACCTAGTTATTTATTTATTATAAATTAATTTATATTACTCTATATACCTGGCTGAGGGCCTCATAGTCCAGCTGCTACCTATGTTGATCTCCAGATCACCCAGCAGGGAGCACTGTGCATGCACTGCAATCACCATCCTTTAGAGATAAAGTGCATCCCATTCCAAATCATCAACTTCGACCCTGACCATTACCTCAAATTTTGTCTCAATTCCAGAACTTGGATCTCCCAATTGGCAACCCAGAGAGTACTGCTCTTGTGCTACAGTGATGGCCACTTTTAAATTTCTATGTATTAAAAAGTTGTATTTGTTTAATGTGACCTCTGGGCCTATTCCAAACACAACTCTATGATATAGGCACATCTGGTCATTTCCCAAGGATTTAACTTTTATCCCTCCTCTTCAAGAACATACAAAGGAACCCTCAGTGTGCCCAAATGAGATGCAATAAGACTAAGCTAAACCTGTCCTCCAGCTATCATGTTTAAAGGATTATCCCGGCATGAATTTCCTCACAATTAGCATTTTTGTCAGGATACCATTCATAAAAATACCAAATAGATAGCATTTGGCTCACTAACGCCAAGCAAGATAGTTTTTTCAATGAAACAAAGCAAAGAAGGTTTATACCTTTTCCCAAATCATGAAACTTCTTTCTCATTTCCCCCCCTTTAAATCTAGGCATACAATTCTATCTGCTCAATTAAAAATCATCTGAAATAATCTTTTTTCCCCATCGTTGACTTTGTGGGGACCTGGTTTATAACAAAAAGTGAAATAATGCTAAAAATGTTGCCTATACTCAGAAAAAGACCTTTCATGAACTCCCCCAAAGACAGGCTTTCCCTTAAAAATAATAATGCTAAGATATAGCCATTGTAATTTAAAACACAAGAATGGGATAGAAAAAAGCCAAGAATGATCAACATTTAATATAAGAATTTAATTAGTAATATTAAATAACATACAATTTATTAAAGTCTTTAGCAGCTAAAGCTTCAGACATAACAGCTATTCGAATAAAAGAAAAGGAATACTTACTGTCACTAGGGGTGCCCTGTTCTAGCAAAAACTGCTGTCCTTCACTCCACTGTCTCTCCAAAAGCTGCTCTATGCTGGCCGCTACTGGGGGCAGATTTTCCAAACTGCTGTTCCCTGATTGATCATAGCGAATCTGTAAGCTGCTTACAGGGGAGCTGTTGAAAATATTATAATTCATGCATTAAAAAGAAAAAAAATACTTGGAAGGAAGGTTCCACTAAAATTTCTTACCTTGTTTTATTTAACCACTAATGGCTATATACCCATACTTTTCCAGTATTTAGTTGCTTATGCCAGATGTCTCTGATGTAAAATCTAACCAAAAATTTAATAACAAATGTTACCCCTTCGAATTTAACATGAAGTTAATGCATTTGGAAATTAACTAAATACTATTTCAACTTAAACTACATAAATACAGCATATTATCTCTAAATGGACACAACAAATTTGAATCCTTAAAATTTGTACAGTCCTTCAACCAAATCCACTCAGCTTAACAGGAAAGACCAAGATACTTCCCAATTTAGTGTCAGTTTCTGCATGATTAAAAAGAGTTTATTTATCAGTCTCACCAAATTCTATTCCTGATAGTTTAAAAACAAAAACATCACAGGCATTTCACAGCTAGAGGTGCCTAAATTAAGAAATATGTGTATATATCCTGAATACTTTAAAGTTCAATATCACTTTTGTCATAATAGTTTACTAAAGTATGAAGAATTAAAACATGCAAATATCATACAAATGTAAGAAACATCAAGATCAAGGGCAAATTTTTTCTTTCGTAGAAATGAAAATACATGAATATGTTGCCAAAAACAACCCCTTCCAAAAATGGCTTCTTATAGTTTAGAAGTCTCTTTTTTAATTAACATTTTAAGTGTTGGTACTTTTTTAAAAAATTACTTATTAAACATGAATAAAAATTGTCAGATTTTAGGTATTTGGATGACTTTGTTGTTTTTCTGTATGATAACCCAAAACAATTGTAATCTTTGGAGTGACGAATTATTTCTATAATTTACTAAGTATGCATTTCAGATGGTAATTAACTTTAAATAAACATTAAATTGTAAATGAAATACTTAACATATTTACAAAACGATGAAATTTGACTTAAAAAAATTATCTCTTAGATCCAAACATTTTGATGACAAAAAAGACAGATATGAGTATATTGTCTGACACTATTTCCATAATGTATTCCTGAGATTTGAGGAAACTAACAATGTACCAAAAAGAAACTATTTTTTTCCACTTTATTACTTAACCACAGATAGCAAATCAAAAAAGATGAGAAGGGCTAACTAAGTAGGCATGGAGACAAGAATGATAGATTTTAGAAGCTGGAAAGAACATCAAAGGTCATGTAGTCCAACCCCCTCACTTTCCATATGAAAAAATGCTGCCTAAGGAGGAAGGTGATTTTTCCAAGGTCACACAGGAAGCAGGAGAGCAGAGTTTCCATAGATTGCAGAGATCTCAGATTTGGGACTTTACTGATATAAATCAGTTTTTAAACAGGGGAATATATATTCTTTGTTAAAGGAACATGGAGAAAGGAAATGTCTTTAAAAAAAAAAAAAACTTTGTAAAAAAAGCTCTGAGTTTGCAAAGGTAATATTCCCAGTTTTAGCAATAACTCCTAGAAGGGAGACCAGGCAGATTAATTAAGCACTTCATAGCTAAATGTCCTTCTTTCCAAACCAAAGGGGGGGGGGGGGGGGGGGGGGGGGGGGGGGGCGAAACTCCAGTGGGCTCAATTGGGCAAAATAAATAACTTGAAACTAATTGTGGACTACAAGAATAAACAATTATTAACCAAAAAAACAACTAATCTCAATATACAATTTAAAACATTTGAGGACATCTCTGAGAAAATGCAGGAAAAATAATTTGACATTTACACAATTTTCAAAGATTTTAGAATGCATTTTCTGCACAACGGCTCTAGGAGAGAGGCTAATATCCTAAATATTATTTAATTTCTATCATTTTATAGATGGTAAAACTCAGGTTGAGGGTTTAAGGGACTTGCCAACATCACTAGTAATGCATACACAAGTAGTAATGACTTCTAAGTATTTCACTGAAAGTTTATGCAGCAAAAATTAAGAGAGTTTGGTATTAACAATGTTTTTCAATTAAAGTTTGACATTACTGAAGAATCCGATTTCTCTAAAATTTCATTTGTACCCTGATGCAAGGTAGAGGTACCTGAAGTGGATCCTGAGATCCCTTCTACTGCTAATTCTGGGCTTAATTGATAGACTTAGTCAGAAAGAACATAAGAAGGAAGAGAAATACAGTTAAGGTCTGAGGAGTTATGAGAATTACTGATGTAAGTTATTTTAAGTCCTTCCTGAATTGAAGGGCTAGTCAACCTTGTTCCATACAACCTTAAGCCTTAATTTTTCTGCTTTTCCTTTTCCCCTACCATGGATGAATTCAAATTCAAAACATTTTCTAACTCCTTAAAGGAAAAAATCTGAAGCACTTATTTATGATATAAATAGCAGAAGGTTATTGAAATGACCATGATTTATGTTTTTTTATGTTTTAATTCATAATTCTTATTATAAGGATAAAGAGAGAAAAAGAGTCAGCAATACAGGGGGGGTTTGAGTAGCAGGGTATAAGTTGAGTCTTACTAAGGACTTTTTTTTTTTTTTTGGCTCCCAAAATTATACCCTAGAATTTCTAAGCCTGCTCCCTTCAACTCAAATATTATAGGTAATTACAGTTTCCTTTATTATGGCAGCTAGTTGATAGCTTTTCTAATTGGGGATAGGAGGAGGTTATATAATATATAAAAGGGATGGCTATGTCTAGAATTTCCTTTTTCTTCCAAAAACAAACTCAATTTTCAGTGTTTCTTGCCCCACCAAGTACAAGTGGTCTGATGAAACAGAGTAGGGATATACTCAAACTTCATTTACTGAAATTTTGGAAGTTTTAGCATGGCCCTTGTTTGTAAGGCAAGAGTATGACTGGACCTTAAAATGTACAATTACTTCAGACTTTCAGATAATCATTAAAAGTATATCAGAAAAGATATCACACTTATACCAGAACCAGTTTGCTAAAATATCCCAATCCCACTGTGAATAGCCTGTAATCTATCAAGACAAAAAGAAATATCTATATCACCAAGGCCATAGAACCACTGGTGTGCTTTACCAGAGAGTCTACAGAATTTTACAATTTATAAAGGGACTGAAAAGAAGCTTAGAGATTACATATCAGGGGTAAGTATTTCACTTGGTATGGCCTGCAAGCTAAGGATGGTTTAAGTTTATTTTATTTTATTTTATTTTATTTTATTTTATTTTATTTTATTTTACATTTTTAAAAAATAAAATAAAATTTTATTTTAAAATGTAAAATAAATAAATGAATGAAAAAAATTATTAGCTCCCAGGTAGGACCAAAACAGGGGGTCACAGTTATACTTAGTTCATAAGCTGTAGGTTGCTGACACCCTCGTCTAATCTAACACCATCATTTTATAGAGGAGATACTGGAGGCTCAAAAAGCCATTGCAATTAGCTGTTAGTGACAGAATAAGAAATGCAATCCAGTTGTTCCAACATAATGGGTTAGTAGAAGTAATTAACATCTAAGCTTTGCAAAACATTTTACAAAATAAGTATTTCATTTGATCCTTAAAACAAGCTTGGGAGGTGGGTACTACTATTACCTCCAATTTAACATATGAGGAAACAAAGGCAGACAAGAGTTTAAATGACTTGCCCAGGGTCATATAGGTTAAGTGTCTCAGGCTGAATTGGAACTCTGCTTTTCCAGAATCTAGGTCCAACACTCTAATTACTCCACCACCTACAGCTATATCAAGTAGAGTGTTCTTTTCACTACAATTTTTTTTCCTTTACTTATATCTCATATCTATCTTTTCACTGGCAAAGGGAGCTCCTTGTGAGGAAATTCCCTCCATTCAAGCAAGCGGGTGACTGTTCTGCTATTCACCTGGAATCAAACAGCAACTCAGAGGCAAAACACGGACAGAGCTCTTGACTCTGAGACCACGCAACCTAACACAGACACATTCTAAATATTTAATAATACAATTAAAACATTTTCCAAGATTTTAAAGAATGTTCTAGGCATTAATCTCACATACTGATGTGAAACGCTTTAGACAAAGTGTACCAGAAATTTTCATAAAATTGTTATTTGACAATCTGCATCTTTTGATAGACATTATATGATAGATTAACATGAAGTCCATAGAAATGATTTGGGTTAAAACATTTTTTTTGAATTTGAACAGGTTTGAGTGGTTCAAACAAATTTTAAAATCAAATTTTCTCTATATTCATTTTACTCTGTAAAACAAATTAGTTTAATTTTACAAAAAAGTCTTATATCATTTTAATCTAGTGCAATTAAGTGGTTTTTTTTTTTAATTACATATTTTACAACAAAAATAAGCAATTGAAAAAATCCTGAAAGATTAGATTTTATCATCAGGCAAAAATAAAAAACGACAAACACACAAACTAAGAGCAATTATAAGCTTAAGAGAAGGTATTCCTTTTAACTTGTAAATATAATCATATGTGTTTAAATTAACACCCACATAAATTTAAAACTACTTTTCTTGTCAGTCTGGACAAGACATTTATCTACATAATTCTTTATGGTCTCACATAAGTATATGCTACTGATAAGAGATAAAGAAGTTTCCAAACCTCGGCATGTTTCCTTTGCCTTCACTCTACAGTGTAAATAATGCTTACCGTGGTGAGAGGCTTCCTCTGGGTGAGCTTCCCCTGCCAACAAGGCTGCGGCTATTGTCTCCAAGATCTGGATCTGCAGTGTAAATATTTCATAGCTGATAAAGTGACTCTCACTAGATAAGAGGTTTTAAGCTGCTGCTCTGATTTTTCCCTAAAACATATATTAGACCTTAAGCACTACCTCTGCAGTTACTATGAAGGTAAAAGAACTAATATGTTGCTAGTTTAAAATTGCTGAACTGTAGCGTGTAAGGCGTTGTCCCTACACGTTTCTGTGGGTGGAGAAGGCCATGGATTATGTTCAGTTCTTTCATTCTTTTCAATTTTACAGCACGGAAGCGTGGTTTGCATTTGCAGTGCCCTCCCCTCAGCCACTTTTAATTTCTACGGTGAAAGTAATGAATCACAGCTGTGGACAGCTCATCTGTATGCTTATCACAGCAAATCCTGATGCTTTGTATTTTTTAACACTTTCCATCCCAAGACAAGTCATAAAACACCTAATGCTTTATATGTTGACCCTCACGAGTTTAATATGAATATTTAGATCAGGATTTAATATTACCCAGACATCATTTTTTTTCTTTTCAAATTATTATGAAAAATTCACTAAACAAAATAAACACTTTTAAAGTAGTTTAAAATTCTATTCCATTAGATAACACAAAATCCTTTCCATTGGTAAAATTGAAATGGATGATTTTCCCTATGGCCTCTCAGTTAAATAACAACCCTATCTGGCCCCCTTCAAGGTTGTCCTCCCCTTATTCTGAGTCAAGTGACCTCTGACCCCTTAGAGGGCAAAGACATGACTGATCCATTCTTGGTAAACTGCTAAACCCATTCCCTTCCCCCAAACAGGCATGACTACTTGGACATGTCAACAAATCCTTAAGGATGGAATGAAACAAAGCAAATCCAGTGGCTCATTAAAACAGGAGAAGAGGAAAATGCTACAAAATGTCAACTGGTAAATATTCACAGGATTACTAAACATTGTAGAAGTTCTCTAACAGGATTTTTTTTTAAACCAAGTTTGTGTAATGCAATTTCATGAATTATGCAAATAAAGGTTTAGGCCGTTCACAGAGAAACCCCGTGTTATGTTACTTTCATTGCGCAGAACTGAGAACTGAACACATCAATCACAGAAGTCACAGGAGACGCTGCTGCATTCCTGCCTGCTGATGGCTCTGCTTAAACATTTACATTTCAGACAGTAAAAAATGCACATGGCTATTCTGTGGCACAGCAGAGCATTTACTTCCAACTGTGATTCTTTTGGGGGGGGGGGGGGGGGGGGAGAAATCATACAATCCTTTAGTAACTATATTACTCCTAGAGTTTACAAATAAAATTAGTTAGTTTTAAAGACAGTTAAATTAGAGAGGATTTCACTATTTCTTGAAACTTACCTGTTTGACTGTTTTCTGAGTGAGCTATAAGAGTTGCCATTGTTGAATTTGGATTTAGCCTATTGCCATACATATGGGATGGAGCTAGACTTAAGGAAGATCCAGACAGAGTATTTGCCTAAATGGGAAAAAAGTGCAAAGATAAATAGCTTGTATTTTGACAGCTTTTACTAGTTATTCCTTTTTTAGCTTTTTCAAACAAACCTTGTTACCAGGCATTGTGTCCTCACAGATACATCAACCAATAAATGTTTATCTGAAAAAGCATTAAGGAGATTATGATTTCTAATGAAATAAGAGTAAAGAGTACTAGTAGTTCAATTCTAATTTCCCCAAATTCTGATTTTTAAATTTTTGTTTTGAGTAACTTTTAAAATGAATGATGCATATAAAGTAAGAGAATGAATTATATTGCTTCCAATTTGAAAGTATGTAGGCAATGCCAGAACTCAGGAGCATGGTGATCATGTGGTTCTCCTCTAATTATTTAATCTTATTAAGGCATTTACCAAATAAGGGCAGGTAGACAACAGATGTCTCACAAATGCCTGGGTCCCTGACATCACAAGCTGACTGGAGAGGTCAAAAGGTCTCACTTCCAGCTCTACATCTAGCCTCACAGGCCATATTTCCTTTGCTTTAACTCTGTCATTAGTAAAACCTGCACAGTATTTTGTAACTTCCTGTTCTGATAGACAGAAGCCTAGTAAGGTTGTTTTTTTTTGTGTGTGTGTGTGTGTGTGTGTGTGTGTGTGTGTGTGTGTGTGTGTGTGTGTGTGTGAGGGGGGTGGGGGTGGGGGTGGTAATGGTGTTTTGTTTTGTTTTTATTTTAAAAGAAAGCAAACAGGCATCACAAGTATGTTTTCTATACAATACAGGGCTCACCGAATTGCAGCTTTGCCCTGACCCCATATAAGGCACTGTATTTTTGGCAGCTGGCCAGCTCGACTTACTGAAGAGCTCGTCCAAAGTTTGTAATTCATTCATGTTGCTAACCACAATTCTGAAGGCCTCTACTGGGACTTGAGCCAAACAAGCGAAAATGAACCCTTAAACAGATGAAGCAAAGGAGGCTGGCCAAAGTCTTGCATAATCCAAAGTAATAAAAATGCCTTCTTCACTGGGCTGCATGCTTTCTCCCTTTCGAAGAATACTATAGCCTTAAAATGCTACATTTGGAAAGGACATCATCACATTCACTCAGATGAATGGGGTTCTGATATGAAATTCTAACTGGCCCAGAATATACTTTTCATACAATTGATCCATAAAATATCCCTCATTTTATATAGATATTTTAAAACAGGAAAAAGAAGACATCTGAATATGACTTCCAAGAACTGAAGTATTTTTAATTCTGAAAAGTCAAGCACGTGACACAGAATGAGGTTTATAACCATGCACTAGAGACCAAGACGACAAAGTAGTTATTACTAGCAAAATTTTACAGGACTAAAACGGTATTTCTGAAAGGAATCATACCCAGCCATTACATTTTGGCTCCTGGCCAACTTATTAAGTATGATAAATGGACTTCTATAATTCACAGGAATGCTTTCAGTGATGCAGAATTCAGTTCATGTTTTTTATTGTTCCATACTGTAGGCCTTATAGTTCACAATTTCATGTAGCTTTAAGTTCAATCTGTCAATTGTGTTTCATTTGTCCTCTTAATTGAAGATTTGCATAAGAATCTATTAAGTTCTCAATATGTCTTGTTTAACAATCAATTAGTGGCCTCAAAAAAGGAGATAAAAATTCTAAAATAAGAACATTCTATTAGATATTAACAAATATTCCTCTTATACACGTGAAACAGAACAAAATTCCCTATATATATATATATATATATATATTATATATATATATATATATATATATATATATATTACATAAACAAAAATACAGTCCTACCTGATTCATTTGGTTACTGAGAATTAGAACTAAGCAATAAATGTCTTTAAGAAGTCGAAAGAGATATTATGAAATATCTATACAAAAGCTCATGCACTTGGCAACTCCTCAGGGACTATCTATTTTTGCTTTGCAAGACAATTTTCCTAAGTTGGTTCTTCTGATTTTCAAACCACAAAAGACAGTTAAAGGACTTGTGTTGCATGTAAGCACACTAACAGGAACAAGAAATGGCAAATGATAGCAAGGAAAGAAAAAGACAATCCAAAGATAATCCAAGGAGAGCCCGCATAAAAACAGAATGAAAACCCCAACACCAGTCTGAGACAACTGAGACAAGAGTAACCAAAAAATGAAAGTCTTGAACATCTTAATAAATCCTGAGAACATGACTGTATTACAGCCAAGTGTAATAACTGATATCACAATGATGACCTTAATCAAGAAAAGGTTAAATTGTGTAATATTTTTTAAAAGATTTCCATTAAAATGACTAAAATTTTTAAAACAGTGATGATTGAAGAGGTACAGCCAAGTTTAAAAAAATCACTATGAAGAATTATTTGTTCTCTGAGAGTTCCAGATAATTGAGGTTTTACTGTGTTTCAAATTCTACAGCTAAAAAGATCTATTCAGAACATATTTTTTTAATCTGCAGAGATTTTAAAATTATGACTATAGTATTAGCATATCTAATTAAGTAATCTTTAAATCGAAAATGTATCCCGACTTTCCCTGTTTTTTTTTTTTTAATTCCATATTTCTACTCTACACTAACTACAGAGTAAACGACTACTCTTTTTGACTAAGTATTTTCCATTTCAACAGACTTTGAGCTACCTGTCATCTTTTGATCAATAATTCTAAAATATATTGAAAGAGTTGCATAGGAATTGCTGAGACAATATGAAGTTTCTGAAGACTCTGGATTAGAGTAGAAAAAGGGTTTTAAAAAGATACTAAAATTTTGTGATGAGATAATGGATTTAATGGGAGTAATAATAAAAAGAATAACAAAAACGATTCACATTTTTATAGCACTAAGGCAGGCAACCTGCTGAAAGAACTATTCCGAATTAAAAAAAAAAAAAAAGGATTAAAGAAATAGAAAAAGTTTGTTAATAAGTTGAAGATAAAGAAATATTAATAGGGAATTATAAAGGATATAGATAATTTGGTATGAAAGATGTATATAAGGAATATTAAAAACCCAAAGGACACATCTTTTTTGTATCGTGCCAGTTATAGTGAATTAAGAGCAGGGTTTTTACCTAAAGTCACAGCCTACAACACAAACACAAGAACTAGCAGGCAAAGTTAGGCCTGACAGATAAACTGCTCTTGGGTTTTCAGACCTACCTCACAGACAGCCCAGTTTCAGACAATCTAAATTTGTTCTACTTGAGCCCAGCCTTCATTTGGGTGGCAGCTTGGAATGAATTTTATCTTCCAGAAAGGTCAAAATTACACTATTAAATAAGAGGACCATGGTTCCAGTTCTGGCTCCTCTTCTTTTGGAAGATAAAGATGATCCCACAGCAGGGCCATAACTAAAATAACTATGCTTGACATGGATTTGGGAAGTCGATATAAGATGTCAAATTTTAAATCACCAGCACCTTGAGAAGGTACAACAAAGCTCTAAAATTCAGGGATGTGTGAAGTTATTTTTTAAATTAATCTAACAACTGTATTGAATAACAATGAATTTCTTTTGTAATCCTATATATCTTATTTTATGCATTTAAAAATATTATTCTGAGAAGTCCATAAGGCTTTTTTTAATCACACTGCCAAAGGGATGCATGAAGGAAAAAATTGATTCCTCCTCTAGTCTGGGAGATTTTTTAAATTACCCTTAAAATGGTAAAATTTATATACAGAATATGAAAAGGGGAAGTTGTCATGAAAGACTCCCTATTTTCCTACAAATTCATTTATGAAGGAGCAACATTTTAGATTTCACAGAGCAATTCATAAATAATGAGAAAAATAAGCAGAACTGGAATATAATATATGAAAATACAAAGAAAACCTAATTCATACCCAAGGATAACATTCTGAACAATTGAATGTTTTTAAAAAGAAACATTTAAAATCAGTGACTAATAATCACATCCCAATTGGAAAACAAAAGAACAGTAGGTATGGATAAACAAGATCTAAAAGTAACCAAACATATTTATTTAGTGATCACTAAATCTAAGAACAAAGATTTCTGTGATAAGAGCTCTTTATATGACAAGTTCTTTACAAAAGCAGATAAGCATTTTTTCATTAGAAAAAAATTAAACCTGCTATCTCAGATAGCCTCCCCACCAAAAAAAAAATTATTATTATTTTTTTAAATGAGGGAACAAGATGAAACATAACACAGAAAAGCTATTACACTTGTGTCAATCAGTAAACATGTATTGTCTCCCAGGTGCCAGACATTGTGCTATAAAGCACAATCCTAGAAACAAAGATACAAAAGTAGAAGGCAGTCCCTGCCCTTTAGGCCCTAACACTCTAAGGGGGAAGATAACATATGCACCAACAAAGTAGTGAAGATAAAAAGGAAATCACCCACCCAGGGAAGGCCCTGACATCAAAGGGGGTTCTAGCACAGAATCAGGAGGGAGAGAACTTCAGGCCTAGAGGACTAGCCTAGGTAAATATTTCTTGTTCAAGGAACAGCAAGGAGGCCAGTGCCAACATTGCCTCTCTTGCAAGGGAGCAGGGCTGACAGAGGTATCTGAATGCCAACCAAAGGAAAATGGCTGGAATGGCGAGAGAGTGCGCAAGCAGCAGACAACCCCAATCGGCAAGGTCTGCACCAGGGACATGGTAGGGTCTAAAACTTAGCTTCCCTGATTCCCTGACCACTTCTTTCCACATATACCATCATCTTGCTTCTTGTCTAGGGTTAGAAAGACCTTATAAGGAAAACTAATTGCTTTCTCTAAAGAATTAGATTCCCTGTTCTAAAACCAGAAAGTCACTTCCTAAAAACTTATATAATCCACCCAATTAATGTATGGTATTTTGCAAACTGAAACATTTTAAACTGATGAAACAGAGCTTCACCTTCTAAGTTTCAAAAACTGACACTTTCAAAAAAAGCAATTTAAGACTGGGGAATGGGAAGTTAAACACCTTTGACCTTGCAAAGCTTTTTAGTTCTTATACTAAGTTCTACTACTTTGATTTTCATAATTCATTGGGAGCCTAATTAAGTGTAATTTCTACTAAACAAACATGCAGATCAATGCAATAAAACTTTTCTGATTGCTATAAATAATCAAATTATCATGGCAGAATCAACACATGTTGAGATGGAACATATTAGGTGACTGAGCCAAAACATGATTTTCCTAAACAAATCTGGATAAACTTACATCAGATATACTTAAAGCTTAACAAGTCTTTTTCAAGGAGGTAAACAAACTTAAAACAGAAGACATTACAGAAATTAAGTTTGCTAAGTAGACTGGCATAACAGATCAAAAATATTGGCATGATTTAAAAAAATTTCAGTTTGAGCTTTTGCCCAACTGGTATTTCATTTCCAAATTTTTAAATCTTTGTTTACAATTATAAACATGTTTCATGAAAAGTTTAACTGTAATATAAACCAAATTAAAAGAATTTGGGGATATTCTATGTGCCTTTCCTAGGGAGAAAGTCATATTAATTGAAACTACACAAGTATTTAAGTCTTAAAACTTAGTATTGTTTCTCCCCACCCCCCCACCCTCTCGGGCTGATAAGAGGCAGTAATAGAGGGGAGGTATGTACATAAAGGAATTGGAAAGCACCTTAGGTATACTACAATTTCCCTTTTAGGAAAGTATAGTAGTAATGAATTACTTAGAGATGGACTAGGAACTTCATACCACACTCACTGCAGAAACAGGCTGCAGCAAGCATTTATTAAAAATGCGTAATCATCCTGTCAATACACATTAAGGTCAAAAGATTCAAACAAGTTCTAAAATGTAATACTTTAAAAATTGCAGTCTTTTTTCATCAAACCTTAGTAACCAATTCACATGTCTTTAAAAAAAAAAAAAGTCTTTAGCAACCTTGCCAAAGATATTCCCTAAACTGAATCTTTTCATTTTTTAATACTCAGCTCTCACAAATACATATAACTGCAATGCTCACCTTATATACTTTTCAAAAACACTACCTCCACACACACATCCACCCACACCCTGTAATTTAAGAGTAATTTTAAAATAGGAAATGTGGGAAATAGCTTGAACTGAACATTAAGAAAATGAAGGCATTATTCATTTCCCTTGTGAATATTAGATAACATTTCAAAGAAAAAACTGTATATTTGCATATCTTCAAATGACTTTGCAGAAATATTATTACAAAGGAACAGGTAATTTTAAATGGCAAGACTTTTATTCATAACTTTAATGAATAAAAACTTTTATGTGGGGTTAGAAAAAGTTTACAGGGAAAATGCTAATGAGACATATTTCTGAAATACAATTATTGAAAAACTCTCTTGACTTTTATATATATATATATCACAAATGGTCTCTGAGAAATAGGAACACATGTGACAATACACAATCCTATCCGTTCCCTTGTTCTTTTTAGGTTTGATACTCTGAAATATTTTTTGCTAACAGGCCCCATTTCTGTCTGTTTCAGCTCCCCACCAGTAAGGTTTTAATACTCAGCGTGTGATGAGAGATGAAACCAAGTGTGAACAACTTTCAGGTCCCATGAGGAGGCTGACTGTTGAAGCTGTCAGGTTCAATTGCATCATTCCACATTATTCAATGCCCCAAACTGCTCCCTAATTGTTAGGGGCTTAACATATTCAAAACCATTGTTTAGGCTAATGCTGAAATGCCCACAGTTGAGTTTCCATAAAGAAGGGGGAGGGATTTAATTGTAGTTAAACCATTACTGAACTCCTTCATTCATGATAGGACAACAGGAAGGGGTCTAACAACCAATTCCAGAACAGATTCTTAATCAGTTTATTTCTAATCAGTACACCTCTTTCCTTTTAATTTTTAAGTCATTGGTAACACTTTAGTACTACAGGGTTTTGGCAAACTTTATAATGTTTAGGAATGGGTATGGAGTTAAGAATCATTCCATCCTCTTCTTAATGCTTAGGTTTCAGTCTATAAAATATAAACAGTTGATTTATCTTACTCATAGCAAATGGATTTCATCTTATTCTTTCCTTGAGTTGATCAAATATTTCCTATAAGTGAAGTTAGAATTATAGGCACATAATCTGTAATATATATGTAGATTATTTATACATACACATATATGTAAGTGCATGAAAACTGCCAATAAAAATAATTTAAGATTTATCTTCAATTTTAAAATTATCTTTAAGAAACTAGATGCTTAAAATGTTAATGAGGGAATGCATGTTTTAAGAATTAAAGCTAAAACCTACTTTGAGCAAACGATTTACCCGTTAAAAGGCATTCAAAAGTTAACATTCTCAGAAAGCTATCTTAACTTTAATAATCCATTTACAAAAAGTTAGCCAATTATGTTTTTTTTTTTATTTTGAAAAAATTAATGGAACCATTATATGGAACCACAGAACTATTATAGGTTCCCTCCAGCCCCAATCAGGTGCTAATAAACAAACCAATACCACAAACAAGCATATGTTTACTTTTCTAATTTGAAAATATTTTCTTTAAAAGAACAATTCTGATTCTGTAGATTTAGAAATTTTAATTTTGATTCACACATGTGGGATATCTTTGGAAGAAAAACAAAAGATGCTTTAATTCACATGTGATAAAAATCTGACATAATTCCTTATAAAAAAGGGAGAATGCTCTTATTTTCTTTATTATCTATTTCTGAGAACTCAGTATCATCCATTTTACACTGTGTCAACTATGTTATTGCTAAGAGCAATAATTAACAACATTATACCCAAGAGAATCTAAACAAAGTTATTCTGTACTGTTTCCCTTTCCAAGTAGTTTGCTTAGAATAGCATTTCTCTTAATGATGGAACTATTCGTTTGTATTATTACCAAAATTACTATTAAAAATATCTTCTTAGTAAAAATCAAGATATACACATTTTATGAAAGTTTAAAACACTTCAATTAGTAAAGACACCTTAGTAAATATAGGATTAAATAATTTCTTGATTCACTATATCTAAAAATAAAACGGCATAGACATATAAATCTATTCTGTATCTACTAAAATAAAAAAACATACAAAGAACATATAGTAAAAGTCTCTTTGTAAATTCAAGGAGATTAAAAACCAAAATCTCTTATTATGAAAACCCTCTTTGACATCTATATCTATTAAACATCAAGTAAATTTATAAATTTCCTTCTTCCAAAAGATTTTTAAACATGGGAAACTTATCTTTGTTTTGATAGTAACATATAGAGTAGATAAGTATCCTCAGTTAAACACATATACAAGCTGCACAAAGCCATCAAAATCGAACAGAAAAGCAAAACTCAGAAGAAAAAAAAAGCAACTTATAAAAGCATTTTAAAAATTAAATTCAGTCTTAAAATTCTTTTAATTTTTTTAAAGCCCTTCAAACAAAAGGACTTGCATGCTCCCTAAGAAAGGAAAGAATGAACATAACTGGGAAACACAGTGGGATTTGAAAGCAAAATGAAAAATTAATGGCACACCTACAGAAACTAATTTATACCTCTGCCCACTGTACAACAAGGGCAGATCAAATCATTAAAAACCACAAAGACTGAAGCTGCTCTATCTTCCAATAATGTAAAACTGTAATTATTACAATTGTAAACTATATTACTGGTTTACTAATATGTTCTGAACTTGCATATTTTTGAATTAGTCATTAAAGTTTAAATGTTTAAAAAGCAAGTATAACAAATATATTTAACATTTAAGTTTTGAAACTAGACTGTCAAAGAGCCATGACATTTTCTTTTTCGTAATTTTTTTCACCCACTTTTGGTCATTAAACTCAAGATTTGTTCACATCTTTACCATGCCTCCTCACTTCTTTCTAGCAAAGGTCCCGGATGCACCAATCACTCCAGTCTATTTAAATTCCACTGGCCACTCCCCCCCTCTCCCCTCCTCTTAGCAGTTTGCCCACTAACCTTTCTAATAGTGGCAAAGATGCCAAACAGAGGCTTGTCTGTTTTTCTTTAAACCAAGTGCACAAAGATCAAGAATGACCTCTGAATTTCTAACCTGCTGGCACCAGGCCAGCCACTGAAAATTACTGACCTCATTAAGCAATAAAGATGTAAGGAAACAGTATTTAAATTTAACAGGTTTTTGATAAACAAAAAATTTGCAATAGTGTATTGGTCATCTTAACTACTGAATGAGAATTTCAGAATTATTTTAAAATACTATTTATTTTTGTTTACCTGGTTACAGAAGATGATATCAGTACCAAGTAATTTACCTTTAATGAATTCCCATATAAAATGAAACACAAGAATTATGTGAAATGAAGCATAATAAACTATATTCTTTATGAAAGTACGATCAGAAATAAAGTTTGTGGCCTTGAACATTAGATTCACCAGCTGCTGCATCCACAATCTTTGAAGTCATTCCCAACCATTCAATTCCTTCTAAATATTTTTGTACCTTTAACACACAGAAAGCAACTAAAAAATTTCACATTTTACACATTCCACACCATTACTATTGTCTCAGGCGGCTAAATTGAAGTAGCATTACACTCAGTTCAACCCAGAGGTCAATGTGCCTCAGTTGCCTGGAGACTGATGGTTGCTACAGCAGCACCAGATAAGCCGGGCTAAATAAGCTTCAGCAAGAAGGCCAGAAGCACTGGCTGGTGGGCGAACAGAGATGCAGCTGTCTCAGCACGCAGCGCTGTGAAAAATCATGCTGCTGCCTTTCAGCCTAGCTGGGTGATCATATTTATAAGAGACCAATCTTACTGGAATTCGACAAGGGAAACAGTAAAGATTTTAATTTGAAGGAATTCTGGATTACAAGCAACTAAGATTTCTTTGTTCTTCTAGTTGAGTCACATGTTACATGGAATTTTCCCTCTGGCTGTAAATTCCTCTTCATTGCCTCTTTTCCCCATCCCCCAAACCCACAACATAATGAATGAGAAGAGATGAGATTTTTGCTTAATTCAGCCTGGAAGTAACCAGAGAGTAATTAAAACAGACTTTATGTAAAGAATGAAATGAGAGAAATGCACACTAAAAATGCTCATGTGAGACTTTGTCCAGTGATAAAAAAGATCTCAATATAGAACTCTTCACTTAATTAAAAGAGATAAAACTATAAGAGTCACTCTCCCTCATTTATCTTTTCACTCTCTAACCTGTAACCCTACATCTTACTGGAGTGACCTAGCCTTGCTACTAAAAGAGGATACATAGAAGACAAATAAAAACAACTAGACAAAACAAGACAAGCTCCCATAAGTTGGCTTAAAAAGAGTTATTTCAATAACTAGTTTTCACTTTCTAGTAAACAGTTTGGAATCTTGAGCACAAATCTTGACACACCATAAATGAGTTAATCATAAAATGGTGATAGTCTATATGGCTAACAACCACACACACCTGGTCTTTCCTGCCCCATTCTGTATTGTGATACACACCGTACAAAAGAAGGGAGTCAGATTAAGAAAAAAAAAGTTCAAAAAAGTTCTGGAAGTGTGTCTATGCTGTGAAGGGATTCTATAATTGACAATTAGGAATCATAACAGCAAAGATTTGCAGCATCTTTTCCCTTATATAATTACACAATTATCATAACTGTTACAATAATCTTATCAGTATATCTTAAATTAAGACTCTAATAGCTCTGGAAATGAGAATAACTTCTCTAATTGAAACTATAAGGGATCTCAAGCACATAGAACATAACTGCAAGGGTTACAATCTGCCTATATATCAAATTTAACATCCACATATGAATAGCACAACATGAATAGCACCATAGGATTCTTAACAAAACAAAAAAAACACCTTATGCCTTTATGATAACAACAATACAAGCACAAAAGTGATACATTAAAAAAATTTACTTGTTAAGATCTGTAAGGCACCTTAAATATGCACCCTTATTTAATATTAAGCATTTGTATAAAAGTGACAACACAATAGTTTTTATCTAAAGAAATTTAGTCATAGCATAGAGTTAAGTAAATAATTGTTTTTCATTCATGAAAAGAGAAAATACCTGGAGTTCTCTTACCCATCTTAATTCATATAAATTCATTATATAGCTATTAGTTCCAGAGTTTGGGCAAGTTAGCTAATTCTCAGAGCCTCAGTTTTCTTCTCAGTAAAATGTGCCACTCCTCTATCTACAGAAGATATTCTGAGGAAAGAACACTTACTATTATCAATGGAGAAACTTTTTAAACTCACTATTAACAATTATATAATGAATTTAATATTATTTATTAATGTACAGTATTAACAGGTACAAAACGTGTATTAGGATAGGTCCATGATGCATCTATTGGTGTCCAAGAATAATGGTGGTACTAACAATACCTATGTGTTAGTATTTATCAACAACAACAAGCAAACAAAATCCAACTCCCATAACTCAACAAATACTGGACAGCCTGCAGGTTAATTAGTAATAGGAAAGGTAATAAAACCTAACAGCTATATCTTCACTGTATGTTTTTTATTTACATCATGTTTTACAGAATTTAAGAAATGCTGCTGCTTCTACTATGAAACAAAATAAATCATAGCATTCATTGTAGGTGGTAACTTAGTAAAAAGTCTTAGGGAATTATCTAAATCCCAGTCACTTGAGGAACCTCTTTGGAGACACCAAGAGCCCAGGACTCCATCCATAAGCAAGTCGAGCTAACAAGATATGGCATCACCATCCAATTGAAATATATATGATGGGAAGTATTCATATTTTTGCTTTAAGTATTCGTAACTAGCCTCATCTACTCTACAAAAAGTATCCAAGAATTCTATCCATATATACAAGAGATCAGAGACAGAAACATTCATGTTTTTGGGACATACAATTGTCTTCTTGGAAGAAGACAAGATAAAGGAACTGTCAGAAGAAAAAAGGATAAGGAAGATCAGGCTTGCTGCTTTACTATGCAGCAATACACATTTCACCAATCTAATATTCATTTGAATATGTTTATCCTAAAATATAAGCATAGCTGTCAAATGGTAAGTACTAACAGCTGACATCTAGGCATTAAAAACTTTTACCTACATTATTTCATTTGAATCTTCTGAGGATTATAAATTATTTTCATAGCATTTTACAGATGAAGAGATGAAGCATCAAGGTAAAATGACTTTTTCATGATCTTCTAGTATCAGAGAAAGGATGCTAACTAACCAAGATCTTCCTAAGTCTTAAGCCCATCACTCTATCCACCATTCCCACAAACTATTTAATTCAGGTAGTCAAAATCACACCTAGTAAACAGTTACATCCTTCCAAAGTTGTTGGGTTCTTGTTCTTCTTTATAATATATAATAAAAGATGATTCTCTCTGGGGGAGAAGGTAGGTTTCTCGGGGAAGGTTTTCTTGGAGGAAGCTTTAGTATCAGTTCGGATCAATAATTACCCCAAATGCAGCCAGCAGGTAAAAATACAAACGTTTATTTTCTTCTTCCAAAGTAGCCTGGTTAGTTGAGGCCGCTCTCTCTGCTTGGTTCCAAGAGCTCCCTCCGAATGTCTCCAAATCCAAAGGTTTTGTCCTTCAGCCTCTGCCTCTGCTTTCTTCAGCCTCCAGAACCAGCACCAAGTTGAATCTGTCTTGCCTCTGAGCCTTCTCAATCTTCACTGAACTCTCGACTCGTAGCTTCTTTCTCTGAAAACTCTTCTTCCACCACCAGCCAGCCAAGTGGAAAATATTCTTGGAATGAATCACTCTTCACTGGCTTATATATGGCTCTTCAGAGAGAATGGGATTATGGGTTTTCTCCCATAGTACTCTCTGGCCCTAAGAGCTTCAGGGGAGGTGTGAATTCAGATATCTCATATTAAACCCTGAAATTTCCCAAATGTGTGAACTCCAATGAGTAAAGGTGCGAACACAAGCATTGTATCAATTACTTCTACTTAGTACCTTGTTTCAGGTTCTGGCCCAAGACATCTTCTTGTAAAATCAGATCAATAATCTATCAACTCTAATGAGTTAGCAGTTTGTAAAGATTCCAGCACAAAGTATCATATGACTTGATAGGAGAAGTCAGTACAGATTTGGAACTATGGATTACCAGGGGATTTAAGGTTTCAAGTATGTAAAAGATGAGGGTTGGGTGAGTAAGGACTTCAAAAGAGGAAGAAATCAAAAGAAACAATTTTTTTTAGAGTTGAGGAATAAAAATAAACAATATGCCTTTTCCCTCATCCAAGAAAATGATTCTCTATATTCGAGATTTATGATCTCTTTTTCTTCAGAAAGAGGGGCAAGAGGATCACTACCTGCAAAGTTGTATCTTCCCTCCTCTTCCCCTTATCCTGGGGAACTTGATTAGTAGGAAGAGTGGGGCATCAATATCTAGAATGACAAAGTTTTCTGGTAGCCTCTGGCTAAAATGACATGGCTCCCTGATCATTTAAAAAGGCTCAACTACATGGAATTTGACCCCTTCTGACTTGTAGGAAGTCCCCAAACACCATGAGTCCCTACAAGGAAATGGGGAAAGATCCTGTGTCTACTAGGGCCAAGTTATATAATATCTTTAAAGAGAATCCATTCCATGCTATGACTAAGTAAACCTCTCTGTTAACTGCTAAATGACCTAATAGTATCTCATCATCTAGCAATATTAAAATAATTACTAGCATTTACATACAGCAATACGATTTGCAAAACACTTTGCAAATATGATCTCTTTGACCTAAACAACAACCCAGGAAAGCAGGCGCTTTTATCACCCTCATTTTACAAATGAGAAAACAGAGGTTAAATGATTTCCCCAGGGTCACAAAACTGGAAAGCATGAGGCTGGATTTGAACTCAAGTCTGACTCCAAGTCCAGTGCTCTGTCCATTTTACTACATCTAAATGTCTTAACTAGGGGATGTGCTTGAGTTGGACCTTCTTTTATAAAGGAATATTATTTGGCAACATTTCCCTGGGACATTCACAGTGCAGTACATGTATGTCTAAAGCCATATCAATGCCCAATATTGGAAGACTGTGACCTCTGTGTTCTCACAAGGTAGTTCTGTTTGTCCCTTCAGTTTAGCCCCTTCAAACTAGGTATCTTTCCCTCATCTTTCACCCCATTTTATTGAGAGAAAAGCAACAGAAAACAACGAGGAAAAAATGCATTTTATTAAAAGGGGGAAGGAGAAAAGAAGACTAGAGCCATACTACTTCAACCACCACCTTTTGCCATACCTCATTATAGGAAAGACCTTTAAAAATACCCCCCTTATCAGTCTTTTAAAAAGGTAGTTTTAAAGAGTCATCATGACAATTCATATTAATCATGAAACATCACTTGTTTCTGACACAAATAAAATGTTCACAGCAACATGCTATTTTAATCATCTTGGACATTCTGTATCTTTCATTTGAACCAAGTCTACCTTCTTTCAATGCATCACATTTAAACTTTTTTCTATCTTTATTCAAACACTAAGTAACATTTCTTTTTCAAATATTTATTAAGCATTTATTATATAGAAAATATTATGCTAGAGATGAGGATGGCACAAAGAAAAAGGATATAATAAGAAATGTTCTAGTTTTCCTTTATGTTGCAACACAATCTTCAAGAATCATTGCCTGAGTCAATCACACTAAAAACCAACCAGTAAAACCAAAAGGCCCAGTACATTTTCACTTTCAAATAACTATTTTATCTGAAAATATCCATCTTTAAAAAAAAAAAAAATCTTGCCTTTTCTCCCCAATTAAATTCTAAGCTTCTCAAGAACAGTAACATGTCTAATCATGCCAATAAAATTTACATTCACTGCATAATATCCCATACAAGCATCCTCAATTAAGATATCTAAGACCTTTAGATAAAGCTAATTCTAGAATGCCATTTAAGAGTACAAATGAATAACCCAGATGCATACTCTATGAAATCTCCAGGTAATAAAAACTGACAAGATTCAAAACCAGGAATATGATGAGCTAAGAATGTTAATAATATCTAGAGCCAAATGGCTATTTCATCCATTCAAGAAATTCTACATTGTTTTAGGCTATGAGGGGAAAAAAGTCATTGAATTAGCAAATAATTTTTTAGGGACTATGTTCCTGACATTGTGCTAGGCCAGGGGTCCTCAAACTTTTAAAATAGGGAGTCAGTTCACTGTCCCTCAGACTGTTGGAGGGTCAGACTATAGTAAAAACAAAAATTTTGTTTTGTGGGCCTTTAAATAAAGAACTTCATAGCCCTGGGTGAGGGGGATAAATGTCCTCAGCTGCCGCATCTGGCCCGCAGCCATAGTTTGAGGACCCCTTTGCAGCTAGGCAATGGAAATGAGACCAAAAAAAATGAAATCTTTGCACTCAGGAAGCTTATCAAGAAAAACATGGTATTGCATATATATATATACACATACATATAAGAGAGACAGATATGTGTGTCTGTGTATACATGGATACAAAGTGAATACAAAATAAAACTCAGGTTTATGGTAATCTCTATTACATGGGGGTAAGCAGAAGCTCCACATGGAAGGTGATGCTTAACTATGCCCCTGAAGAAAGAGAATTTTATGAGTTCAGAGGAGGAACTAGTTTGCATCCTATCACAAGAAATGGGCAATGCACGAAGGGAGACAGAATAGCAAGAAGGCTAGTTTGACTAGACTGCACAATGTATACTAAGAAAGATTAGAATGATTGGTGAAGGGCTTTATATTTTATCTTAGGTGCAATAGGGAGCTACTGCATTTTAAAACTGAGGAGCAGAGTAAAGCAATAAAAACTGCCTAAAGATAATCGTTTTGGCAGCAGTATGGGAGATGTGTCAGGAGGAGAGATAGGACATAGGGAAATAATCAGAAGGACACTGCAATGGTGGTGTTGAAAGCTGATGAGGACTTGACCTAGAGTGACAACTGTGAATATTAGACAGATGTGACCACCAACCAAACAAGGACTGGATGGATTCCTGGGACACAAGAACAAAGGACCAAACAGTTTCTCCTTGTAAAGAGTTTCTGTTCTCAGGAAGAGCCAACAAGTACATATCAGACTACATACATACAACATAAAGATAAACTGAACAAGTAAATACTGAATAAATATAAATACATGCAAAGGAGTGAGTCTGGGTGGGAATATACGGGAACCTTTAGGGAGAGATTGTTGTATGACCCAAGAATATCTCTACTGGAGAGGAGAAGAGGGAAAGCCGTCCAGGCCCAGAAATGGGCCAGCAGAGCTGCCCCGGAAAGGGGGGAAAGTAGCAGGTGAGAAGCGACAACAGTGGGACCAGAGGTAGCAGGAAGCCAATGGAGCTAATCAAGTCCTGGCAGGGCACAGTACACCCCTGAGGAAAATTACTTGAACACTGTGTAGAGAGAAACTTAGGAAGCCGTTTTCGCAATAATCAGGAAAGCAGTGATGAGGGCCTGAACTAATTATGGAAGCTGTGTTAAATGGTGAGAAGGGGTTGTTGTGAAAGTAGAAAAGGTACGTATGTTATGGCAACTGAAAATTCAGGAAAATGCCCAAGTTATGTGAGAGATTGGAAGGATGGTGATATCTTCACTAAAAATAGAAAAAACAGGAAGGGAGGAAGAAGGGAAGATTTCTCAAGTATCTAGACAGGGCTAAATGCTTTATAAATATCCACTTTTATCTCTCAGCAATTCTGAAGGTAATTGTTATGATTATTCTCATTTTACAAATAAAGGAAAGAAACAAACCTGGAGCTTAAGTAACTTGCCAAGGATCTCAGAGCTATTAGCTATCTGAGGACCCATTTGAACTAATGTCTTGGTGATCACTGGCCCAACCCTCTATCCATTACAAAAGCTGGGAATGGGGTTTGGAGAAAAAAATGTTGAATTCTATTCTCTTTTGTAAAGAGATCTCTAGAAATCTAGCTTGAAATGTCCAATAGGTAGTTATAATTCATGGCTAAAGGTAAATGGAAAGTAATGGGCTGCAAGTTATAGTTCTGGGAGTCATATGCAGAGATGATAGTTAAATCCATGAGATCTGGTAACATTGCCAAGAGAAAATAGAGGAGAGAAAAGAGCAAGGAAAAAAAAAAAAAAACATAAGGAACACCCACAGACAGTAAGTACAATATGCATTGTGAATCAGACATGGAAACTAAGTGTGGTCAGACAGGTAGGAAGGAAACCAGAAGAAAGTCATGTCATGAAAACCATAGAGAAGAGGGAGATCAGAAAGGCAAATGCAGCCAACAGGTTAATAAATACTAGAATTTAAATAAAACTATCATATCTGCTAATGAAGATGTCATTAATATTTCTGGAGAGAAAAATTTTCAAGAGTATGGAGGTTAGATCAGTTTACAAAAGATGCAAATCACAATATTTAGCAGCTGACTGCATATGTGGGTGAGTGAGGAGTTGAGATTAGAAGGTTGGGAACCTGAAAGGACAGTACTGCTCCCAGAAGAAAAAGGGAATCGGGGAGCAGCAGAACTAAAGACAATAATTTTCTTTTAAACATACTGAATTTGAGAAGCTTTTTGTGAAACTAGTTTAAGCGGTTCTATATGCAGTATGGGACTGGAGTTCAAGAGAAAGAAAAGAAATTCATGAAGATGAAGTGAAGTAGGAACTCATCAAATGTCTTTGATCTTAGTAAAAAGGCAAGGTCTTTAACAAAAAACAAACAACAACAAGAACAACAAAAATCCCAATAAATGTGTATTAATTATTATGTTTCCAATGCTCTTCTAAACACTGGGAACACAAATACAAGCTTCTGTTCCTGTCCCCAAGACACTTACATTCTAGCAGGAGGAAGAAAACACATAAAAGGGAACTGAAAATAGGAGTGATGGAATAGGGTATAATAAATGGATGTACCAGATGATGGAAGAGGAGGTGTTTAGCAGAAGGACTACAGAGAAACTCTAGGGAAGTCAAGAACATCCTGGAGATGAATGAAGACATGGCAGGTCTGGAAGCATCTCCTTAAATTGGAGGTTCTGGGAAAGACCAGCCAATCAGAGAAAGAGGCCACAGAGAATAAGATATTACCGATTATGAAGCACAGGGCTGGAAGGAACTTCTAAGATGAAGAGTTTGTTGAGGATCAGGAGAATCAAAAGGAGAAAAAGTATGAGAGAAGAGAAAGTAGGAAAGACTTTGTGTGCCAACTAAGGGAGGGTGTCTAGCTGAAGATAACATAATTTTTTTTTAAATTGACCTAGTCAACTTGGTTCTATGACTGCCCCAATATTCAGTATGTGAGAAGCAGCAGAAAGGGATGGGGAGTAATTCAGTATTGGGAGTTAGCATAGGTGATAGCATGATAAAAGGACAAGGCATTTTCAGAGTAAAAGAAATTGTAGGGCTGAACTGGTTAAATCTATGATTGGGAAGAATTGCAAGCAAAGTCAGAGAAGAATCCTGAGATGGCTGAGAATATACTGAGTGCTAAAAGAACTAGAGATGCTGAGGTTGGGTTGAAAAGAAAGGCAAACTTATATTCTGTCACACAGAAAAGGTAGGCGTGGTTGGAACTGAAAAACAAGAAAAGGGTACGACTGATGAGAATGGGACATAGAACATGGTTAGTGAAGGGGCTTTAAAAAAAATTTCAAAGGCCTGGAGAGATGTACATGAACTGATGCTGAGTGAAATGAGCAGGACCAGGAGATCATTATATACTTCAACAACAATATGAACTGATGCTGAGTGAAATGAGCAGAACCAGGAGATCATTATATATTTCAACAACAATACTATATGATGATCAATTCCGATGGACGTGGATCTCATCAACAAGATGAATCAATTCAGTTCCATTTGTTCAATAATGAATAGAACCAGCTACACCCAGCGAAAGAACTCTGGGAGAACAGTGTGAATTACTACACAGCATTTCCAATACCTGTTTTTGTCCACCTGCATTTTTGATTTCCTTCACAGATTAATTGTACATTATTTCAAAGTCCAATTCTTCTTATGCAGCAAAATAACTGTATGGATATGTATTCATATATTATATTTAATATATACTTTAACATATACAACATATATTTGGTCTACCTGCCATCTGGGGAAGGGGATAGGGGGAAGGAGGAGAAAAATTGGAACAAAAGCTTTTGCAATTGTCAATCCTGAAAAATTACCCATGCATATATCTTGTAAATAAAGAGCTATAATTAATTTTTTTTCATGAAAAATTTAGTAAGATTGGGGCTTCCTTTGAAACACTGTATTTCATATTTAGTTGTATAAAATTCGCTAAATATTTGGTGAAAGACTTTGTTTTTAAAAAGTTTTTATTATGAACATGACTTCAAATACAAATATTTGTGTAAAATAGAAAAAAATTGTCTATATTGTGATTATCCATTATGTATAAATGGAATATTTGTATTTAACTCTTCATGACCCCATTTGGAATTTTCTTGGCAAAGATATTGGGATGATTTGCCATTTCCTTCTCCAGCTCATTTTACAGATGAGGAAATAGAGGCAACAGAATTAAGTTACTTCCCCAAGGTCGCACAGCAGGGAAATGCTGGAGGCCAGATGTTAACTCAGATCTTCCTGATACCGGAATCAACACTCTTTTCTACTCAATCACCCTAGATATTATGTTTACACTGATTTTCTCAAGTATATATTAACATTGTTCTGTTTGTCTATTCCCCTTCTGATCTCTCTAGGATAGGATCTTTTTCTTTGTATCTCCAGAATCACTATGATTATTTTCCTCCAAAATAAAAGTGCTTTCTTATAATTGAATATGTATAGTCAAGCAAAACTTGACTGATTTTCCCTGAAAAATGGATGTCATTCTGTATCTCTAAGTCAATCAGCTTTCTGTCAAGAGGTAGAACTGACACATACTTTATCATTTGACTTCTAGTTTATGCATTAATCAGATTTTTTTTTAAGTCTTTCAAAGCTACCTTCTTTTATACTGCTATGATCACTGGGTATAAATAATTTTCCTGGTCTCACTTATGTAAATATTGGTTCATACAAAACCAGGTTTCCCTGACTGATCTGTTATTTCTAACCGCAAAACAATATTACATTATATACATACACCATAATTTGTTCAGGAATTCCATAACTGAGATTAAAAATCATGGTTTCCAATTCTCTTCTACTAGAAAAAGTACCTCTGAATAGAATGAGGTATTCTTTCTCCCCTCTGCCCTGCTTTCTATCCTTCAACTATGTTTATTTTTTAATACTGTCTTGACTTTGAGGTCACAACTGGCACTTGTTTTTAAAAAAACTCTTTAAGCATAATAAAACCTTCCCAACATCATTATTTTAACACTATGTGAATCCTTGGTTTTTATTTGTAGATCTTGTAGACATCTATTTTTTTGTGTGTTCTAGCTTACTTCTCTATTTTATGGACAAGGTCAATCCATTTAGCTTTGAGGAATTTTAACTTTATTGTTTATCTGCAGCGCACCCTCTATTTGTCCATTTTCCATTCTACACACACACACACACACACACACACACACACACGACAAAAGAAAGATATAGATTACAGAAGTGGTTTTTACCTCCTCTATTGCTCATCTCTCTTCACCTACTCCAAAATCCAAATCTAAGTATTTACTTTATTTTCTTTCTTTGTAATTTTTCCTCTTAAGATAATGGTTGTTTAGTTTGTGAATATTCCTTCTTCTTCTTCTTCTTTTTTAAATTATAGTTTTTTATTTACAAGTTATATGCATGGGTAATTTTACAGCATTGACAATTGCCAAACCTTTTGTTCCAATTTTTCCCCTCCTTCCCTCCATCCCTTCCGTGCACGTTGACTAATACATGTTAAATATGTTAAAGTATAAATTAGATATGCAACAAGTATACATGTCCTAACAGTTATTTTGCTGTACAAAAAGAATCGGACTTTGAAATAGTGTACTATTAGCCTGTGAAGGAAATCAAAAATGAAGGCAGACAGAAATATAGGGATTGGGAATTCTATGTAGTGGTTCATAGTCGTTTCCCAAAGTTCTTTCGCTGGGTATAGCTGGTTCAATTCATTACTGCTCTATTGGAACTGATTTGGTTCATCTCATTGCTGGAGATGGCCACGTCCATCAGAATTGATCATCATATAGTATTGTTGCTGAAGTATATAATGATCTCCTGGTTCTGCTCATTTCACTCAGCATCAGTTCATGTAAGTCTCTCCCGGCCTTTCTGAAATCATCCTGCTGGTCATTTCTTATTGAACGATAATATTCCACAATACGATTATTCCTTCTTGAGCTCTATGCACCATTACTTAATTTTTCTTTCCTTTCACCATCACCAACTACTATGTCTAATTCAATGTATTTTATATCAAACTTTTTAAATAGGGGAGAATAATCAAGCATCCTTTGTTGTTCCTTGGTTTAGTTCAGATAAGATTAAAGTTCATGAGATGCCTCTTTTCTCCACTTTTTCCTCCCTATTCCTCTTAATTTTCTGAATCGAGTTTTTCTTTCCCCTCCTTATTCTTTCATCATTTACTGCCAAAACAATAAAACAAAACTACATTTAGACCCTTTGTTTCTCATGTTTAACTCTTTCTGTGACCCTTGAAGACAAGAGAGATTCTTGAAGGGACCCTTTTCTTTATTAATAAATAAAAATTTCCAAAGCATACAAATTCCTAAATGAAAAGTTAAATGAGATGCAGAAAGAAAAATATAGTAAAATTATACTATGAGAGGACATCAACTTTCTCCTTTCAGAACTAGATAAATATAACTATAAAATAAACAAGAAGGAAATTAAGAAGATGAATGAAATTTTGGAAAAAGTTACTTATGATAGATCTCTGGAGAAAAGACAATGGGAATAAAAAGAAGTATACCTTTTTCTCAGCTGTGCATGGCACTCTGATGAAAACTCATCAAGACCAAAAAAACAAAAACAAAACAAAACAAAAAAAACACCACCAAACCAAATGAAGAACATAGAAATATGAAATGTATCCTCTTCAGACCACAATTCAATTAAGAGGTATACTCAATAAAGAGCAATGGCAATAGATTAACAATTTCATAAAAGAGATTAACAGGGGCAGCTAGGTGGTGAATGGATAGAGCACCAGTCCTTAAATCAAGAGGACCTGAGTTCAAATCTGGCCTCAGACACATAACACTTCTTGGCTGTGTGCCTCTGGGCAAGTCACTTAAACCCAATTGCCTTAGCAAAATAATAATAATAATAATAATAAAGAAAATGACAACAATGATAAATTTCATTATCAAAATCATAAACTTTGAGGATGTTTATGAGATACAGGCAAAGCAGTACTTAGGAGAAAATGTTATATCTCTAAATGCTTATATAATTAAAACAGAAAGAGTTGGGCAGGCAACTAGGAGAACAAAATAAAAATCCCCAATTCAACATCAAAAGCAATTATTAAGAGTTATGTTACAGTTATATGCCAATAAATCTGATAATTTAAGTGAAATAGTTAACAAAAGTATGAATTGTCCAGATTAACAGAAGAGAAAACATAATACTTAAAGAACTGTATCTTAGAAAAAAGAAACTGAACAAATGATCAATTAACTCATTAAGAAAAAAAATCTTCAGCACCAAATGGATTCACAAATGATTTTGATAAAACATTATTATTTCAATATTTCAATATTATAGAAATTATTTGGAAAACAGGCAAAAAAGGACTTCTGCCAAATTCCTTTAATGACACAAACTAAGAAGATTTAAAACAGAAAAAGTTAGGCCACTTTGTCTGATGAATACTGATCCAAAAAAACAAAGTACTAGGATGGACACTATAACAATATCAAAGCTCTTACACCATGATCATGTCAGATTTATATCAGAAATGTAGGGCTAGTTCAATATTAGGAAAACTATCTGCATAATTGATCATAGCAATAATAAAAATAATACAAGTATCTCAATGGATGAAGAAAGGGTTTTTGACAAAATACAACACTCATTCCTATTAAAATCCCTGGAAAAACATAGGAATCAATAAAGCTTTCCTTAAACTGATGAACAATATAAATTTAAAATTATCAGCAAACATTAGCTGTAATGGGAGATAAGCTAGAAACCATCTCAATAAGATCAGAATCAAAATAAGGTGCCCTTTCTCACCACTATTTTTCAATACTGTTTTATAAATACTAGCTATAGCAATAAGATAAAAAAAAAAGAAATCAGGGGAAATAGGCAATGAGGAAACAAAACTAATACTTTTTGCAAATGATAAATAGAGAAATATAAAGTATACTTAGAAAAACCTAGAGAATTACCTAAAAAACTAGTGGAAATAATTAACAACTTCAGCAAAGTTGCAAGACAAAAAATAAATCCACATTAAGGATCAAAATTGCTCTATATTACCAAGAAAGACCAGCAGGAAGCAAAAGAAAGGTAAATTCCATTTGAAATAATTGTAAACAATATAAAATACTTGGGAAGTTGGCCCATGAAGACAAACCCAGAAACTGTAAGAACTAATACAAATTACAAAATGCTGTTCAGACAAATAGTCAGATGTAAACAAATTGGGAAAGAGTAACTGTTCATGGGTAGGCAGAGCCAACAAATAAAATGATGATTCTACCTAAATTAACTTACTCATTCAGTGCCAAACCAATCAAAATACCAAAAAATCTATTTTATATAACTGGAAAATAGCAACAAAATTCATCTGGAAGAACAAGGTCAAGAATATTAAGGGAATAAATGAAAAAAAATTTTTTAATTATATTACAAAGCAATAATCATCCAAACAATATAATACTGGCTTAAAAAAAAAAAGAGTAATGGATTACTGGAATTGATTAGATATTCAACAGAAACTTACTAGTTTAGACAAAAACAAAGATCCAAGATTTGGGGACAAGGAATCACTATTTGACAAAAACTACTGAGAAAACTGGAAAGTAGTATAGCAGAAATTATGTATAGAACATCTCACATCATGTACCTTTAAGGTCAAAATGGGTATATGATTCACACATAAAAGTAGTTCAAAGGAATGTTTTATTTATCAGATTTATAGAAAGGGAAGAACTTATGACTAAGAAAAAGCAAGTATTACAAAATATAACCAATGTAGCTAATATTGGAAGGCAGGCATAAAACTGGGGGAAAAAATTTTTACATTATGTCTATGAGAAAGGGTCCATTTTTCAACTATACAGAGGACTGAGTCAGGTTTATAGAAATACAGGTCATTACATTACCCAATTGATAAATGATCAAAGGATATGAACAGGCAGTTTTCAAAATAAGTCTACTTATGAAAAACTGCTCTAAATTTGCTACTGCTTAGAGAAATACAAATAAAACATCTCTTAGGTACATCTCATACCCATTAAATCAGCTAATATGATAGGAAAGAAAGATGACACATATTGGATAAGATGTGAAAAAAAACAGGGATGCTAACTAATGCACTGTTGGTGGATATGAGTATTGATCCAACCAATCTGGAGAACAATGTGGAATTATGCCTAGAAGGCCGTGGAACTTTGCATACATTTTGATCCAGTGCATATCATTACTAGAGCTGTACCTCTAAGGAAATTATGTTTCCATTATATTAATAATCAATTATTAGAACACAGGCTTATTTCCTCTGTAGGTCCTAACCCTTAGGATACATACTTTGGGACACAATTCAACTGAACACTTGTGTTCAGTGTAAATAAAATCTAATCTAGGTAAATTCCACGCCCAAAGCATAAAGGACATCCTTAAACTCCTCTCCTGAAGTGGACAGAAACCCAGCTAATGAAAGAGAAAACCAACCAGAGTGGTCTGGAGAGAGAGGGATGCCTTTGTCAAGGTTAGCTGGAGGCAGCAGAGTCTAATGATCAGAACATTTTCTCAGCAAGAGGAATTGAAGAATTTTAGCCCATTTCCTCATTAATATACTCATCCCCTCATTAATTGTTTATCATCAGGACTGATTTCTCATGTGAGGGATATACTGAGAAAAACCATCGATCACTAATTTATTATCAGCTAATCTAATTAATAAATTGATTATAAATTACTCAGAAATACATCTCTTGGGTTTTTCAATAGTCTCAACCCTAAAGAAATAAAAAGAAAAGGAAAAGAACTTTTTAAGTACTAAAATATTTAGTAGTTGTTGTTATTCAGTTAGTGTGTGACTCTTTATAAGGTCTTATTGAGGGTTTTCTTGGCAGAGGCACTGGAGTAGTTGGCCATTTCCTTCTCCAGCTCATTTTACACATTTTACACATGAGGAAACTGAGAAAACAGGCTCTGACTTGCCTGGGTCATTTAGTAAATTTGTCTTGAGGTCAAATTTGAATACAGATCTTTTGACTCCAGGTCTGGCAGGCTGGCTTAACTGCTTTGCTGCCCAAATACAATGGTCAGAAGGGGGATTCAAACCCAGGCCTTCAAGGAGAATAAGTTATGGTATTTGATTTTTGATGGAATACTATTTTGCTATAAGAAAGTAAAATGAGAAGAACCAGGAAAACATACACAGTAATAGCAATATTGTATGATAGTCAAATGTCAATAGCTTAGCAATTCTCAATGAAGCAAGGTAATTCTGAAGAACTTATGATGAAAAAAAATGTATAACTGATAAGAATCTAAAAACAGACAGAAGCATATTTTTTAAAAAAAAAAACCGTTTTTATTACTCGAGGCAGCTAGGTGGAGCAGTGGATAAAGGAGGGCACCAGCCCTGAAGTCAGGAGGACCTCAGACATTTAACGCTTCCTAGCTGTGTGACCCTGGGCAAGTCACTTAACACCAATTGCCTTAGCTAAGACAACAACAACAACAACTTTATTATTCTTGGCTTTTTTGGAATGTTTTCTTTCGCAACATGGCTAACATGGAAATGTTTTTATCTGGTTGCTGATGTGTAATCTATATAAAATTGCTTGCCTTCAGGAAAGAGGGGTAAAGAAGGAAGGGAAATGAATTGGAATCTCAAAAATTTTAAAAACAGATGTTAAAAATTTTTGTTTACATGTAGTTTAAAAACTCCCCTTTGGGGAGGGCAGGTAGATGGTGCAGTAGATGGAGCACTGGCCTCGAAGTAAGGAGAACCCAAGTTCAAATCCTGCTTCAGATACTTGTTAATACTTATTAGCTGTGTGACTCTGGGCAACTCACTTAAACTCAATTATTTTGCTTAAAAAGGAGAGGAAAAGGGCACTATTATTTCCCAATTGATAAATGGTCAAAAGGACATGAACAATTTCATGACAAAGAAATTAAAGCCATCTATAGTTATAAAAAAAAATGCTCTAAATCATAACTGATTAGAAAAATGCAAATTAAAACAAATCTGAAGTACCATTTCATATCTCTCATTGGCTAAGATGAAAGGAAAACATAAAGATAAATGTTGGAGGGGGCATGGGAAAACTGGGACACATTGTTGGTGGAGTAGTGAACTGACCCAACCATTCTGGAGAGCAGTATGAAACTGTGCCCAAAGGGTTATCAAACTGTGCTTGCCATTTGATCCTTTAGTGCCATTCCTGGGCCTGTATCCCAAAGAGATTACCAAAAAATATCATATTTGCAAAAATGCCATGTGTATCCAGAAAGAGAACTATGGAGATTGAATCAACACATGCTATGTGCATTCCTCCCACCCCCGTTTTCTTCTGCTTTTTTTTTTTCCTATTGTGATTTTTCCCTTTTGGTCTGATTTTTCTCTTCCAATATGATTCATAAGGAAATATGTAAAAAAATGAATGGTCATGTAAAACAAAAACAGAAAAGGAGGGACTTAAAAGCATAGCTGAGGGAAGGGTGAGAAACTCTTTTAAATATACTTATGTGTGTATATGTACATTTTCATTTATAAACACATTACATATATGCAGCATATATGCATATTTAGACCAGGGGTTCTAACTCTGGGTCCAGGGACCTTGGATCCATAAATATGACTGGGGAAAGAAAATTACATCTTTATTTACTCTAATCTCTATCTGAAAATTTGCATTTCCTACAATTAAGAATGTGAGTAATAAACTATTTTTCTAAGAAGGGATCCACAGGCCTCACCAGACAGCCAAAGGGGTTTATGAGGAAAAAAAAATTTTTTTGAAGGAACCTTTATATCTCTGATTCAGACATTATCAAATGAGATATTATTTGCAGAGCATTATTTATTAGCACAGGGTCTGGAAGATGGCTAACTTACAAATACTTTTTCATCTTATTTCCTATTGTTCAAATGTATTTACTTTTTAAATTTTCTACTGCCTTCAATCCTCTCACTTATATCTTTTCATAAGGAATTCTTGAGGGTTTTTTATTTTATTACATATCCATTTCCCCTCCAGTAGTATATACTGTTTTACAGTTTAATTTATTCTTGGTTGTCTTAATTTTTTGCCATTTAGAATACTGTGTCTTAACATTATCTGTCTTACACCACAGTTGCAATACTCTTCTGTGATGCTGAATACTTCTGTGGTACTTGAAAGTTATTTCTGGATTCATGCTGTCATTTTTCTTTAACCTGGAAGCTGTGGGTTTTGGCTCTAACATTCTGATACTTTTTCCTTTGTGATTCCTCTTCAAGGATTGCCTCATGGATTCTTTTTTATTCTGACTTTTCTCTTCTGATTCTAAATGTTCCAAGCAGTTTTTTTTTTTTTTTTTTAATGACTCCTTGAAACAGGACATAGTTTTTCAGGAAGTCTAATGGTGGCACATGGCATTCAAGAAGTCCAATGAATTTTAAATCAATTCTCCTACAGCCATTTACTCGATTTTTTTTAAAAAAAATATACTATTGCAGTTTTTCTTTTAGTTTAATTTTCTGTTTTATTTCTTTTTCTCCCAGAATCCTTTTCTCCTAGAATAATTTTCCTGAATTATTTTTTCCATTCCATTTTTCATTGTCTCCTACTTGTATGAAGTCTTCCAAATTCTGTTCTAAGCTAGTTATCTGCCTTCAACTTTTTTCCAGAGTCTTTTAGGATTTTTAACACTAACAATTAATAACAATACTATAAATCATTTTTCTTAAGTGACAAAATAGTCATATTTATTTTTATATCTAAAGAACCTAAAAATTCATAATTTCATTACATTCAAGTAATTAAATATAGAACTCTAGAGATAGGTTAAAAAAAATTTTATACTCTTAGTGGTAAAGAAGATAGGGTAGTGGGGACTTTCCACCAGGGCCTATGTACAAAAAAAAAAAAAAAAAAAAAAAAAAAAAAAAGCTAAGCTTAAAACTTCATTAGCAACAATATTTTAAAGTAATAAAGTCCAGGTTTTTTTTTTCCCCAAAGGCAGTTCTCTCTAATCAAACTTCTCTTAAGCCCAAGGGTGAAGTATCCCTGTCATCTACTTTCTACTATATTTAATTACTTTCTCTTACCCTTACCAGCACACCTTCAGTTCTCTGTCTCTCCACCAATTACTTTTTTTGTCTTGATATCTCCATTCTACCGTAGATGCCTTAGTCACAAAAGTTCCTAGTTATGGTTCTATCTTCATAAGTGAATGCCTATGAATTTAAGGGGTTTTTTTTGGTCTTATTATTTATAAAAGCTTCTGAGTAAGGGCTTACCACAATGTAAATACAATATATACAAAACTGGAACAGAAGTTCAAAGTTCATTAGTATTTTTGGAGTGATCAAATACTCCAAATTGTTTTTTCTCTGGCCACCTCTCTGTTTTGGATGAAAAAAATTGCCACTGGTTCAAATTCTAGGTCTTCTATGTAGCTACCCTTTTGCCTTTGTATTGCTGTGGAAAAAGCAGTGTTATTTAAAGTCAAGAGGACCAGGTTTCAGAGGTCAGTTATACAAGTTATTACCTGTGTGATGTTGGGCAAGTCATTTTTTAATGTCTGGTGAAGGGGTTGAACTACATGACCACTAATATGTGAATGACTTCTTTAGGTTTCATTTTGCTTATCTATACAGTGATTTCTGAGGCTCTGAAAATTTCCAGATTATATGATCCAATAAAGTGAATGCCATTTCCTTTTTACATATGCCGCCTCCTCAAATTCTTCCAAAATGGTCCAGTATAGGATTTTGTTAAGTTTGATAGTATAAACGACATAAGAATGAGTGAGCCATTTTTATAGGACTCCTAATTTTTTTTTTTTAAGATTTCTACCATTTGTCAATACACTCCTCCTTTTGTAAAAAAGTATACATATTTCATACTCTCCATGCAAATTACTGTATAACAAAATGGCTAGACTTTCTGTGTGGAGCTATATAGTATGTGAAGTGCATAAATCCTACCCATTGGCATTTTCTTCCTGAGTTATTTTGAAATGGGTTTTTTGGGTATATTTTTAATGGCTGCAATATGGTAAAATATACTATAATATAGATGAGCTCTACTTCCTTCCTTCTATCCCTGCAGTCATTTTCATCCTTCTCTACCTGTTCCTTTGCTCACAGAATGTAATGTATGTAGCCATATATTTTCTATCAATGTATTATAAACCTTCTAATCTGTTTTTGTACTTTTTATATTGTTCATATACGTTTCCTAGGATATTGAATAAATTTAGTCTTATTTAGGGGAAAAAAAAAGATCTAATATAATCAAACTTTAAGAATCTCACATGTTGAGAAATATATAAACGTTGGCAAATCTTAAAACGTGTTCTATTTAATATTTTACTTGTACTTATAAAAGGAAGGGAATGATTCAAAGACCAAATTTGGAGTGTTCTGTTCACCAATATGCCTTATGTACGGAAGGGAATCTCATTACTAGAATCACATATATACACATTCAAATATATAATCAAAATCAAAATTTTTTCATCTGATGCATTTAATTTCAGCCATTAAAAGACAAATATCTGTCTTCCCAAAGACAGAATAAAAGGTCATATCCAGTGATTTTTGGTTTCTTTCCCCCCCCGCCCCCCAAGCTATACATTGTTTCATCAATCACCATGGATGGTTGTGAGGCAAAAAAAGCGATAATAGAGTTTTGCACCATTACTCTTACAATGTCAGGAGAATGTGGGGAAGACTTGTAGCATGTTTTAAGGATTTCCTGAGAAATTTTGGAGGATATGAACAAAAGTTGGAAAGTATGGGCAGGCATAGATGAATTGTTATGTAAATAAATGAGATCACAGACAGATTTGGTATAAGAGGTAAGTCACGCCAATAAATTCTACTTAACAGGAAGATCCACATTCATTGATTTTACCATACTGGGATATACCATACTGAATATTTCCCAAAATTAGTGGGAAGTCATTTAGGCTAGGAGAATTTTTTTCTTCAAAACATTAATACTAGTGTAACAAAATCTGCTGGATATTTCATTTTTAAAATGTTCAAAATTCACAACCAATACTTTCTAAGATGTTTAAAAAGGTTATAAAATAGTCCATATTGGGGCAGCTAGGTGGCGCAGTGGGTAGAGCACCAGCTCTGAAGTCAGGAGGACCTGAGTTCAAATTTGATCTCAGACACTTAACACTTCCTAACTATGTGACCCTGGCCAAGTCACTTAACCCCAATTGCCTCAGCAAAAAAAAAAATAGTCCACATCTTTAATCTTAACTGTTTAAAAATAGAAAAGAATTAATTTCCATTGAATAACTAAATTTTTCATATCACCCCAAGATAAATCTGAAAGAGACTTAAAAATCCCCAAAATGAAAATAATCTAATTCAATCACACCTTTTAATTTACCTTTTCCACAGTGTGGATAAAATAAGAAAAATAAAAGACCTGAAATCAGAGGATGTGGGTTCAAATACCTTACTACAATTGAGATCTTGTACAAGTTATTTCATTTCATCTGTAAAATAAGGGCAGTGGATTAAATGACCCTTTAAGATCTAAATCTATAACCTTCGATCTCTTTTGGACTTTGTCACCTCACTGTGTAAAAAAGAGGAGATTGGACTAATTGAAAGAAACAGTTTCTGAGGTTGCTTCCAAAGTTATATCTATGATCCTATGATCTTTTAAAATCTCCTCAAGCAGTAAAACCTATGATCCCTATGACATACATAAGAAAGAAATACATATTATTTCCCAATGGCCATATCAGCACAAATTATGATAAAAGGCAAGTTCCTGCTGATAATGTTTTGCAAAGGAGACAAAAAACAAGATTAAATGATAAGAATAAATCTAGTGACCTTCTAGATCACTGTAATTACTTGCCTGAGTTGTAGCAACAGCAGTGGTTATGGATGACGTGGCTGAAGGAGATAAACCTCCTACTTGTTGCAAATGACCAGAAGACTGTGAAGGCAAATGAGAACTGGAAACAGGAGTGCTAGATCCTGAGCCAGATACTGCATTTGGAAATGATACTGCTACATCATTGCTGCTGTAAATACCTAAAAGAAAAGAAATGCAATTTTCTTATGCTGGTAAAATATAAAATTAATCAGTAAGTTATAACAAAGTATCATATCTGATAAAATATAGGAAACAAAACTCCCATTAGTGGTTATGTTACACCTAACTTCCGAATATTGACTTTTCATGATCTTCAGCCTGTCCCAGTTAACTTTCAGAGATTAAAAATTCAATTTGGACAACTGATTAAAAATTATGCCTTTCAAAGGAGTAGGAAGTAGGCAAACACTTTTTTTCTCAATAGTATTTCATTTTTTTCAAATATATACATGTAAAGATAGTTTTCATTCTTTTCTGTAAGATCTTGTGCTCCAAATTTTTTCCCCCTCCCTCATTTCCTTCTTCCTAAAACAAGTAATCTGATATAAGTTATATATGTATAATCCATTTTAAATATACTTCTGTATTTGTCATGTTGTGCAAGAAAAATCAGACCCAAAGGGGGGAAAGAAAAAGTGCCTCTCCCCCACTCCCAAAAGGATGGGAGAATGGAATACAATGCTTTAATCAATATTCAGTTTCCATAGTTCTTTTTATGAATACAGATGGCAAAAGAAAACATTCACTTACAAAGTATGTGGAGGAAAGGCAGACATTTTATTGGTGTTGATGAAAAGAAGGAATGACTATAAGCAAGAACTTGTATCTTTTAAGCCAATTCCTTCTCCACTAGGAACTTGCTTTTCCATTATTCCTTCTCTCACCTTTACACTTTATTTATTTCCTTTCTTGCTGTATACAGCAATATATACTCAACTTTACCCCATCCTTAAAAAAAAGCAACAACAGTAGTAAAATTTATTTTAAAACTCCTTTAAATCCAATACATTTGCCTTGAAGTATCTTAATTTTTACCCCTTTGACTTCATCACTGAGAATTTAAGTATTAATGACAATGTTTTTTTTTCTCAACTCTCATACTTCTTTATCTTTCTGAATGTTGAGGCAATGCTGACCATTCCCTTTATAATATGAAGGCTATTTCCCTATCTTCCTCTGGATTCTCTGGAACATTCATTCAAAAACACCCCCACACACACACTCCCACCCAATAATCAACAAACATCTATTAAACAACTACCATTCAGAAGGCTAAAAGAAAATGGAATCAGATAACCAAGATTCAAATTGTACTTCTGACATTTAGTACCCATGTGATCTTGGGCAAATCATGTATTAGTCAACTGGGCCAAATATCTGCATCTGAAAAATGAGGGGGTCAGACCCAATGACCTCTCTCTGAGGTCCCTTTTAGCTTTGCCTTTATAGTCTTATGGACCAGGAACAGCGTTAGAACTAGAGGTACAGAGAACAAAGGTGAGACAATCTGTCCTTTATAATAGTTTTCTTGAACTGTGATCTCACATTGTTAGCTATCTCCTGGACAGCTCAACCAGGCTATGTTATTAGTATCTCAAATTCAACATGTTCAACAAAACTGATTATTTTACCTTCCATCTAAAGAAAATTTTGCTTACACTTCATGATTTTTGTTTATGAGTTCTCTATCTTCTCAGGTATTCATGTTTCACAATTTGAAAGTTATCCCCAACTCTCTCAATCTTCATATCTAATCAATTATTAGGTCTTGTTAATTCTACAACCAATCTTTTAACGACCCCTTTTTTTTTCATTAATAGCCCTTATCCTAGGTCAGATACTCACTCATCTAACATGGATAAATAACTTAAAATATCGAAGTTATTCTCTCTGCTTAAAATCAATCTTCTCTCCCAATCCATTCTCAATAGTCAAAATTATCTTATTTTAAGCCAAAGATCTGAACATGTTTTTAAAACACTGGTAACTACCTATTGCCTCTAGGAAAAAATGCAACTCTCTCCCTTCAACTTACATTTCTAGTCTCATTTCATCTCCCATGACCCATCTCTGTACCTTCAAACCAGCTGAATTCCATGCCTAGAATAACTATCCTTTAGACCTTTAAATCCTTGCATACTTCAAGTTTCAGGTTAAGTATCTATTTCCATGAAAAGCCTCCCCAGAGACCAAATATAATTTTCATCTTTCCCATCCAATATATATATGCTTAATTCTATGTGTGTATGTTTAAATTACTTCAAGGGAAGGATGATTTTTGGTTTTTGTATATGTGGTCCTTGGGCTTTGAAAACAGTAGACACATGGCAAATGTGTGTTGTATTTATCACAGAAAAAAAAACAGAACCCTAGGATTATATAGTATAAATTGCTCATGGCAAATGTGTGTTGTATTTAATTATCACAGAAAAAAAAAAAAAAACCCTAGGATTATATAGTATTATAAATATCAAAGGAGCACTTACGTCTCAAAAAGCAAAAATATATGAACATATTTGGTTGTAAAACAACACAATGAAATTTTACTTAATGTTACCAAATTTCTTTCTGACACTGCTTTTACCAAAGTCACCCTTCTGCTTAAATATTTCTATATAATAGTTCTTGAATCAGGCCCAAAGATTCAGAAACCTTTATATCCACTAGCAGTAAATACATTTGTCCTCCAGAAAATGTCACATCGACTTTTCTACCAAAACTTTATCAGTTTATGAGAACTGTAACCTATTAATTACCATCCTCTCTCAATTATCCGGACAAAAAGTCACAGATAATAATTGTCTGAAGTTTTTTAAAAGGGAAGATGGCTCAAGAGGAATCGGAGTTTATCAAAAGCAGAATTCTGACAATACAATCACAAAAAAATGCCAATGAAACAAAGGGAGAATTGTCTACCTGAAGGGAACCATATTACTGCACACTTTTCTTTGAGAAGTCCAAAGTTCTAATATCAGAAAATCTATGATGCCCACAATAAACTCAAAGATTGCCCAAAATAAAGGCCATAAAAAGGGAATTTTCAAAAGCTACATATTAAGAAAAACACAAAACAAAGAGGAAGCAATGTTTGTTACAGATGGGGCAATTAATGGCAGCAAATATAAAAGGTAGGGGGAAAAGTCTAACAGTATACTCCCAAATATGCAGATTTATTCCCAACAAAGGAATTAATATTATGTTGTGACATGATTTGCATCTACTACATAGGCGGTGAAGACTAGTCATAATTATATTTTTCTATCAAGAAGAAAAATATTGACTGAAAAGAATTAAAGCAAAATAATTAAGAGAACTTTGAAATCCAAAATAAATAAAGACAAAAATTATAACTGGACTAAATGATTTCAAGTCACAAGATGATTGAGTGAATGAAAGGAGGAGGCCTAAATTTCAGACATGATTACTCCATTGCTTCCTTCAAGTTCTAGATGAAATCTCACTTTCTACAAGAGCTTTTCCCAATTACTTTTCATGTTAGTGCCTTTCCTTTGTTAATCATCATCAATTTACCCTTTATGTAACTTGTTTGCATACACAGCAGTTTGAATGTTGTCACCTCCATTAGACTGTGAGTTTTTTGAGAACAGGGACTATCTTTCACCTTTCTTTGTAACCCCAGCACTTAGCACAGTGTCTGACACATAGCAGATATTTAATAAATGTTTCACTGAGTGAATGAACAGAAGTGCCCCAAGACTGGAAATATACAAACATTATTCCTAACATTCAAAATAGATATAGATCTTATTCCCTATACACTACATCACATACTACATACAAATAAAAGGGAATGAAATGCTTCATTTGGTTGGTAATTTACCAACATTAGACGACCACTCGTTAGAGATTTTGAAAGGAGACTCATATAAAGAATTGCTGTATGCAACAAGAGAAGTGTTTGGTTCTGCACACATATATTGTATCTAGGATATACTGTGACATATTTAACATGTATAGGACTGCTTGTCATCTAGGGAACGGGGTGGAGGGAGGGAAAAAGTAGGAACAGAAGTGAGTACAAGGGATAATGCTGTAAAAAATTACCCAGCCATATGTTCTGTCAATAAAAAGTTATAATAAAAATAAATAAATTAATTTAAAAATTTAGAAAAAAAATTGCTGTAGTGTTTCTTTCAACTCTATGATTAAATCTTTTTTGTTTTTAATAACTTTTTATTGATAGAACGCATGCCAGGGTAATTTTTTACAGCATTATCCCTTGCATTCACTTCTGTTCCGATTTTCCCCCTCCCTCCCTCCACCCCTTCCCCCGGATGGCAAGCAGTCCTTTACATGTTGAATGGGTTGCAGTATATCCTAGATACAATATATGTGTGCAGAACCAAACAGTTTTCTTGTTGCACAGGGAGAACTGAATTGAGAAGTTATTTATACCAGGAAGAAAAACAAAAATGCAAGCAGTTTATATTCATTTCCCAGTGTTCTTTCTCTAGGTGTAGCTGCTTCTGTCCATCTTTGATCAATTAAGGCTCTCTTTATCTAAGAGATCCGCTTCCATCAGAATACATCCTCAAACAGTATCATTGCTGAGGTATATAATGATCTCCTGGTTCTGCTCATTTCACTCAGCATCAGTTCATGTAAGTCTCGCCAGTCCTTTCTGTATTCATCCTGCTGGTCATTTCTTACAGAACAATAATATTCCATAACATTCATATACCACAATTTACCTAGCCATTCTCCAATTGATGGACATCCTTTCATTTTCCAGCTTCTAGCCACTACAAACAGGGCTGCCACGAACATTTTGGCACATACAGGTCCCTTTCCTTTCTTTAGTATCTCTTTGGGGTATAAGCCCAGTAGAAACACTGCTGGATCAAAGGGTATGCACAGTTTGATAACTTTTTGAGCATAGTTCCAAATTGCTCTCCAGAATGGCTGGATGTGTTCACAATTCCACCAACAATGCATCTATGATTAAATCCTTATGTCAAATGAAATTATAAATACATTAAACACACTTTACATAAAATATCTGAAAACTCATCATGTGAAGAGCAGAGAATATATTCATTTGGTATGTAACTCTAAAGAGCAAATATCAGAACTACAGAGGAATCTTTCTCAAATATGTGCTAATGTTCATTCCATGAAGGCTGATAGAGAAGAATCTAGACAGATATAATGGAAAAGGTAATGTATTCCAGGTAGACAGAATAGCAGAAAGGCGGCATAAAGCATAAATTCTAGTAAACAGTTGTAATCCACTTTGGCTTAAGGATGACTATGGTAAAGAGTAAAATAAGAATACAAAGTAAGTTTGAATCACATGGTAGTAGCATCTGAATGGGAAGTTAAAGAAAAATTACCTTTCATTAGGTAAGCAAGAAAGATATATTGAATGTGATATGCTCAGGCCTCTGTGTTTAAAAAAAAAAAAATTCCTTTGGGAAAAAATGAAGGTTGGGTTGTTATCTTTTGGAGAAGGATAGGGGAGAGATTAGCTGAAAGTTGTCAGAATGGTTTGGGAGAGAAGAAATGAGAAACTTCTAAATGTCACTGGGATCTAGGAATAAGCAGCATTTAAGTTGTTTCTTTTGTTTACTTAAAACTTTTAGGAGTCTGAAGGTTCAAGTTTTACTTTCTTATGATTGAGGAAAAAAATGGAAAAATCATGAATAATAAACTGAAGGCATTAGTGAAGAAGTATTTTTCAGTGTGCATTTGATCTATAAAATAGGACTTCTTAAAAATAACCCTTAAGCATTAGACTTTTGGGGGAAGGGATAGGGTTGGGCTACACATACATGCATGAACAAAGCTGGCATGCATTAATTGGAAAATATCCATCTGCCCTGTTTTCAAGTGCAGAGTAATTTAATACATCATATGCTATCTCTCAACTGATCCTAAAGTATTTTCAAAGATATATGCCCTAAAGGAACAGGAATATATTACTGAGTCACAGAAAATGATCAAGGATTCTTCAGAAGGAATAAAAGAGAAGGGTGATAGATGGGTGAGGAAAGCATAAAATTAGTGCCCCAGGAATCTAGGAGGATGACAGACAGAGAAGCAATATAGAAATAGTACGAAGCATTTACTAACTGCAAAGTTTGATTCAGAAGATATAGGTCAAAGTAAAGATATGACCAATTAGAAACATTAAAAACTAAAAACTCATCCTAAAGACTGACTGTGACAAAGCAGGTATGTTCTATTGACTACCAGTCTTAATAATGAAAGCCTGGGATGCTACATTAAAAGGAAGAACTTACCTAGGGATATCAAGAGGAGGTTGATGAACCCAGTTAATTGGCTGGAAAATGTACTAGACTTCTTTAAATTTATATTAAATACATTGTTTAAATTAGCTTAAATACTATATCAAGCATGTATCTTTTTTTTTAAGTGCACACTTGTCTCTATACAAAAGTCTCTTTCTGACTTTCTCACAGAATGACTACACATAGATTTGCAAATTCTACCAAAGATTCTCTTTTTACTGTTCTTATAAGTGAAAGATAGGCAGAGTAGTAGACTAGAGAATAAAAACACTAAAGTTCAGAGGACTTGGGTTTAAATTTCAACTCTGGTTGAGATCTGGAGCAAGATCTGTGATATCTAGGTTTCTATTTCTTCATAAAGGATAGAAATCCACCTTCTGACAGAAAAGCGATTCGACAGACTTTACTTATGAATGTGATCAAATATTATTGTTTTATAAGAAGGATGAAGGGGATAGATTCAGAAAACCTGGGGAAGACTTGTGTGAACAGAGGCAAAAAGAAGGGAACAGAACCAGGAGGATAATTATACTGTGACAATAATACTGTAATGATAATCAACTTTGAAAGACTTAGTAACTTTGGCCAACACAGCGATTCATCAAAATTACAAAGGGCTCATGATGAAATACACTATGCACCTCCAGAGAAAACTGATGGACTCAAGAGGATATATAGCTTTAATCTTATTTCCTTCTTTCTTTTTTCTTGACATGATGGCTAATGTAGAAATGTATTTTGCATGACTATATATAATTTGTAATAGGTTTTATTTTTCTTACCTTCTCAATAAGTGGAGAAGGAAGAAAAATTGAATTAAAAATAAAAAAAATTAATGTTCTATGGACATTTCAAATTAAACATATCCAAGGCAAACTCATCTCCCTAACCATATCCCCCTAGCTCAACCTTCTACCAAATTTTTTCATTTCTACTAAAAGCACAATCAACTTTTTATTGGAAAACCTTGGTATTATTCTTGGCTTTTTAGTCTCCTTCCCTTCATTACCAAGATATTACCCTTTACATACCCAATCAATTGCCAAATATATTAGTTTTTACCTTGTTCTACAACATCTCTTTTATCTACATTTCTCTATTCACAACATTCATTTGCCTAATTTTAGCCATCACTACATCTCATCTGGTCTATTTCAAAAGTCTATGAATCAACCTCCCTATCTATAGTCTTTTCCTTCCACAATGCTGCCAACTATTTATATATACATAACACAGAGAACAACTTATTTCACTCCCTAATAACAAATTCTAGAGTTCCTATATATTTTCTTTAGCATTATAAAACACCTTCATTTGACATTAGAACCTTTCCCTATTTGAGTCAAATATGTCTTTCTTTTTTAAGAATGTGGACAAGTAGCTATACACACACACACTCTCTCTCTCTCTCTCTCTCTCTCTCTCTCTCTCTCTCTCTCTCTCTCTCTCTTTTTCTCTCTCTCATCTCATTACTATCTTTTTCTGTAACACCTACTAACATGCTCAAGTCCCTTCTACTCTTGGGGAAAAAAAATACCCACCCACCTTCACTTCGCCCTTCAAAGTACTGTCTTCTCTTTTCCTTTTCATAACCGAATTTTCATGAAAAGTTTTCTCTACTCTTTGCTTCAAACTGCTTATTGTTCATTTATTTCTCAAAAACTTGCCATCTAACCTTTGATTCCGTCAAGAGAATAAAACTATTTTCACAAAGGTTAGGACAAATTCCTTAATTGCTAAGGCTAGTATCAATCAATGACTCAAATAAGTATCTATTAAGTACTACAGAATTTGGGATACAAGTACAAATAATGAAACAATTCCTACTAGCAAAGAGTTCTAATAGAGGAGACAAGTACATTTGGAAATATATATAAACAGAAAGATAAAACGAATAAGTAAAAATTATACAAAGTAGTTAAATACAAGTCAGTCTGGGAGAGTACTAACAGTAGGAGGAAACTAGAAAAGGCTTTAAAGACAGAAGATGATGTTACAGTTATGTCTTACAGGAAGAAAAGGGCTCTATAAGATAAGAAGCAGGAGGGAGTACATTCCAGGCATGGTTGATATTCAATGCAAAAGGCACAGAGATGGAGGATAGAGTATTGTGTACGATAAATATAGAAAATTAGTTCAGCTGATCCAAAATATGGGGTAGGTAGAAGGAAAGAGAGCAATACTCAATGAGGATGGAAAGATAGGGTGGGACCAGATTGTATAAGGTTTTAAAAGCTAAACAGAATTGATCAAGTAGTACAACGGCATCGTCGGAACTGCACTTAAGGAAAATTACTTTTGACAGTAGTGTGTAGAAAGAAATAGAATAGAGATATGAAAGACCAATTAGAAAGTTGCTGCAATAATCTAGGAAAATGAGAATCTGAATGAGCTACCATTAATAACTCCAAACTTCCATATCATCTGTTAAAGGAATCAATATCCTTCAAACTGGTCACATTCACAATACTTTGAAACAATCCTTGACTTGTCCCATTTGCTTAACCATTTTGCATCCAGGTAAGCCAGTTTTGCTCACCATACATCTACAACAATCTCTTCAATCCATTCTCTATTTTCTAGTCATAAAGTCATTCAGTTCAATATCTTATCCTAAATTATGCACATAAGATTTTTAACTGAACATCCTGCTTTGAGTCTACTCTCTTCAATGAATTCTCCAGAGATGCAAAAGTTATCTTTTTAAGACATGGATCTAAAATATGCTGCTATCTGCTCAAAAATCTTCAACATTTCCTGATATGCCTCAAAGAACAGAACAAAATTCCTAAAGCTAGCATTTAAGGAGCCACAATGTATGACCCCAACCTTCATTTTCAAACTACTGATATTATTCTTTACTTTGATACCTCATATATTTGCTATTTCATTCAACTTAACAAGTCATTCCCTATACAATTTTATCTCCTTTACCTTATACCTAGAAGGAACTTCCTGCTCATTTCCACCTCTAGAATCTATACTTTGACAATTTGTCAATTCTTTGATAGTTCAGAGACTAGCTCTTCTGTGAAGAGCTACTATCAATGTTGTCTTTAAATTACCTTATTTTTTTTTCTATGTACCTGTTCTATATGCTCAGTAGAATGTAACTTTGAGACTATCAGATGTTTTGTTTCAGTCTCTAATAAGTTATATTATATACACACAATTACTCTTAGAAAAACTAAATAGAAATGAAGTTTTAAAAAAGCAAACTGAGGAAAACCTTAAAAACAAAAGTTATATAAAAGTGGGATGGTTTGCCTCAGGAAATAGTGGGTTCCTGGTATATGTACATGTATGTACACATGTATAACCTATAAAAATTGCTTACTATCTCAGGGAAAGGGGTGGTGAAAAAGAAAGGGAAAAATTTTGCAACTCAAAATTTTATAATAATGAATGTCTAAAATTGTCTTTACATATAATTGGGGGGAAAATAAATTTATTACCAAAAAAATAAGACGTTCTCTCTCACCAGGTCTCCAAACAAGGGGGTCAATTAACTACTTTTTGGCAAAACTATATAAGAATATGGATTAGAGTAGGTGGCTCTCTTTTGAAGTCTTTACCCACTCTTAAGTTATATGATTTTCAATTTTTCAAAAAAAGCACCATGAATTAGGATTTTAGTTAAGAAATTGAATGGAAATCAAATGGAAATTGTTTCCTATAAATATATCCCAAACAAGCTCCCAGATCTTCCTAAACTTTTACCACCCCACTAGTTTTAACATTTCTTTTCATATTCTTAGGCCATCATGGAGCTAAACTGATGTAATACACTTTTAAAACAAGAATAACATGAAATGAGCTCTATACCGTAAGCAAAACCATGTATCACATACACAGGACACAAATGTATCATGAATCCATTTCACAAAGTATCTCATACTTAGATGAAAAAAATATATATATAAATTCCATGCTTTCAGACCTCCTTGTCTTTGTTTCCTTCTGAACACCTGTTCATTAAAACTTCCATTAAAAACTGATATGGGGAAGGGAGGAGTGTGTGGTGCAGGGAAGAAGAGAGTTAAAGAAAAGGGGATAAAAATCACAAATAAATAAACATAGTAATAAAATAAAATTAACTATAGTAGCCTTTGACACAAATTCACTTTGGAAGACAGATTAAACATGCCATCACAATCCTCTAGAGACATGGTTGACCATTGGTTTCATATTAGCATTCCTAAGAACTCTTTCTTTTCTCTTGACTTTGCTCATTTCATCAGTTTGTACTACCCAATATCCTTGAAACTATCCTTTAGTTCCTTCTATATCACAATAAGAGCCTATTAAATTCATATGCCAAAATTAGTTCAGGCATTTCCCAGTTGTTGAGGTTATTAGATTCTAGATTCTTTTCTTTTTCTCTTTTAATTCCCCCTAGAAAATCAGAAAGTTTGTTTTGCCTGAGGGTATTAACTTCCTCCCTTATAATCTTTTCCCTCCCTATATCCACTTGATTCCTTGTGTGAAGTTTTAATGTATTTCTACAGCAAAATGTTTCCGTGTTCAACCTTTTTTTATTTCAGCTCAGAGAAGTGAGGTTTATTTGATACACACTTGCCCTACTAACCAATCATTCCTGTATATGTATATATTCTTCTTCCCATGAACTCCAATAATGAGAATTAGCCATTTCAATGCCTCTTCCCTGCCACCATTTCAGTTTCTTCTTTTTACATTTCTCCCTCTTAAATGCTCAGAATGAAACGAATCCATGACCAAGCCCTCTGTTTTTCTTATTTAACCCCCTCAATACCTTTGAATACATTAAAGTTTCTTCTCTTCTTAAAATATTAATGCTGTAACACATGGATATCCTCTCTATTTCATATCATAAATTCACCTATGTTTTTCTGGACCCTTGTATTTGCATTTCCCTATTTAACTCCAGCCTTTATTCATGAGTGCTTAAAACCCTTCTATTATATTAAATTTTTTTTTCTGTAGAATTATATCTAGCTGGGAAGAATTTTACTCTTGGTTATATGCCCCTGACATTTACCTTTTGGAATACTGTATTCCAATATATGTTCTGGCTTTGAGAAATTGCTAAGTCCTATGTAACCCATTTTCATTGTTATTTTAACTTTTTTCTGGACACTTAACAGAAATTTTCCTTTCAAATGGGAATTCTGAATTTGAGCTACAGCACCCCGGGACTTTTTCTTTTGAGGTTTCTTTCACAATTGTCCTATTATTTCAATTAATTTGGGTATTTTCCTTCAGGATATTATGAAATGTAGTGTCAAGGCTTTAAAAAACAAACAGCTTTCATGGAATCCAGTGATTCTTAAATTATCATTCCTTGATCTCTTTTCCAGGCCAGATTGTTGTTGTGGTTTAAAGAAAAAAAGCATATATATCTTACATTTTATTTTACTTAAAAAAAAAAAAACTTAATTTCTTGCTCTATCATGGAATTATTGATTTTACTCAGTCTTTTTTAGTTTTTTTAGTTTTACTTGTTAATATTTACCACTTTCTGTTAAAAGCTACTTATTCTCCTTTCAATTTCTCCTAGAGATTTTTATTCTCTTCTCAATTTCCTTACTTTGAATATCCACTTGTAACTGTTGCAATTACTTTCTCCTTGTAGGCTGCATTTTGGAGTAGGTCTAAATAAAAAGTAAATCTTTATAGAAGTTGATATTTTATTTGGTTTCTCTAGCCTTAGATCTTGAACTGGAACTTTGTACCAAGGTCATAAACCTTGGATGGCCTGTGATCCTGTGAACCCAATATTCAGAAAGCTGCATCTTCAAGGCCCTCTGTTGTGTCTCAGACAAGCACGAGGGACCTTGGGTTCCAAAAGTTAGCTTGGTGAGTCCTGGTCCTCTAACTCAAGACTCCCAAAAGCTAGCCTGGTTGAGTCCTGGTCCTCTGACTTGAAATTCCCTACCACCCACTGGTCACTAATGCATCACAAGGCTTCTAGGGCCTCTAGAGTCAGTTTCTAATTATTGTGGTGCTTTCTATTGGATCTTTTAGCTCTTACCAGCTTCCAAACACAGTACATTTCTCTGTCCTAGAGCTGATTGGCTCAGAGGCTTGTTTAACTGTGTCATCATCATGTTCCTGGTAATCTTTTTTCCAAGCAGGACTTTCAAAACATCAAAAGTAGAAAGCATGCAGGATAAGCTTAGTATACCCAACCCTTAATTCTAGGAGCTGGAATTGTGATTTCAATGATGTGAGGATCTTCTAAAAAGAAACTCCCTTTACTGATACAAGTCGGCACCTTTTCTGCAACTCACTGGCTTAGAGTGTTGCCTAGTGTACTAAGAAAACTATCACAGGCACCAAGTCAGTAGGTATCAAAAGCTGGATATCAACTCAAGTATTCCCAGTTAAAAGGAATCTCTCTATTCATGATGCCACAATACAAAATAAAAAGAAGTGAAAAAGAAATCTGAATGGGGAAAGAAGTTACCAACTAAGAGATTAGTTAAAATGGAATATAAAACTTTAATAGACGCAAAGTAGAATCTGTTATTTTCAATAGGGTATGATCTCTGTCATTAGAAGGTCAACTAAACTGACACTCTACTAATGATCATCAAATGAAAAATTTTATCTATATATATGCAAATTATCCTAAACATAGTTAATTATAGTAAGTAGGAACTGTTACTAGCTTGGCCACATATTTAGCTGTTAGCCCCCAATTAGTTGCTGCATAAATGACTGCATATATCTACAAGAGCCAGGTTAATGTAGGTCTGTGAAAATTTATAACAGTGATTAGAAAATATACTAAGATATATGCTCTATTCATACAAGACTTTGCCTTTGTGGAAAAAAATTTAGAAATAAATATTATATAAATATGTGCTCAACAATATGATTTATAAAATCATATAAATATGAAAAGCTATTCTTGAAGTGTATACACACTCAATACCCTTTTTTAACTGCTATTCTATCCTTGGAATTGATTTTTTTTATATCTGTAGGTATATTTGATGTCTTTTCACCCCCAACTAACTCCCTCTAGAACTTTTCTTTTAGGGGTAGCATAGCACATTAGGAAAGAAGGATTCAGAGGAGCTGCATCTGCCACTTACTCCATGTAACTTTGAGTCCCTATACCTTCATTAATAAATGTTACATTTATTCCTTCATTCCTTCACTTCTTTGGAATTCAATTTTCTCATCAATAAAATGAATGGGCTGGATTACATAAATTGACTAATAAATATTTATTAATTTATTTATTTAATAAGTTAAATATTTATTAAGTACCTACTACTTTAAAAGTACTCTACTCTAAGACTTCTCTTAGTGTATAATGCCATTTTCAAATATTGATAAGCAGCTGTTAGCATAAATTTAATGTCATCTTTCTAACTTATTTACAAGTATGAATTGTTACTGCATAAAGAACTTAAAATTATCAAAATGATGATAGTCACATAAAAATTCAATTTCAATTTCACTTTAAACAACTTGGTTTTGGTAATGAATTCTAATTCAAAAACAAAAAAAAAATTCTTTCATTTACTCATTCATCTAAAAGCAAAACAAAGAACAAAACTAAGTATGATATATACTCAAATAGATCTGCAATCTTATCTACGTCAGTATTCCCTCCATTAATGGAGGTTGACACATGCCTACTCTTATTATGTGGCGTATATTGTTATCATTATATTCACTTTCAAGAAGGGAATCAAGGTGCCGGAGAACTTTACATCTATGAAGTATATAAAGCTCTGCTGAGTGGAAAATTCAACCTATCAGTTGTACTCTTATTGTAAGATGAACCTAACCTTTTTTTTCCCCAATTAAATATTTTGAAACCCATATATCTTATCATATACAGAACATGATAACAAATCATAACATAAACTAAAATAAGGAAAGTAGACATAGAAAAAAAATTCCTATGTCTCAATGAAAAGAAGAAATACTTCAAACGATAAATGGGGAAATTACTAATATAGACAACATTACTTCTACATTGATATGAATGAAGCCCTAAAGAAATGGAAGAACTATTCACAAAAATAATTAAAGAGAAAAGAGTATCAGAAAATGGAACAACAGTATTATCATTTTCCCTCACAAAGAGATAATAAAACCAACCCGGGGAACTATTGACCTATCACCCTCCTGCAGGCAATCTACAAAGTTTTCACTAAGGTACTGAACAATTGACTCACTGCAGCCCTGGATTTTATCCAATCAATAGAACATGCAGTCTTTCAATCAAGATTCTTCACAAAAGGCTACCTTTGTGATAAATGAACCATTGGAGAAGATTCTAATATAACTTTCCATTGTACATGGTATTCATCAACTGTGAGAAAGCTTTTGAGTCAAGAAAAAAGGACTTCATGTTAAGATCATATTCAGACACACAAAAGAAATGCATAGGTACTGAATGAATAAGTAGAATATATCTCAATACATCTACTTTGTATCACTGCTTGATCAATTATAAGTCATCAAACTGTAAGACTGGTTCTACTTATATAGACTATGATTCCTTAATGATATACATTTCCCTTGGTAACACATTAGTTACTAAACTTAGACCAACCTATATTATGATCACACAAAAGGTAATTATTTTGCTTTAAAAACATCATGCTTCCTAAAGAATCAAAAGAAGATCTAAATTTACCAATTTTTCAGAACAACCCACTATAGCAATGAAATTCAGGAAAACATAAGCAGATCGTTCTCCAGCTAAATCCAAGCTGATTATTACTGAATAACCAGAAATGCTGTAACTTGTCAGAGAACCCCACAACTTGGATCTAAATGATCATAGTACAGTAAAATACTAGGTACATGGTGAAAACTAGAAATGAAAACCAAACACCTCATGAGTGTATGATTTGAAATTATGATGAAAAATATTTTCATAGGGATTAGATAACAAAATTATTCCAGGTCTCATATTTTCAATGGAAGAAAATTATATTTAACTACCTTACCAGGCCAATTTTGCTCTCCATTTGATAAAGGTGGGGTTAAAACAACTCAAGTACACAACCCAGGTGTTCTGTTGCTATTCAGTTCTAGTCCACCTTACAAGATCACATCCAGTCTGACCCTCATGATGACATGAATAAAGCTTGGAGTGAGAAATCTAAATTTTACTTAGAGGAGCAAAAGAAAGTATGTTGCAGATTAGTTGAAGATGAGATGATAAAGGCAGGGGAAATGTTCAGCCAAAATTTCAACCAAAATGGAGGCGGATCACTTCCTCTCCACCTAACCCAGGACGAATAACAATGAAGCAATACAACGAGAACCTAAAGTAACTGGATTCTTCCAATATCAAACAAAATTAGCAAGCAAATCCAGTCAGTGCTCACAAGGAACAACCAGGTATCTTCTAAATATAACCAGAGAGACATATAGCATGCAAGACTGTTTTCTGAGCCAGCAAGAACTTACAGCTCCAACCGAAAGCTCCAGAGTTGTTGGGAATTCACTGTGAGGGCACTGCAATAATAGTAACCAGTGAGGGACACAGAAGTAGGATATCCCATTAGGCACCTGGAATCCAAGGTCTTTAGCACTCTGTCCTCAAATGTTATCCAGAGTCCTGAGGAACCAACATTCTGAATCTCAAAGAGCATAGGGGTTTAACTCTTCATGGTGCAGGTCAGCACAGGAACCTAAGTACTTCAGGGTAATGAAGTATGTTTGATGACCCAAGTTCAGCACAGGACAAGCCTAGCTCTGGTATAAAGTCCAAGTTCATGAACTAAGGCTTGAGTTAAGCAAAGAAGACAGAAACTGCTCTCAAAATACTGTTGATGCAAAAATGCCCCCAAATTATGCTAGAATATATATGACCGAACATGGGAACAACTACAAAAACAGACTGGGGAAGGTTGGGAGGGGAGAGAAGAGGTAAAATATTTTACAAGGATTATATAAATCTCTCAAAGAAATGGACAAAAAAAATTTTAAATGAAATAAAAGCTCTGGAAGAAAGAGCTGGAAGAAGAATAAATACCTTAGAATATCTTTATATAAATTCATAAAGATCTATTTTTCTGTACCATTTAATAAAGAAATTTAATCAAATAGTAGCTTGTACATTACTGGTTTTTTATAGGTAAGTTAATCCTCCCTGATTGAACTTTAAGCTCTTGATTTCAATTGACTCATAGCATGACATTATGAACAAAACAAATACATAACGAATAAGTGACATGTATGGGAAACTATCATTAAACAGTCATCTTAACCCTCAATACATTCTCAAATACTGTGACTAGAAAATTGAAAACTCAATATGAAAATCTTAAAATAATGGCCAATACACAACACATTCAATCTTTACTTTTTCCCATTTACTCATAGAATAGGAAAAAAAAAAAAGAGCTTTCCTACATTTCCAATTTTCAAGTAACTTCACCATTTATAATGAATTGGCCCAAAGGAAGTAGTTGCCAATGCTATTATAAACTAGATTATTGTTTCAAAGGTCTCTAATGTAATCATATTATGTACAAATGATTCACACCAATTCAATAAAGTATCAGTCTGTAAAATTCCATCAACAAACTCTTTACTTGAAGTTTATACAGCCTCAGATTTATTAGACCTGGAATAATAGAGGTTAATTGCTACATTCTGCTACAAAACCAACTTATTTTCTAGTTAAAAAACAATCCAAGGTACTGTTAATGACCTCCTCACAAACACAATTACCTTATATTTAATTCCCTTTTTACAAATTTGGATTTGTTCTTTTTATATTTGCATACATATTTATCAATGTAGTTTTCTCCGCTATTAGAAAGTAAACTTCTGAGAAGCAATTATTTCATTCTTTCTACTTTATATTCCCAGCATATGCTAGGCCCTTAATAAATATATGCTGAATAATCAGAGACTTCCAGCTTTGGAGCTAGAAAAAAAAAATCTGGATTTGAATGGAGATATCAGTTGCATTGGAATGGGCAAATCATTTATGTCTCTCAGACCAAAGTTCCTGTGTTGAAAAATGGAAATAAAATTTGTACTGTTTACTCCAACAGTTGTGAGAAGTGAGAGAGATAGTATATTAAAAGAACTTAACAAATTTTAAAGGACTATGTAAATGTAGGTTTCTATTGTTACTATGTTTATTTACCAGGTAGGAATAGTAAAATACTTAATGTGAGCTGTGCATGAAAACTTTTGCATAAGATTTAGGTAAAAATATTTTTTTAAATATTATATAATCAGAACCACTAAGCCACAATCCTAATTTTAAAAGGTGAAATTAAAATCTGAAAGAAGATTCTGTTTAAGTAAATGGCAAGGTTTCCTCTGGATAACAAGACTGAGATAGATAGCACTTTTCAAATATGTGGAAGGCTATGACATAAAATACAATGGTATCCTAGCTCAGCTTCGTACAAAATGAAAAGAAGCTGTAAAGAGGCACATTTAAGCTTGAGGTGAAAACAAAACAAATAAAGTAAGTAAACAAACAAACTTGAGGTAAAGAAAAACTCACAATTAAGATTTTTCATAATCACCACCTGGGAAAACAACATGATTTTTCACTGGAGGTCTTCCTCCAAAGTTAGATTACTTGTCTATGACCTAATATTTGGTCAAGTATTAAGATTAGACCACTAGTCAGCAAACTTTTCCATATTAGTAGAACTCCTGAGTTAAAAAAAAAAAAAATGTCGAACAAGACCTTTGGTGTAAAATTTTCTAAATTATTTTAAATGCGCACAACTTAAGATTTCATTTAAAATAACAACTTCAGATGCTTTAGGGTTCCTTGAAGCAATCTGAGAAATAATGATTTAGAACTGTATTTTCATAGTGTTCATCACAAGTTTTATGAAAAATAGGGAGCCAAGTAAATGAGATGGTATCAGATCCATTTGTACACTGAAGGAACACATAAGCAAAGAGAAAGAAAAGTCTTTTTTGCCACAGCTATAATTACATGAGTATGTGCAGCTTAACTATAGAATTGATGGTAATTTGGGAACAAAAACTTAAATTTTATCACAGCAACCATCAAACAAGTATGAAGATTAATGACAATAAAGAAGCATGACAGTCAGTCCCATTTACTGATAAAACATTAAAACTTTTACAACAAAAAATTACATGTATGCAATTTTTTCAATAAGAGCAATTTAAAATATTTTTAAACTTTTTAATATATATACTTTTACAACTTCTTACCACATATATAACAATAAAAAATTACATATACACATTTTTTTCCAATTTAAGAGCATTTTAAAACATTTTCAAGATTGTGTTCCAGTATTATGTAATAGTTTAGATTACTTAAATTGTTAATCCCAAAAAGTAACAAGAATACTGAATAATTCAATTAAGAACAATGAAGAATCTGTCTAGATTATATTAATTCAACACAATACTAATTCCAATTATAATGTAACAGAAGATACATCATTAAATATATATATATATTTATGTTAGCAAAGTTTTATCATAAAGATGATGCCCCAAGTTTTGTTTAAAAAGGTCTTAATATTTTAAAATCCATCCAGAATATACTCTAATCCATGAGGTCTGGCCATAGGTAATGGCCAAGGAAATGGGAAATGCTTTGGCTGATAATTAAATCATTAAGCCTATAGTAACAGCAACAGACTGTTAACTAAATATTCATAGACAAGGAAAAATATGAGCCTAAGAGTCTTCATATAGAAAATGAAGGGATTGGACTTCATGATTTGTCCGGTTCCTTCCATCTCTAAACATAATTCTAAACTATCAATCATGTAATCACAATATAAAATAAAAGGACCCAAAAGATACAGAAAAATCCCAAGAAATCTACCAGATTTTGAAAAGTAAAGTGAGATTCTAAAAATTGGAGATCACCAAAATTTAAAAAAAAAAAAAAAAAAAGTTGTCTTGTGTATATGTTTTCATGCTACACAGAGTCAGATAGTTTTAACACAATTTTTTTTTTTTAAAATATTTCAGGAATAGAAATGTACCACTTGGGCTATTGATCTGTCATATCTCATTGATGATGAATGGCTTTGCATCCTCTACTACTCATAATCAAGTTGTCATTGGGTAGATAACAGCAACTAGTATAGGTTTATCTATCCATCATCTTTCCATTACTCTCTTAAGTACCTGACTACTCCAAGAATGTGGCATTCCAAGATGCCTAGCCATGTAGCATTATTGGGAGCATATTGACATTTAAATGATGGATTTTTGTGACATTAAGCAATGTGGGATAATTGTAGCACCCAAAATGAACCAGCTTGAATCCCAATTTTTATTCTTTTCTGGGACCAGAATGTTATTTATCTGAATAAACAGTTGCATACATACAAAGACACTCTTAAACAATATTGAGAGAAGCAGCACAGGATGGTATACTTGGATTCAGATATTCAATCCTTGTCCCAAAAATTTACTTGTAATGATGAGCAACTTATTTATGAACTTCTTAGATACTCCAATTTCTTACCTGGGTGAGATGATAATATCTATACCTCAACAAAAGAGGAAGTAAAGAAGAAATGTTCTTTCAGCACACTATAAATGGAGCTAGCATTTTGTGTATTTATGCATGCACGCACGTACACACGCGCGCGCACACACACACGTATAATGTAAACTTTAGTGAGAAGTAGCATGGCATAAGGGATAAAAAGCAGGTCTTAAGAGTCCAGAAGAACTGGATTCCATTCTCACCTTTGATACAGTGGTCCTTTCAGTGACCTTGGCAATTCTCCAAGAATATATAAATTGTGGAAAAAATAATGAACTGCATGGGTTCCCTAATCCATGAATTCTCTACATCAATGAAGTCACAGTTCCAATATCTATCTCCAAAATATATTCTGACAGAAGACTCAAACAGGCTGCCTGTCCAGCAGTGTGCATAATAAAAATCACTAATTCACTTAGTTTATCCAGTGAGAAGTTCGATCTTTCTCAAGCATGTGAATTTCATGGGGCTAATGCAATTAATATGAGGTCATTTGTAACAGACACATTCAGAAAACTTCCCCATCAATAGAAAATCCTATTTTTGTTTCAATTCTCCATAGGACCAGCCACCTTCAATTACATAGGCAGCCTAAATGTTAGAAAAATCTGCCTCTCTATTTTTCTTTATTTTAATATGCAGATCCATAAAAATAAAATGCTGATAAATATATGCTTTATAATAGAAAATCAAAGATGAAACATAGTTCTGAAACAATTCATAGGCCTCCTAGTAGCAGTAGTGATTATCTAAATCAGTCAAACTCCCTTAGGACATGGTAATAATCTGTGCTGAGGTTTTGTTTTGTTTTGTTTAAATAAATTTTCCATTTTTCGAAATCAACAAGTAGTTTAAATTAGTCAGTTTAGAACTACTTTAGTTGTATGCCACATGACATTTTTATTCTTCTAATTGGTACGGGTTTTCACCTTTACTCCCAAATACATGGCCTGGGCTCAACATAAATCCTTAGACATAGTCAATTTTTTGACAAACCCAAAGACCCAAGCTTTGGAGATAAGCATTCACAATTTGACAAAAACTGATGGGAAAATTATAAACTAGTATAGCAGAAACCCACACCTAACAGTGTATACCAAGAGAAGGTTGAAATGGGTTCATGTTCTAGACAAAAAGAATGATATTATAAACGAAGAACATAGGAGAGTTTACCTCTCAGTTTTGTAGAGGAGGAAGGAATTTGCAACCAAAGAATAATTAGAGATCATTATTGATCTCAAAAGATATAATTTTGATCACATTAAGTTAAAAAGTTTTTGTACAAACATAACTAATGCAGACAAGATTAGAAGAGAAGCAATAAAGGGAAAACATTTTTACATCTAAAGGTTTTGATAAAGGCCTCACTTCTAAAAATACAGAGAATTGATTCAAATTTAAAATAGTTCAAACCATTCTCCAACTGATAAATGGTCAAAGGATATGAACAGACAATTTTCAGATGAAGAGAAATGAAAATTAAGACAATTCTGAGGTATCACTGCACACCTGTCATATTGGCTAAGATGATAGGAAACGATAATGACCAATGACCAACTGGAGGGAATGTGGGGAAAACTGGTACACTGATACATTGTTGGTAGAACCGTCAATGGATTTAATCATTCTGAAGAGCAGTTTGAAACAACGCTCAAAAACTCATCAAATTGTGCATACCCTTTGATCCAGCAGTGTTACTACTGCGTTTATATCCCAAAGAGATCTTAAAAGAGGAAAAGGGACCCACATGTGCAAAAATGTGTGTGGCATCCCTTTTTGAAGTGGCAAGAAACTGGAAACTGAGTGGATGCCCATCAGTTGGGGAGTGGCTGAAAAAGTTCTTGTATATGAATGTTATGGAATATTATTGTTCTGTAACAAACGATCACTAGGATAATTTCAGAGAGACCTGGAGAGACTTACATGAACTGATGCTAAGTGAAAATGAGCAGAACCAGGAGATCATTATACATAGCAACAACAAGACTATATGATGATTAGTTCTGATGAACGTGGCTCTCAACACTGAGATGATTCAAACCAGTTGCACTTGTTCAGTGATGAAGAAAGCTATCTACACTCAGGGAAAGAACCATGGGAACAGAGTGTGGAACACAACATAGTATTCTCACTCTCTTTCAGTTGTTGTTTCCTTTTATTTTTGTTTTCTTTCTCAGTTTTTTTTTCTTCCTTGTTGATCTGATTTTCCTTGTACAGCAAGATAATTGTATAAATATGTATACATATATTGGAGTTAACATTTATTTTAACATATTTAACATGTATTAGACTACCTGCCAGCTAGGGGAAAGGGTGGGGGAAAGTAGGGGAAAATTTGGAACAAAAGGTTATGCAAGGATAAATTAAAATTGTTGAAAAATTGAAATTTGAAAAATTACCCATGCCTATATTCTATAAATAAAAAGCTTTCATTTTAAAAAAAAAAAATCAATTTTGGTGAGGGTTTTTGGTGGTGGTGTGTGTGTAATGACATTTGGCTCATGTCCATTTATGACCTTAAAAAGAATTATTTATGATACAAAGATTTGATTTTTAAATAGAAAAATTAGTATTAGGCCCAATCTAAGGGACAGGATCCAAAGCCATAGTAGCCATAATCCTGAGAAAAGAGGCTGAAGGTTGTAGTCAATGCATTTGGCTACCTAACCCAGGCGATGAGGATTGTGGACTCATAACTATAGTCCATGCCATCACTGCTACCACAAAATAATAGATTAGTCCTTTGGCAAGTTTTGATGTGATAAGTGATAAATGGACCATACCATCTCTATTTCCAGAGATGCTAAGACTGTAGGAAAGAAGGTCATGCTTGAATTGAATGGCATCACATTCTATCTTCCTTTTCCTAATATATCTATTGTGGATCTGACCTCCCATCTAGAGAAACCTGCCAAATATAACACTATCTAAAAAGTGACAAAATAAAGGTCAAAAAGGTGCGGGAATGGCATTCTGGTGTGACATGATTGGATACAGCAACTGTATAGTAGGACATCAGATTCTATATGAACTCCAAGGAGTAAAATATAAAGTCATGGATCTTCATCCTTAACTAAAGAGTTTCACCACTAGGAAGCTCTTATCTGTAACCCTATTTCCTTATTTAAAGATCTCATGCTCCATGTACATTTCTTGCCTCAATGTATCCTAGTGGGGCAGAAAAGGAGAAACAGAGTCCTATGTTTTGTTTTGTTTTGTTTTCTTTTCTTTTACCATGAATGACATCGCAATATTCAGTGGGAAGAAAAACCAATTCCTGTTATTTTCTTCTTTCTTAAGCCTGAGCTATTTTTCAACATATCTTTACTGTCCTGCCCATACTGGCATATGAAGCAACAATTATCTTTAAAGTTTTCTTTTTGCAAATGTTCATTATGAGAACTGTAACAATGATAACCAAGTGACTCATGAAATGTTTCCTTATGACAATAGACATAAAATGAAACTCTTGTGAGCATTTCCTTTGCTGACTGCATAAAGGAAAAGTCCATTTTTTTTTTTCCCTATGCCTCCTTCTGAATTCTTCCCCTTGCCCAATAAATGATTTATGTAACTTTCTCACAGCGTTCTGTCCAGACCAGGGCTTCTTAACCTTTCTTGTGTAACATACCCCTTTGGAAGACTGGGGCAGTCTAGGGACTTTATATTTTACAATGCAAAAAAATATATAGAATTGCAAAGAAAACAAATTAGGTTGAAATAAAAGATCCTCTCTCCCCCACCCCAATAGAATTTCATAAATCCCCTGGCCTTGGCTATTCTATTTCATCTAAATCACACTTGCTTGCATCATTTTTTGAGATTCAGTCTTGTTCTCCCCTCACTCTTGCTACACACACACAGACACACAGACACACTCTCTCTCTCTCTCTCTCTCTCTCTCTCTCTCTCTCTCTCTCTAACATATTTTTTAATCCCCATCATGTGGGAAAAAATTTACATGAAAATAGTGCAGTGGATAGATTACTGGGCAGTCAGGAAGACCTGCAGTCTCAAGACACTTCACTAGTTAGATGACAATGGAGATCAGTTAACTTGTCTGCTTCAGTTTTTTCAGCTGTAAAATGGATTCCCATTTTAGCACTTACCACATAGGGTTGCTGTGAGGATCAAATGAGACTACGTTTTTGTAAAGTGCACTGAATAGTGCCAAGCAAATAGTAGGTGCAAAGAAGATTCTTGTTTCCTTTCCACATTTTGATAAATTATTTGTTGCATGAATGCAACAAATGAATGCAACAATAGATACTTTGAAAGGGTAAGACACATTAAGAAGTATTTAATTAAGTTGGTTTTAAGGTTAGAATTCAGTTTTCAGGATCATAGCCTAAAATATAGGGATATGGACTTTTCCTTAAAATAATCAGTAGCATCTATTTAAAACCAGCAAGTAAGCATCATAAGGACAAACTGCAACCATTCCCAATAAGATTAGGAGTGAAACAAAGTTGCCCACTATCACTGTTACTATTTAATATTGTATCAGAAATGCTAGCTTTCACAATAAGAGTTGAGAAAGGGATTAAAGGAATAAGAATAGGCAATGAGGAAACCAAATTATCACTCTTTGCTGATGATATGATGGTATACTTAGAGAACCCCAGAGACTCTATTAAAAAGTTATTAGAGAATGGATGCCCATCAATTGGAGAATGGCTGGGTAAATTATAGTATATGAATGTTATGGAATATTATTGCTCTGTAAGGAATGACCAGCAGGATGAATACAGAGAGGCTTGGAGAGACCTACATGGACTGATGCTAAGTGAGATGAGCAGAACCAGGAGATCATTATACACTTCGACGACGATACTGTATGAGGATGTATTCTGATGGAAGTGGATTTCTATGACAAAGAGACCTACTGAGTTTCAATGGATAAATGATGGACAGAAACAGCTACACCCAAAGAAAGAACACTGGGAAATGAATGTGAACTATTTGCATTTTTGATTTTCTTCCCGAGTTATTTTTACCTTCTGAATCCAATTCTCCCTGTGCAGCGGGAGAACTGTTCGGTTCTGCAAATATGTATTGTATCTAGGATATACTGCAACATATTTAACATATTTAGTACTGCTTGCCATCTTGGGGGGGGTGGGGGTGGAGGGAGAGAGGGGAAAAAATGAAACATAAGCAAGTGCAAGGGATAATGTTGTAAAAAAATTATCCTGGCATGGATTCTGTCAATACAAAGTTATTATTAAATAAAATAAAATTTAAAATTAAAAAAAAAAGTTATTAGAAACAATCCACACCTTCAGCAAAGTTGCAGGATATAAAATAAACCCACATAAGTCATCAGCATTCTTATATATCACTAACAAAACCCAACAGTTAGAGATACAAAAAGAAATTCCATTTAAAGTAACTACTGATTGTATAAAATACAATCTATGTGCCAAAGGAAAATCAGAAACTTTATGAGCAAAACTACAAAACAGTTTCCACACAAATTAAGTCTGATCTAACCAACTGATAAATATTAAATGCTCTTGGATTGGGCGAGCAAATATAATAAAGATGACAATACTACCTAAATTAATCTATTTATTTAGTGCTATACCAATCAGACTCCCAAAAAACTACTTCAATGAACTAGAAAAAATAACAACAAAGTTCATATGGAAAAACAAAAGGTCAAGAATTTCAAGGGAATTAATGAAAAAAAAAAAAAAAATCAAATGAAGGTGGCCTAGCTGTACCAGATCAAAAATTATATTATAAAGCAGCAGTTACTAAAGCCATCTGGTATTGGGTAAGAAATAGACTAATTGATCAATGGAATAGGTTAGGTTTAAAGGACAAAACAGCCAATAACTTTAATAATATAGTGTTTGACAAACCCAAAGACCCCAGTTTTTGGGATAAGAACGTATTATTTGACAAAAATTGTTGGGAAAATTGGAAATCAGTATGGCAGAAACTAGGCATTGACCCACACTTAACACTGTACACCAAGATAAGGTCAAAATGGGTTCATGGCCTAGGCATAAAGAATGAGATTATAAATAAATTGGAAGAGCATAGGATAGTTTACCTCTCAGACCTGTGGAAGAGAGAGGAATTTATGACCAAAGAAGAACTAGAAATCACTAATGACCACAAAATAGAAAATTTTGATTATATCAAATTGAAAAGTTTTTGTACAAACAAAACTAATGCAGACAAGATTAGAAGGTTAACAAATAAACTGGGAAAACATTTTTACAATCAAAGGTTCTGATAAAGGCCTCATTTCCAAAATATATAGAGAATTAACTCTAATCTATAAGAAATCAAATCATTCTCCAATTGATAAATGGTCAAAGGATATGAACAGACAATTCTCAGGTGAAGAAATTGAAACTATTTATAGACATATGAAAATATGCTCCAAATCATTATTAATCAGAGAAATGCAAATTAAGACAACTCTTGAGATACCACTACACACCTGTCAGATTCTGGCTAGAATTACAGGGAAAGATAATGCAGAATGTTGGAGGGGATGTGGGAAAACAGGGACACTAATACATTGTTGGTGGAATTGTGAACACATCCAGCCATTCTGGAGAGCAATTTGGAACTATGCTCAAAAAGTTATCAAACTGTGCATACCCTTTGATCCAGCAGTGTTACTTCTGGGTTTATATCCCAAAGAGATACTAAAGAAGAGAAAGGGACCTGTATGTGCCAAAATGTTCGTGGCAGCCCTGTTTGTAGTGGCTAGAAGCTGGAAAATGAATGGATGCCCATCAATTGGAGAATGGCTGGGTAAATTGTGGTATATGAACATTATGGAATATTATTGTTTTGTAAGAAATGACCAGCAGGATGAATACAGAGAGGACTGGCGAGACTTACATGAACTGATGCTAAGTGAAATGAGCAGAACCAGGAGATCATTATATATCTCAACAACGATACTGTTTGAGGATGTATTCTGATGGAAGTGGATCTTTTCGATAAAGAGAGCCTTAATTGATCAAAGATGGACAGAAGCAGCTACACCCAGAGAAAGAACACTGGGAAATGAATATAAACTGCATGGATTTTTGTTTTTCTTCCCAGGTTATTTATGCCTTCTGAATCTAATTCTCCCTGTGCAACAAGAGAACTGTTCGGTTCTGCACACATATATTGTATCTAGGATATACTGTAACCTATTCAACATGTAAAGGACTGCTTGCCATCTGGGGGAAGGGGTGAAGGAAGGGAGGGGAAAAATCAGAACAGAAGTGAGTACAAGGGATAATGCTGTAAAAAATTACCCTGGCATGGGTTCTGTCAATAAAAAGTTATTAAAAAATAAATAAATAAACAAACAAACAAATAAATAAATAAAGTATAAGGATATAGATTCTTGGATAAGAATGAATTACATCTAACAAAGGTAATAAATAACATATTTGCTTGGAGACCAAGAGAACAAAATGGAAGAGAAAGGAGAAAAAAATGCAACTGCACATTTTAAAATGGTATATATGACAAGGCAAAGGATACACAATAATTTTTATTTATTTATTTTTTTTAAAATTTTTTATTTGATAATTACTTTATGTTGACACTCGTTTCTGTTCCGATTTTTTTTTCCCCCTCCCTCCCTCCACCCCCTCCCCTAGATGGCAAGCAGTCCTTTATATGTTGGATATGTTGCAGTATATCCTAGATACAATATATGTTTGCAGAACCGAATAGTTCTCTTGTTGCATAGGGAGAATTGGATTCAGAAGGTATAAATAACCCGGGAAGAAAAACAAAAATGCAGATAGTTCACATTCGTTTCCCAGTGTTCTTTCTTTGGGTGTAGCTGCTTTTGTCCGTCATTTATCAATTGAAACTCAGGTCTCTTTGTCAAAGAAATCCACTTCCATCAAAATATGTCCTCATACAATATCGTTGTCGAAGGATACACAATAATTTAGAAGAGACAATATTTGAAAGGATAACGTTATTATAAACTCGTATTATTAGATGGCTACAAACCAATTTCCACCACCAGATGAGGGAACTGAAGAGATAATTATATCATATTGGTACATCTGAAATAATGGGATGTGACTTATGATTTAAAATGAAGACACAAAAAATGGCCTTAATGACCTAAGTCAAAAAGCAGCAATTCTCAAACCTGGGAAACTCTTTAGAGCGTCTTAGGAACATCTTACATTTTACCCAGAGTAGCCCCATATGTAAAACAATCCCTGATGTAAACTGATTCAAAAAGCAAGGAGGAGGACACAGACTAGAAAAAGTCAATCCAAATTCTAGTCCCAAATCAGTAGATTACATTATCTATGAAGGCAGAAACTATCTCATTTTTGTCTATGATATCTCTGGCACCTACAAGTGCTCAGCACGAAGTAAGCACTTAAAAAATGTCTATTAAATTGGGGGGTAGGGAAGGGGAACAGAGAACTTGACTGGTCTAAAAAAAAAAAAAAATCAGCTAATGTATATCCAACTTGCCACAAAACCCAGCATTTTATCAATATGGTAGATGTATCATTTACCCTGCAATTCTTTTTGGTTTTTATTTTATTATCTTTTGAATGTATATCATCTTCCTTTCCAAATATATCCCTCCCTGCATCCCAAAAAGATAAACCATTCCTTGAAACAAAAACTATAAAAAACATAAAGGAGGGAAGGAAGGGGTTGAGGAGGGTACGTACAGCTGCAATGCAATTCACCACAACCTATCAAATCATTAACCACTCTAAATATACATCTAATATTCTACTTCCATAGGTCCAATATTAATAGAGAGAGGGGGACTGAAGAGTTACCTCTATTCTTCTGAAAGGCAAGACTACTCATTATAATTTTAAAGTTGTGCACCGTATGCCAAGATACGGTTGAAATGGGTTCAAGATCTAGATACAAAGAATGATACTATAAACAAATTAAAAGAAGACAGGATAGTTTACCTCTCAGATTTGTGGAGGAGGAGGAAGAATTAGAGATCATTATTGATCATAAAATAGATAATTTTGATTATACTAAGTTAAAAAGTTTTTATACAAACATAACTAATGCAGACAAGATTAGATAAAAGGGAAACAATAAACTGGGAAAACATTTTTATATCCAAAGGATCTGATAATGGCCTCATTTCTAAAATATATAGAGAATTAACTCAAATTTATAATAGTTCAAGTCATTTTCCAACTAATAAATGTTAAAAAGATTTGAACAGACAATTTTCAGATGAAGAAATCGAAACTATCTGTAGCCACATGGAAAGGTGCTCCAACTCACTATTGATTAGAGAAATGTAAATTAAGACAACTCTGAGATACCACTACACAGCTGTCAGATTGGCTGAAATGACAGGAAATGATAATGACCAATGTTGGAGGGGATATGGAAAAACTGGGACACTAATACACTGTTGGTGGAACTGTGAACAGATCCAACCATTCTGGAGGACAATTTGGAACTATGCTCAAAAAGTTATCAAATTGTGCATACCCTTTGACCCAGCAGGGTTTCCACTGGGATTACATGTCAAAGAGATCTTAAAGGAGAGAAAGGGACCTATATGTGCTAAAATATTTGTGGCAGCCCTCTTTGTAATGGCTAGAAACCAGAAATTAAATGGATGCCCATCAGCTGGAGAAAGGTTGAATAAATTATGGTATATGAATGCTATGGAATATTATTGTTCTGTAAGAAATGACCAGCAGGATGATTTCAGAGAGGTCTACACGAACTGATGCTGAGTGAAATGAGGAGAACCAGGAGATCATTGTACACAGTAATAACAAAACTATATACAATGATCAATTCTGAGGGATGCGACTCTCCTCAACAATGAGAGGATTCAAACCAGTTCCACTTGTACAGTGACGAAGAGAATTAACTACACCCAGAGAGAGAACCATGGGAACAGAATGTGGAACACAACATAGCATTCTCACTCTCTCTGTTGTTATTTGCTTGCATTGTGCTTCCTTTCTCGGTTTTTCTTTTTCTTCCTTCCTGATCTGATTTCTCTTGTGCAACAAGATAATTGGATAAATATATATACTTATATTGGATCTAACATGTACTTCAACATATTTAACATCTACTAGATTACCTGCCAGCTAGGGGAAGGATCTATATTGGAAAAATTACCCATGCATATGCTTTGTAAATAAAAAGCTTTAAAAAAAATTTTAAATTAAATTTTAAAAATAATTTTACAATTGTGCCAAAAGTCTATAAGTACAAATAAAATTGAATTACATCAAATCATCAAATATTTAAAAAGAATTTACTATATGCTAAGCACAGAGCTGAGCAATTTAGTTATAAAATAGTCCCTGTGATTGAAGAGCTTACATTTGTTAACAGGGAACACTGATTTTTTTTTCCCTAAAGGTTATAATAATTAAAAAAGAAAATTTAAATAGGATCATTGGCCACAAGCTGGACGGAACCTTAGAAGAATGATTTGAGATGTTTCTTGCTAGGTCTTTATCAGAAGAAAACAGGATTACACTGGAAAGGATTTCAGATATAATGCAGTGTAATACCCCCATGAAAACAGTTAAGAGATAATCAAAAAATTTGCTCACAGATAACAATTAAACAGGTAACAATTAAAAAACCACTGTGGGGAACATAAACCCCAAGTATGTACAAATTTAAATTCAACCTCCTTATTAACATTTTTCTACATCACTTTCTTAAGTTTAGACAATCAGAAAAACAACAAATCAAACCCTGATTTGTAGTATATACATATTGAAAACTCAAAAACTAGCTTTCTGGAGGTAGTTAAAGTTGTCTCAGCACATCCTCTGTTTTGCAAAAATCCAAGCAAATTATATTTGTATTAAATTTAGTAACCCTTATCTACTAGGTTAGTAATCTATTCTGACAAATTAAATAAAAACTCAATCAAACATAACACCTCTGAGATAAATAGTATCACCATTTTAAAGATGTGTTGAAGCTAAGAGAAATAGGACAATTTGTACAAAATGGCTGTTAGAAGATATGATAGCCAATTCTTCTCAATGCTATTCTATTATTTGTTTCAATTTAGTTGTATTAGCAGGAATTACTATAGAACAAGAATTTTTTTGTATCAAAGACGAAGCTTTTGGCCTTCTCACTGAATCATGTTTCTAAATGCCTAAAATGAAAAAAATTTTAAAACTCAGTAAGACTGGAAAGAGATACACATTATATTAAAATATAATTTTGGAAAAAAAATTGTTTTTTAATTCATCAATAGCAGCTTAAGAACCCCATCCTATAAGAGGGTAATTAATAGTTCCATTATGTAGTCAGAACTTGAATTCCTTTATAGAGAAACAGTTTGTCCATTTCCACTTTTGGAACCTTTTTCACAACCTCATTGACAAGGGCTCCCAAAATGCTCTCGCTTGAAAGAGTATGCTAATTTGGTTCTCGGGCATTTAGGGTTTTGGCTCTCTAATTAATCAACCAAACAGCTACCTAATCCGAATCCCTAAAACACAAATCTGACCATGTCATTTTGATGGTTTACTGCTGCCTCTATTTTAATATATTTTCTGATGGCTTTTACTCCAAACTATCTTTCTAAGCTCATTAAAAATTACTTCTTCTCAGCCACTGTAAGTTCTAGATAACCTAGTCTATGTGCTGTTCCCCACGTGATGTTTCTAATGTCTCTTCACTAATTTTTCCTCAATATTCAATAGTTTTCTAGGTGTGCCACATGGATTACGAATATCCCATTCAAGACTCTGTTGAAGTGTCACTTCCTTTAAGAGATCTTTCTTGATTTTCCCATTTCTCAGTCAGGTGGACTACTAAATAGTCAGTAAAAAATGGAATACCATACAAGTCAATGATAATGGACCACAGATTACACTGAGGATAAGATTGGAAAGGTTGGAAGGGCCAGATTATACCAAACAGATTTTCTAGATGGTCCTAGAAGCAAGAGGTGGTTATTAAGATTTGCTGAGCAGAGGATACTAGAGAGAGATGTGAAGCATAAAAACCAAACAAAAGACTAGATTTTGAGGGCCTGAACCAAGGTGGCTGCAGTGCCAGAAAAGTATATATGATACACTGCCAAGGAAGAAACAAGAGAATTTAGTAACTGTTAGGATATGGGGGCAAGGAGTAAATGGAGAGTCACAAGTTGAAGATGACACATAGTTGGAAGTCTAGGTGACTGGGAGGATGGTAATATCCTCAAAAGTAATAGGAAAGTTATGAGAATCTGAGGAGAAAGATAAAGATTTCAGATTTAGACATATCGCTTTTACAATATCCAGTTGAATATATCCAATGAGCAGTTGAAAATAGGACAATGGAAGTTAAGATAGAAGTTAGAGTTGGGTCTGAGAATTATTTGCTTCTTAAAAGCAATGAAAGCTGTTGGCTTCCATATAATCAAGTGAAACAGCATAGAGAAAAGAAAGGCCTGATAAAAAGCCCATCAGGTATAACCTGAATGAAGATCCTGTAAAGGAAATCAAGGATCAATTAGAAAGCTGTGAAGAGAATGAGGAGACCAAATGCGTACATACATGCAAACAGTGAAGTGTCAAGGAAAATAGATAACTGACAATATCAGAAGCTTCAGAGAGTTTAAGGATGAAGATGAGAAAAGATTATTAGATTTAGCAATTTCTGCTAACTTTTCCAGTTCTCTCCCCTCATCATCCTTCACTGTATTACATATGTGCTTTTTAAAAATTTATGTTTTTGTGTATATACAGAGGCTCTTCTTCAGTAAAACAAAAGTTTCTTGAGGATAAGAACTGTTTCTTATTTGCATGATTCAACATGCAGCAGCATATTATAAGTGTTTAATGAATGCTTGATGAAAGGAAAGGTATGTTCATTTAAATCTAATCTATTTCATACTTTTTAAAGGAATCTAAAGTGTTTTCTGTTTTATACTGAACACTTTTACCATAGGGTCCCCGCCATTATTCTTGTTTTTGTTCCTTCTAATGGCTAAGACAAAGTGAGCAAGCCATATTTTCTAATACTATTTATAGAAATAAATGGTTAGATTGATTTGGATTATGGAATTCTGGTATACAAGAGGTAACATGGTCCCTGCTTTGCCTTGCTATCACAATTTATGTTTTAAAATATCTGGGGTGGGTGACTAGATGGCATAATGAATAGAGCACTAGCCCTAATGTCAGAAGGACCACAATTCAAATCCTATCTCAGACACTTAATGCTTACTAGTTATGTGACCTTGGGCAACTTAAACCCAACTAATAATGATAATTGATGATAATAATAATAATAATGAATAGCTGAAAGTTAGGTGGTGCTAATTGTTAAAAAACGCAATGAAGTCAATTAATCATTACATATTTATTAAGTGCCCACTGTGTGCTACACACTGAAGATACAAATATAATGAATCAAATGAAGCCTACTCACAAGGAGTTTACATTCTAATGAAGGAAGGAAAAAAGACTTATCTAAGTATATAAAGAAAAAAAGTAACTACTAAAATCCAAGCCTCTGATAGCTTTTTGTAAACACAGGATAGAAAGCACATGACTTGGCATAAAAGCCTAGTTATTTTCTTAAGCAAAACCTAATGAGAAATAACAATAATAGAAGGACAAAATTCTGTCCAGCATAAATACTTTATAAACAAAAGTACCATAGAAATATGAGCTAGTCGTTTGTTTTTTAAGTTACCTAATTTAATCAATAAGTTGTGGCCTATCAGTCTTTGAGATCAAAAGTAACAGTGCTCGCTTCAGCAGCACATATACTAAAACTGGAACGATACAGAGAAGATCAGTATGGCCCCTCTGCAAGGATGACATCCAAATTCATGAAGTGTATCATAAAACAAAAACCAAAAAAAAACCCCCCAAAACTAAGTAACACCTAAAACTATCATTTATGAATTTATGGCATCATACAACTATTCTCTATCATCTGCATAATTTTTCCCTTTAATGATGATGCTTTTCTTATATTCTTATTCCTTTTTCTCCTGTTTCTCACTTTTTACTTTATTATTTATATCAATCAGATGAGAATACCACTCAAAGATGTTGCTCAGATCTACTGGCGCTTAAAATGATCCTATCTAAAGATATAGTAACAATGATAACAACAACAATAATAACCCCTAGTATGTCACTTTAAGGTTTATAAAGTACTTTTGCAAATATTTCCTTTTTACAACAACATTGAGAAACAGGTGGTCTTGTTGCTACCATTTCACAGATGAAGGAACTAAGGCAGAGTTTCTTAAGTGACCTGTAAAAGTCATAAAGTTAAGAATTAAGCTTAAATGTCCCAAAGCTAGTAAATGTCCAAGATTGATTCCGGGTCTAGTACTTCCTTTTACCCACTGGATCACACAGCTACCTCAGATAAAGGTAAAGGAATACAGAGGATCTTTGATTGAATCAAAATGGAAAACTTCCACAAAAGCAGACAGAAAATGATCTTGACAGTAAATAAGTCCTAGAAACTGTTTGTGGCATAGATTAAGTGACTTCCTCATAGTTATATAATTAATACGACTGAAACAGGATCTGAACCCAGGTCTTCCTATTATCAAGTCCAACATTTTATCTACTAGGTTACACAGACAACTATGAATATTAGTTCTAAACAAATAAAAAGAATTCACTTAAAAATTTTTAATGATCATTTTGGGAAAGATTCCATTATTCTATATGGCTTAAATATTTTTAAGAGCACATAAATGATATAGTTTATATCCTTCTGTAACAATCACATTAAGTAGAAAGTTGTATTCTCAAATGTATAAAGTCTCCTGAAATATTATAAAACAACTTTTTAGAGTAGTCCAAACTATTGATTTTCTAATGAGCAATAAGTATAAAAAATATAAATGAAGGTTAGAGTGGGCATATTTTCCACAAGAAAACAGGGTTAACCATATTTCCATCAAAATCATGCTACCAATTTAGATGCAGATAAAAGCCTGTTATTTATGCTACTAGCACATTTTCTATTTTTCCCCTGGCTTCCAGAACTGCTACTCAAGGTTATTATTATTTCCCTCAACAAGAAACTCCCGTGTGTTTGAGTTTTTTGGTTTCCTCTTAATTCTGAGTCCCGAGGCTTTGTCTTAACTGACAAATTATTTTGCCTTCCATTGTACTATATGGAAGTTTCATACCTCTTCTCTCTTTCCCTACCCTCTCCCCCAATCAATGCGAGAGGCTAGCTTTCTGGTGATACATCTTAGCAAAGCTCATTGCTAGATAACAGGCAAGACTGGTTATCAGGAATACAGTCAAAACCTCGAGGCATCTGAATTAAGACTTTAAAGAACGATTGTCAGTAACCCTTGCTTAATCAAATGGACATTTCAAACTTTATTTCTTTTTGTTTTAGAATTTATTATGGATTTATATATACATACAGAGGATAGTATACGAAACTACGAATTTCCATGTAATAACACTTGTTTTTTATATATAAAAAAGTTCACAAGTTTACTTTCAAAATTGTCTTGCCTGTTAGGGTTTCTTACTAGATTTTCTTTTCTTCTCTTCTATATATTTTTTAAAAATATGCCAATGACCATTTAAGGAGGTATACTTTTGTTTGCTCTCCCTTTTCCTCAAATCCCATATGGATACTATTTTGACTACTATTGTAAATCCAGAAATTCTTTTCAGTAAGGCAAACAAGACTTATGAAAATAAAAGTCAGAGTATAATGAACCTTTAAAAATTACCTAATGAAAAATAACTGATAATACAGAATGTTACCAAATATTTTTATGAGAACATCTGTTTATGCACTAGAAAATCATTAGTGTTAATATTTCTAGATACAAATAAGGCCAGGAATTATGTATAAAAGTTATGACTGCATAAATATGATATGCACATTGTACATGGACATTTACATATATACTTGTAAATTTAATATGGTACTGACACTGCTTGTTTGTGAACTTTTCTGAGCTTTCTTTTGCTCATCTGTGTAATTTTTAAACATGTAATTATTTCTTAAAATGTTTTTCTTTTTTTTAAGAACACCATCAGTACCTTGTACCTCTCCCCTAATACTCATAAAAACATTCTCTTATAATAATTATGTATAGTTGATCAAATAAAAAATGTGTTTCTCTCTGCACCTGTCTGAAACATACTCCATAATCTTTCAAAGTTCTTTTCCTAACTGGGACTAAAACATTGGTGGTGGAGTTGTAAACTGATCCAGTCATTCTGGAGAACAATTTGGAATTACATTCAAAAGGCTATAAATAACAACCTTTTGTTGCAAGGGGTAAATCCTTTGATCCAGCTGGATCTGTATCCCAGGAAGAGAAAGGATCCATATGTGCAAAAATGTCTGTAGCAGCTCTTTTTGTAGTGACAAGGAACTGGAAATTCAGTGGATACCCATCAATTGTGGAATGGCTAAATAAGTTATGGTATAAATCCTGGGAAACTTGCATAAACTGATGCTGAGTGAAGTGAACAGAATCAAGGGAACATAGTACATAGTAACAGAAAGATTATGTGAGGATCAACTATGATAGACTTCTCATCTCAGCAGTAGAGTGATTCAAGACAATTCCAATTGATATGTGATGGAAAATGCCATCTGCATCCTAGAAAGAACTAGAGAGACTGAAGATGAATCAAAGCACATGTTACCCTTTTAAAAATAAATTTGCTTTTTCTTATAGTTTTTCTTTTTCTTTTACAATATGACTAATATGGAAATATGTTTTAAAATGACTGGACATGTATAATCTATATCAGATTTCTTGCTATCTTTGGGAGTAGCTAAGAAAAGGGAGAAAAAATCTGGAATTCAAAAATCTTAGAAGAATAACTATTGAAAACTATCTTTGCATGTAAGTAGAAAAATAAAATATTATAAATTTTTTTTAAAAGGGGAAAAAGCTGGGCTTTTTTTTACAATGTTGCAGTGTGAAATATAGTAATATAAATAGTAATGCATAGCAATGTAAAAATAGTTTTCCTAGTTTTGCATCAGTTCATAAGTTTTCCCAGGACTCTCTCAAATCATCCTTTAATCATTTTTATGATAAATTAAGCATTGCATATAGTTCACAATATTTAACAAATGATTGTTGCCTGGGGACTACTAAGATCCCACTGTTCATATTTCCTAATTTATCCAACCAATTCCCAACTAGTAAGCACCCACTTTATTTCCAATTCTTTGCTACATCAAAAAGTACTGCTATAAAGACTTTTATACACAAAAGATCATTATGGTGCAGCAATAGTTTCAAACTGTTTTCTAGTTTGTTTGGACCACTGGAACAGTAATATACCAATGTGCTTATCTTCCTATATCACTTCCAACAATTGTTATTTTCCTATCATTTCTGACAAAATGATGACTATAAAGTGGAACCTTAGAGCTGTTTTAATTTGCATTTCCCTCACTAGTTATTTGGAGTATTTTTATATGGTTATTGATGTTAATATTTCCTTTGATTGGAAAATGGCTGGATATTTGTGTCAATTCTCCATATTAAAGAGACCAGATCTTTGAAACTTATGAAACCAGATCCAATTATAAAATAGAGCTCCATCCATTCTTCTCTGATTTATATTACCTTGTAATCTAGGGGAAATATCCCAAGCTGAAGCTTATCAGATTTTGATATAAGCATATCTCCCAAGAATGCTTTAATATTTTTCAAGTATTTTAATATATTGTGAATATTTCTTTGGGTTGGATTAAATCTGTTTAACTGATTCTGGCTAGTGCATCCCTAATCTGTACTCACTAAAAACTTTTCTACTTTTAAAGAAATTACAAACAGTTTTGATTATTAGTCAACAAGCATTTATTAATTTGCCAGGCACTATGCTAAGGTCTGAGGATATCAGTACATTGTCCTCAAGGAGCCAACAATCTAATAGGGGAGATAAAATTTAAGCAAATAACATATACACAAAATATGAAGTTTGGTAATATAGCTTTAGATTTGGTTCCAATAATTCAAGAAGGAATCCTTCCTTGTCATTTTTTTCTTTCTGAAATTCTTAAACTTAGTTTCCCAATATAAATTTTATTACAATTTGGTCTAAAGTCTATAAAGTAATTATTTGTTAGGCTTCATTGGTATGGAACAATCATTTTTGTTATACTGGCAGAGACCATGAGGTCTGATATTCCTTTATTTTTTTTAAAGAATTCTTGTAGTTCTTCACATATAATTCCTATGGCTATATTTATAAGTGGACTCACAGATATTATTTTTTATATTGTCATAATTTAAATTATGAGAAAAGCCCTTTTCTGTTTCTGATGTTAATGTGAAATGCTGATGATCTATGTGGGTTAAATTCCATATGAGGTTACTTTACTAAAATTGTTCACTGTTAGAGGTCCCAGGCAACTTAAGTCTAGAGTCCAAAGAAGGGGTCAAATGGCAGCAGGGGAGGGACGTTTTTACTTGAAACAATTATATTAATTGCAAAAAAAGAAGAATGCTTATGATAATTTCAGTTTTTTTTTAATTACTACTATAGATGCTCTTTCTAGAACTACCTATGATTCCTATGTTTCTATCCGTACACTTGATCTAAATATGCAGCCTTAATTTCTCTAAATTTCAGTCTCACATCATGAATTGATTTTAGAACATCCATAGGCATCTCAAATTTAACATGTCCAAAAAAGAACCTATATTCTCCTCCAAATTCTGCCTTCTCCCAAATTTTCCTATTTTTGTCCCTGGAACACTACAGTCATGTTCTGGCTGATCTCTTAGTCTCAAGTTTCTCTCTATATATCATACTATACCAACTGCCAAAGGGACTTTCGTGTAGACAAAAGTTTGACCATGTCAACAAACCCAGAAACAATAGTTACCTATTGTCACTGAAATCAAATATAAAATGTTATCTGGTTTAAGGCCATTCACAATTGAATCACTTTCAACTTTTCTAGTCTTTTTATACTTTTCTCTATGAACTCTGTGACCTAATTATGCTGGCCAAAGTTACTGCTTCTCACATACAATAATTCACTTTCTGACTGTATGTTTTCAATTGTCTCCCATGTATAAAATGCTTTACATTCTGACTTCCTTCAGAAATACTGTAATTACTTTCCATTTATACTGTGTCTACCTCCTATGTAAGTGCCTACTCTGTGCCAGGCACAGAGTAAGTGCCTGATACTGCTAAGAGTTGGAGATACAATTATATCCTATGTCTTCAAAGAACTTATCTACTTTTTTTCTCTCTTTGGAAGTATAGAGCACATTTTTACCTCAATTTCTATATCCACTCCCTAGCAGAGTGCCTGAACCTTAGTAATTATGTAATATACAATTACCTAATAGACATTAAAAAGTCAAAGGGTTGCACATACCCAGAAGTTTTTCTTCATTTATATAAAATCCTATGATTTTTATTTTGTTTATTTTGTTATTAATATGTTCATATTTGAAACAATTTTGTACTCAGTATAAATTGAACTTGGTCATAGTATAATTTGTTTCTAAATTATTTGCAGCTTCATTAGTTTTGTATTTAATATTTTCACATCAATATTCATTATAGATATTGTCCCTCCTTAACATGCCCCAAGATCACATTTATGTTTGAGGTTTCCCATTTGAACAAAAAAAAGAAAAACCCATATAACACTAAAATTAGTAAAATCTTTCTGGGGATTGTTTTTTTGTTTTTTCTTTAGAAGTACAACTAGGGTTTGATGAATCTCTTTTTATACAGTGGATATGTACATTTTACTTCATGTTGTTAAACTGAACATTCTTGTGTTTTCAAAAACAATCCTTTTAATGAATATATTTTGTTGGCATCCTATTGGATGTCTTTATTAATTTCCTTCCCCCCACCTTTATTATTTTGATCTTTTTTTGAGTTTTGATTTTGGCAATTTGATTTTCCTCTTTCTTTTTGAATAAGATCAGAAATGCCTGATCAACATTATGTTCCAACAACATATATAAATGCAAAAAGCTCTTAATTCTATTTTATTATTCCATGATGTAATTGATTTCAATTTTCTTTACTCGAAAATTTTCAGAACTTTTATTTTTGGTGCTTCCTTGCACTTTTTTTGTGAGTTGCTAAAAATCACAGAGAGAGAAACACAGACAGAGATAGATTTTTCTCCATAGCTATGCTTTGCTTGGATCCAGAGTTTTTATTATATCATTTTCTTTGTGAAAACTATTATGTCTAATCTGTTCAGTGATTAGTTAATCTTTATGATTAAATTACTTAAGCAACACTTAAGTATAAATTCTTTCTTCAATATCTATATAATTTTATTATAAGAGAAAATATTTAATAATTTTACTTTGCTACGCGTATTTCATTTTTGTAAGGGTATGTCCAACAACAAATGGTTAAAGGCATAGCCACAACTGAGCAATATATATATACTTTTTTGTTGTTCTGATTCAATAAGTTACAGATTTCTAGCACCTACCTTTCTAAAATTTTCCCTTACTTTATAAAATTCTTCCTGTAATTCTTTTAACTTTTTCCTTTAAATATTACATATATTCAGTATTGATATTTTTCATTAGTTTTGATGTGTTTAATTTTAAAGCAATTTTCACTCTTTGAGAATATCTTATTGTTCTAAACTTAATACCAAATAATATTCAAATAAACACAAAAGAATGCATATTCCATTGCAAACATCTACTACATACAGCTTACTTTTAAACATAATAAATTCGGTATTTAATTTTTCAAAGCTGTTCAGCTTGAGTGATTCTTGCTGATGTTTTTTCTATTCTCTTGTGTTAGAAAAAAAAAAAATTTCCCCACTGACCCTGATGGGAGGTAAGGAGTGAAGGGTTACCTTATTTTCACTAGCCTGTCAAAGATTCTCTGGAAATTTAGTTGGTCACTGCACTGTTCTGAGGTCTTTGTCAATGGTTTTATTTTAGAAATAATTCTCATAGTTCTGTTGTTATTCTCCATTGATTCAAATAAGTCTTTCTCAGGTTTCACTGAAATAAGCCAACTTGAAAAAAAACTTGCATGAAGTGATGATTATGAGTGAATAGAGAAGAACCAGGAGAACATTATACACCGCAATATTGTTCAATGATCAACTATGAGAGATTTAGCTTTTTTCTGCAATACAATGACCCAAGAAAAAGACCCATGATGGAAAAGAGAAAGAACATGGACTCTGAATGAAGACTGAAGCATATTCCTTTCATGTTTGGGGAGGAGTCTGATTTTCTCCTTTTCTATTTCTTCTTTCACAACATAACCAATGTGGAAATGTTTAACTTGACTGCACATCTATAATTTATATCAGAATGCTTATTGTCTTTGGGAGAGGAGAGAAGTGGGAAGAGAAAAATTTGGAACTCAAAATCTTACAGAAATGAATCTGTATCTTTGCATGTTTAATTGAAAGAATGAAATATTTTAAAAAGAAACAATTCACTTCATAATTTCTTGTGGCATAATATTTTTTAATATTCATTTATTATAACTTGTTCAACCATTTGGCACCTGATATCCTTCTCCCTCTCCTCCTTCCCCTCTCCCATTCATATTCTTCATTAAAAAAAGAACTCTTATATGTTTTGTACACATGGTTTGTTTTTCTTTCTTTCTTTTTTTTTTTTTTTTTTTTTTGAGAGACACTGGAGTTATGCAACTCGCCCAGAGTCACACAGGTAATAACTATTAAGTATTTGAGGTCAGATTTGAGCTCAGGTCTTCTTGACTTTAGTGCTAATGCTCTATCCACTTTAGTATCTAGGTGCCTCTCTTTTTCCTTTGAACTCTTTGAGGTAGGTCTAATAGTAGTATTACTAAACTAAAAAATATGGGGAGTTTTATGATTTTGTGGGTGGTTCAAAATTGTTTTCAAGAATGGATAAAACTATTCACAGCATCACAAAGAGCATATTAAGCATTCCTGTTTTCCCTTACTCTGCCCAAAATTAAGAGAATGAAGCATCACATTCAAAGCCCTATACTAAATGACAGCAATACAAAAAATAAAACATAAACAAACCAACAGCAACCATATCTACAATAGCGATTACTACAATGATAACAACAAAAACAGGCTTAATTCTTAAGGAGTTCACATTCTAATAAGGAAAATAATAAATGTGAAATCCTTCAGCTGTAAGTCAGATAAAAAAATTTCTATAATCCTTGGAAAGAACAATAAAGCACCCAGAAAACGTTTTTCTTTAATGCCATTTCCATTACTAAAATCACACTGGTTTCCAATGCTGAAGCATTTCACAGCGCCAAAGACTTTGGTCTTGGTGAGCCTTCAATAATAAGGGGTCATAACTCCTGCAGGAGCAGTTACAAGGCTGTATCTATATTTTAGGATGATGGCTTGAGGACATTTGGCTGGAAACACTGCCATTTTCAAGGCTCTTGGGCTCAGAGTCCTGTGCTACAATTAAATGTGGTAGGGGTGGTGACAAATGATCTGCCCCATATAGTTCACCTGTCTCCTAAGTTTTAGCCTGGGAAATCTCTAACTTCAGCTAGGCTGGTTTGTCTGTCCCATGACTTGTAAGAAGAAAATGGCTGTCTCCTTTCTCACAGGAGCAGCCTGCTCATATGTGACAATTAGACTAGAAGCAAAACCAATGCTGTGGAAGATCCCATCACTCCAAGGGCTCTTGAGCTGGCCAGCGGCTACTGCTGTTGTCAAAAAAGAAGATGGAAGCCCTCCCCAATTTCCTTCTTCAATGATAATTGCAGGGGTTGGACTGGAAGAAGGTGTGATGGTTTGAGGAACACATTGCTATTTCCAAATATCTTGGTCTCAGGATCCAAGTCTTTCTCTATCTGGGAACTATGGTCAAAAAAGCAGTGTGGCCTGCCATGGCCAGTACATGCTGCTTTCTTTCTCTCAAGTGATTTGATGTGGTATTACATATATGATATATAAAACAATATTATATACATATAAGCTTTTTACCAAATGCCTTTCCAGAACCAAAAAGCTTTGTTTTATGATTTTAATGTTTCAATCAGAGATTCAAAAAGAACCTCATTTAAAAATATTTTAAAACTGTTTTCTTTCATATGTGAGCATGCCTCTTTAAAATCCTGGGTATAATATACCATTATTCATAAATATATACAACAACATACATATTTATGTCAGAATTTGAAACCATTTAGGACAGTGCCCCTTCCCCCTCCCCCCCCCAAGATATAGCTGAGAAAGGGAAGAACAATAGAATAATACATTTTCACACAAACATCTTCTATTTGTTGCATGACCTTGGAAAAGCCTCTGACGCAGATCACTGGATAAGGAATATCTACTAGCTAGGTATTTTGTTTAAATTTATAATAAAACACAGCATGATCTAATTTTTAAAATAATCTTGTATGCATGTATGTATATACATACATATGTATATATAGACATTTCTAAAAGAATTTATGATAAATGTTAAATTTAAAGGTGCTAGATATGATTTTTGTGATGATTCAGTATTATATAAAATAATGTAAACAATATTTAAAACTTACAAACTATAAAAAGTTATAAACCTAGTTCATAAATTAATTAACTTTTTAAATTAATCAAACTTGCAATTGCTGATTCTCAAAATTCCACACCAAATACACAAATATGAAAATTATTAAGATAATTCTAAGTTACATAAGTAATTGAGTTTGGGGGTATTTCAGATGATTGAAAAAGAGAAAATTTTCAAAGCTATACATATTTAGGAGCAGCTAGGTGGCGCAGTGGATAAAGCACCAACCCTGAAGTTGGGAGAACCCGAGTTCAAATTTGATCTCAAACACTTAAATACTTCCTAGCTGTGTGATCCTGGGCAAGTCACTTAACCCCAATTGCCTCAGCAAAAAAAAAAAAAAGTTATACATATTCAGTAGAGATATAGATATCCCACAAAAATTCAGCTTGCATTGATGTCATACAATATTTCACAGTATATTTCATGATTTTTGGGGGGGATGTTTGAATGCTGATAAAATTATTTGAATGAAATCGAAAAGAATAAAACAATATAAATTTTAAAAGCTTCTATAAAATTAAGTATAATTTCAACTTTACAAAATAGAAATATCAATATTTTCAGATGGCTGTCCTTCCTTTTGTTTTCATCACATTGTTCCTACTAATAAAATATTTTATAAATTAACAAACACAATCACATAAATCCTAGTTTGGTCAAAATTCAGGTCTTTTGTTTTTAAGTTATATCCTAAAAACAAAAATGTATAATACAAATAAAGATCTTTCATATCTTTAATCACTCAAAAATCTATAATCCAAGCACAATTCACCCAATTGCTCTTTCCCCCCAAAAGAAAAGAAATGAAAGAAAGAAATGCTAACTAACAAGTCACACATAGTTTAAGTGAAAAGCAATAATCAAGATACAAATAATCATGGCTTGTAGAAAATTTTAAATAATTTAAAAACAAATTGGGAAAAATTCATGTGATTTTTAAGAAGCACTAAAAATGGTGATAAATTTAAAACACCAAATGACAGTATTACATATAAGCAAATAATTGACTTTCATAACAAACTCATTTACCACTCACTCAAAATTGTCCTAACAAAATAAAGAATAGGATTTAAATACTAAAGTTCACATAAAAGAAAAAAAGAAATGCTAACTAACAAGTCACACATAATTTTCAAAGTTTAAACACAAGTGAAAAGCAAAAATCAAGATACATATAATCGTGGCTTGTAGAAATTTTTAAATAATTTAAAACCAAATTGGGGAAAAATTCATGTGATTGTTAAAAAAAACACTAAAAATGCTGACAAATTTAAAACACCAAATGACAGTATTACAAATAAGCAAATAACAACTGAATTTCATAACTTAAACTCATTTACCACTCACTCAAAATTGTCCTAACAAAATAAAGAATAGGACCTTAAATACTGAAGTTCAGATATATAAGAAATGTAGATCCAAACTTTAAGGGAAAAGGATCTCAAAAGTAAAGGCATGTAAAAACTCACACCAATTCTTGGTAAACTGCATGATCTTTATTTTTATTACAAAACATTCACAGAAATAACTATACTCCAATCTGAATTCCAGAGAGTTAACAGATTTTCAGCAGGGAATTTTTGAATAATCTCAACGAAGTTTCAAAGTATTATAGCATATACAAGATTATGGTGGGAAGGAAAAGATCTGACCTACTCAAATGATGGTCCTCTATGAATTGGACACAATTTAAGATTAGTATAGACAACAAAACTCTTAACAATATTGTATTGTAAAGTGCTTATGACTTTTCTCTTTCATTCTCAAAATTTTAATATTTTCTCTAATTGATTCTCAAAATACTAAAATTAGAGTGCCAGTATACAATGAATACTATATAAAGTAGTAAAATATTAAGTAGGTATATATACATATATGAATTTTACACACACACACACACACACACAGAAATATTTTGGAAAATAAAAATTGACAAATCCCTACCTGAACCAACAGGAGAAGAGCCAACACTAAGACTTTGTAAACTTCCATTCCTGAGCAACGTAGGAGATTTCTGAAGACTAGAGCTTGTTATACTTCCGGCAGCAGATGCTACAGATGATGTTGGAGAAGCAGACGAAACAGAAAGATGGGAAACATTCTCTTGATTTTTGTTTCCTTTGGGTCGACCAGGCCCATGTTTATTTTGTTTACTTCCTTTTCTCTTCTTTTCTTTTACAGTTTCCTCTTCAAGGCCAGAACACTGGACTCGTTTGTATCCTGCAGTAGAAAGGGAAGCATTCCCCAAATCTCCAGGTGAATTTTCAAAGTTTTTAGGCTGTGAAACAACTGCTGACGTTGAAGGAAGACCAATTAAGGAACTAAAACTATTCACTCCCCCTTCCTGGCTTCCAGATTCTGTTTTATGTACATCTTTGGTTGATGATGGCTGCTGGGAATGAGTGTAACTTTCACTGCGCAGGTCTGCTTCTGTAAAGCTCAAGAAATCCTGGGGAGACTGGACTGAACTTCCAGAAGATGATTTTACACTGCTTGGAGTTCCTGAAAAACTTCCTGCAGTAAAAAGACAAGAGTGGGACAGGGGGAGGAAATTGAATAAAAAAAAAAAAAAAAAAAAAAAAAAACAAACACACACACACACACCATCACCAAATCAGCTTAAATATTTCATCTGCCAAAAAAGAAAAGAGCATGAGTAAAAATTTAACATAAAACTAAGGACTAGTATTTTATAATGAATAAAATGTTAGGTTTCTCAACATATCACATTTAAAAATCATCACACTTTAAAGGAAAACTACATAGTGGAAAAATACATTTTTGTTTTAAATGTCAAGGGACTATAAGACTGTTTTATATGATTTAAAATTACTTCAAAGAACCTACCTTCCAGGGGAACCCTCATCTCTAATTTTTATCATCTCCTCTGACAAATTTATGACAAAATATATTCTTTGTAATGAGGTGAACTGACAAATTGTGATTCAGCATATCCATTTTGTAAGTTTGACCATCATGTTTTATCCAAAACAATACAAAAGAAGCTCAAAATGAAACACAAACAATAAAAAAGAACTTTCAAGAGGGTAAGTAATAAATTTAACCACACAATATTTTTACATGTAAAAAAAATTGTATTATTGAAATCATTTTTATCAAGAGACATAAGGCATTTATAGAACATCTATAAAGTTCAAAAGTAAAAAGTTTGCTCTTAAAATTTAAGTATTCTAAACTTTTTTTTTGTGAGCATGGAAAACATTTTGCTTTTAACTTCACCAAATACTTTCTGAACATGCCCATTAAGATCAACATTTTAAAATTACTTAAGTAGAACAGCATACATATCAACAACCTGCTTATACTATATAATTTTCATTATCTCGGTGATTTAAGGATAACTAGTTTTGCCACTTAATTAGCAGTTATAAAGAGGTTCTCCATCATCAATCCTGACCTGTCACCATCTGTCTTCCTTTTACAATTTTTTGTTTTTACATCTGGCATTGAAAATCCACCACAGTATAAATTGAATAGTACCAAAATAAGAAATATTTTAGAAGCATATAATACAACTAATACTTTGATAATGTATCTTCCCTAATATACCTCCTCATGCTTATATATATTTTAAAAAAACTTCCTTCATTTTCTGATAACCAGAACAAAAGATTTGAAAAAATGTACAGGCAATACACAAATTCCAGTATTAAAAACAACATGAACATCTCTAGTGTTCACCTATGAAAAAGGCTTTTTGAAAATTCCTTTAATGTTTGTGAAATTCAATAAGACAGGTTTCCAAGAAGATTTTTAATTCAAAGATAGAAGAATAACAATAGATTAAGAAATACAATTATGGTAGAGAAAAATTGGGTCTTAATTATAAGAGAATATCCGAGTGTCCTGTTATGGCAGATTTAAAATGTAATGCAAAAGTTTAAATAAGATTTATATTATTTTCCAAAAGTTAAATTGCAAAATTACACTATTCTTATAAGCCAATGTTATTCACTCAAAACATAATAGTAAATTCTTGGAGTGTCTTTCATTTTTGTGTTATTTTTTAAATAATTCCTTTAATGAGAAGTAATGAAAAATTATTTTTTAAAAATCATTATGTCTGACATAATCCTCTGTGCATAAAATATATTAGTCTACATATTTTTCCAAGTAGGATAAAAGACTAAGGAATTTTATGTAAATGTTTGTTGAACTGAACTGAATTTGAAAGTATGGTTGGTTACTTTAATGAAGTCATGTTAAAGGAAGAAAATTTTTTAGCTTATTTATCCTTTAAAGATCTAACAGAAAAATGATATTTAATATATAGAGCTAAAATTTTAAAATAATTTTTACTTGAATATTTGTCTCTATATAAGTACTTAACACCCATATGTGTGTATATATACACACACACACACATATATATATATGAATATGAAAAAATTACAGAACAAAAATATTATACTTCACTATATTCTGTAATATAGTAAATTGGTATTTAACATAGTCACTAGAAATAAATAACTATGTTAGAAAAATACTGTGTTTCATTGAAAATGAGCTTTTATCTCCTAGAAATTTAAAGGACGAATTTGTCTCCATTAGCTATAAAACTGCTTTTGTTTTGTTTCCAGTTTTAGGAAAGGGAATTTTAATTATGAAATGGTAATAACAAAAGTGTACAATCAGCCAAAAGAAAGATGACTGAAATCTAAAAAGAAATTTGTCTTTTGAAAAATGACAGTTTTTAAAACCTAAGAAATATTTATAGTAACAAAAGAATATAAACCTATGTTGTAATAGAAAAAACAAAATTTACTGTTTTAAGAAAGCAATTACTTTTAATTAAGAGAAAAATAAAATATAGCACTAAATAAGTTTGAGCCAAGAAAAACATAACAAGCAAATCTTAAACTACATATTTACTATTATTATCACCCCAATCTCAAATTTTATTTTGAATTCACTTACAATGAAAATTCAGTTCAACTTCAATAAAAATCAATATATATAAAAGAAACCATCAGTCATCTAACAATTAATTTTTTCCCTATTATTTCAAAGTATATTAACCTGGATTGAGCAAATTTAATTATTTTTATATGTTCCAACTCAACTTCTTTCATTAATCACAGCTAAAAGAACAATTATCTTTTGCAAAATTTAACTACTTTGATGAACAAGAAAACAATGTTATAACTATAGCACCATAATTAATACCTTGCTGAAAAGGACTAGCTGCTGACACAGTTGTTCCTGGATTCCTTCCACCACCAGGCTTTCTTCCCCTCTGACCTGAGCTGTGACCTGCTGATTTCTTCCCTTTGCTCTCTGACCCTCTAGTCTCTGACACATCGTTTCCACTTGAAGTAAGTGCGGAGACTTCCTGGAAATTTGCATTTGTAAATCGAGCTGCAGTATCTTCCAAGCGCTTCAAAGAGCCTGACATAGAGCTGTTGCTAGTGCTTGTATATGTCTAACATTTGGATTAAAAAAAAGGTAAAAGAAAAAAGAAAAAAAATAAAAGGACTAAATTAGATCACCAAAAAAAAAAAAAAAAAAAAAAAACTCAGACTGCATGTCACCTTAAAAAAAATGAATACTTCATATTTAAGAATATACATAAGAAAACAACCTAAGGTTAATTTTCAGAGCTACAAATCAAAGCAATTTACAATATACATTTAAAATTTTTTTAAATTTACTCTAACATTGAATTAAGTTTATACATATAGCTATTTTAAATGTATGTTTCTCCATATTAGAGTATGAGCTGACAATATGACTAGTAGAGCAATAAGATTGCAGCAATCAGTGAAAGTGCACATTACAGTAGTAATCATATTTATTAAGTGACAAAAAGAATAAAACTAAAGGCACAGTGAAACATCTGAAAACTGAATTCTTTCCCACAATAAGAAAACACTGTTTTTGTCATTACTAAATTATAAAACTATTTTGGCATTCAACATAATAACAGGACAACTACTTTAAATTACTATGCCCATGATAATAGGAAGAAAATCTTGTAAGGACAAAGTAAGAATGTTTTAAAGAACTCAGGAAAGAGGGGAAGATTGTTTTAAAAGACAGAAAGATTTAAATATTCAAAGTGGAAACGATTTCAATGCTTAAGTGCGTTGAGAGGAATTATAGAGAATAGTTATTTTGCAGAGCAGTATTTCTTAAGAATTACTGTACTTCAAATTTTATTGCTTACATGTTGATAATTATTCCTTTTTTAAAGGGCAGATAAACATTTACTTAAACGAATTTATTAGAAGTTGCATGACTATACACTGTACAAAATAAGGCCAAATTAGAAAACTAAAAATGGCAATTTGTATACATTAATCAAAATGCCTCCAAAATCTTACATAATTTTTTAGATTTCACACACACACACACACACACATACACACACACACAAAACTAATAATTTCCCCCTCAATTTTAAATATTACTTCTAAGGGTAAAAAAAAAAAATTAACCATAATGATATATCTAGAGTGATATGAGGAATCAAAACCTGCAAAATACAAATTAGAATCTGACACTTCCACCACCCACCCACCACTCAATACAAACTGTCAGATACAGTTGAAAAATGAGGAAAGGGCAAGGAACTCTGAGGTTTGTACTAAGCAAAATGGTCAAAGAGTTTTTAATAAAATTGATGTTTGGAAGTAAGGAGAAAGAGGAAGAAGGGACATATTCCAGTGAAAATTAACTATTTACTGGGAATATTTTCTGTTTTTTCCCAATCTCACCACCTAGCTTCCATTTTTCAAATATAAACACAATAAGGTCTAACAAAACAGAGTTGACCATTCTCCTGAACTATATAACCCACAAGCAGGACCAACAGGCTTCAATGTGAGCTTAGTAAAAGATAAAATCCCATTTAACAGACCAATAGGATTTAAGTTAATTAAACTTCATGGCTTACTTTAGAAACACGAACCTTTTCAATGCTGGGAAGGTCAATTTGGAAACCACCCCAGCTCACTTTTCAATCATTTTTCCATTAGCTTGGGCTGGTCCTGAAGTTCTCCATCCCACTCACATCTGACCCTGTATGACCCAGTGCAGGTCAAAAGCCATGTAAAAAAACCACATTGGTACTCTTCACTCATGTGTCAAGTGAGGAAGGAGAGAAAACGCATTGGGGGTACTGTAAATGGAAATATAATATTAGCTTCTACATATGCGTATAAATTAGGGTTGGTCAATTTAAATGGAAAATCTATTGACCTAAATACAAAAATGCCCATATGCTGAAGACCACAAATTCAGTGGAAAATTATTTATAAAATTTATTAGGTTAGAAAAGGCAATACAAAGAAAGCCATGAATGACAATCTCAAGTAAACTTCAATGGCCACAATTTAATCACAATTAGCTTTTTTCTGAAAAAAAGGAAAATTCCAATCCCAGAAAACTTTAAAGTGATAATGGATTCAAGACATCCTATCATAAGAGAAAAATACACTTTAAATTTTAATTTTTTTTCTATGAGCAAATAACAAAAAAAGAGACAGAGAAAGAGATAGAGACAAAAGACACAGAAATTTAGATTTACAAGTGATGCTAAATAGCTAAATAAAAGTGATTCTAATATAAAAATTGCTAACACAAAAGATAAAACTCTTAATACTTATTCTCAAGTAAATCCATGGTTATAATAGAATCTTAATTTACATTAATGCCCCATACAACTCTGCTGTGTTTATAACATCAAAACAATTTTTTGCTCTTATGTACTAATAACTGTACATTAAAAATAAATTGTAATTAATACAGAAAACAGGTCCAGTCTGTTGAACCAAAAGTGCACATATGAACAAAAAAGGACCACTCTCTACCTTTTTAGATACAATCAAGAGCCTTAATCTAAAAGGCCTGGTTAAAATGTCAAAATAGAGTAGAGATAACTGTCATAGTGAAACTGAACACTACAATTACAATGTTTTTGATAAAATTATCCAATGAGCACATGATATCATGTGTTTTTTAATGATATGTTAATAAATAAGTGCCTATCTTATCTTAAACAATTCATGAATCATTATGTCTTTAAAAAAAAATTCAACTGAAAAAAACTTTTTCTCCATTATTTAAGAATGGCTATTAATAAGAGTTTAGCACTCTTTGGTAAGCAGTCAAGAATCACTAAAACAAGATTATTTTCTCTCTTATAAGATTTTAAGCCTTTGAACTCTTAAGTAACAAAGGCTAAACTACAAAATTGCAAAAATAAAGATATTTTAATTACAAAAAATAAAAATTTCCAGTATCACCACATATAATAAACATACACAATACAAATTACAAACCAGGAGATTATGCAATCCAATGTTTAAATCTCAAACCACTGATACCAGAAATTTCTATCAAAAAAATAACACAAACTCAAAAAACCAAAAAAACACCAAGGCAACTTTTGAGAAAGAAAAGTGATATGAGATGATATGACAAAATAATTTTTTCTCTCCTCACAATCTCTGGAACCTGCCAAGAAAAAATGGTTATAGTGGCCCAATTCCATTATTTAAAAGAAAAATTAAGTAGTACTCTCAAATAGTACTCCTAAGTACTCCTATGATTAATTCAATATTACAAAACATAATTAGGTGAAGAATTATTATGGCTCTCTCTTAGAAGTTTTAAGCTTACTTTAAAATATAGAATAAGAATTCCTATGTAAAATGTACTTTTCCGCTAAAGGGCTCAAAATATGGAATATGACTTCCTTAAAGACCATGATAACTTATCAAGCAAAGTCAAGTAATCAATTTTTAAAATATATTCAGTATCTACTAAGTACCCTGCTATGCCCTAGGGGAAAAAAAAAAATCACACACACACAGACACACACAGACACACACATACAGACACACACACACAGACACACAGACACACAGACACACACACACACACACACACACACACACACAATTTGAGGGCAAGGGTAGTAAAGTGGAAAGGTTTCATGCTGAAGCTAACACCTGAACAGAATTATGAAGGAAAAGTAGGAATTAGAAAAGAAGGAGGAATACATTTGAGTCACAGAGGATAGTCAATGAAATAGTAATTGAATATCATGTATGACGAACAATAAGCAGCTCAGTTTGCCTAAACCAAAAAGGATGTCAAGCGTAGTAATAAAGAGAATAAGGATAGAAAGGTAGTTCAAAGGGCAGGGTACCAACAAGCTTTAAATGCTAAACAGAGTAGATTATATTTAATTGTAGTGGTAAAAGTTAAATAACTGAGTTTACTGAGTAGGGAAATGAGTGACACTACAAAACCTAAGCATTAAGAAAATCAGTTTGGCAACTATGTGGAAAATGGGGGAGGGGAATAGAAAGGTGGGGGCAAGAGAGAGAAAAGTATTTGGAAGCAGGGAGACCAATCAGGAGGTTAATGTTCTAGAGGAGATATTGAAGATTTGATCTAAGATGACTGACTACTGGTTGGGTGAAGAGAGTTTATGGATACATAGTCATGGTTCTGACTAAGAGATAAATGGAGATTCTAAGTCAAAAATGACAGTGAGGTTGCAAATCTAGGTGATTAGAAAAATGGCAATGCCCTTAACATAAATACAAAAGGGTAAGAGAACAACTGTTTATGTAGCATCTGCTACATGCCAGGCACTGTATATCATCTCATTTGAAATACCTAAGTTCAGATAAGAAAAGTCATATATAACCAAGTCGCTTTTTTGAGAAAATTTTAACTCAAATATAAAATAACATTTTTCTCCCAGAACCATCTTTTGCTTTTATTTTGCAAATAGGAGAAAGAGGGACAGCTAGATGGCTCAGTGGATACAACACTCACTGAAGTTGGGAGGACCTGAGTTCAAATCTGGCCTCATACACTTAATAGTTCCTAGCTGTGTAACTCGGGACAAGTCACTTAATCCCAATTGCCTCAGCAAAACACAAAAAAACAAAAACAAAACGAAACCAAAAATAAAACAAAATAAGGGAAAGAAGAATCTAGAAATCATGAATGAAGAAAGCAAACTCAAGAATACCATAAAAAAAACTAAGTGAATAAAAATAATCTATATGCAAGGTTTATCTTTTGCTAAAGGATTTATAACATCCAGAATTAAGTTATCTGGTAAGAGTCATACATTTATAATTTTAATATTTAACATTGAAAAATGACAATGTATTATTAAGATCAATCTTAAGTTATTACACATGAGGTGATCTTTAGTACTATTATTTAATAAGATGGAACACATATTAACACATTCCAATGTAATAAAAGAAACATCATTCTTAATATTCATAGTTAAAATTGTCTCTTTCAACACCAACCTCCCCTACCTGAGAACTAATAAAGCAATCAGACTAGCTCAAATGTTTCATTCAATAATTCACTGTAAATGAAATATCTTCCAAGTAATTCTTAGATTTTTAGATCCTAAAATTATTTAGCAATTTTTTAAAAAGCAATGAAATTTCATGAATGTCTCAGAATTCAATTCAAATGTATAAAGAAATAGGCAAAATTAAAATTAGGCACAATCTCTTATCTACTGGATTAACAAAGCAGCCAACTTGATTACCCATTTATACTAGTCAATTAAAAGGTACAAATAAATCAAATCATTTATTCTGAGTTTCTAAAAGTAAAATATGTTCTTAATAAATATTCTCACTTATTGTTGCAAAAAGAAAATAAGAAAAAAATTAGAAGAAAAAGAGATTAGAATTTTTTGTATTGTAAGGAGGGAAAAGAGAGAAGACCCAGTATGAAAAAATGTCAAAGACTATTTTAAAGTTGATTGTAAAAACCAAAAAAAAAAAATTTTTTTTTGGGGGGGTGGGGGGTGGAGTGGGGTGGGGTGGTATGAGACAATTGGAGTTAAGTGACTTGTGAAGCCAGTGCTATTAAGGATTAAATGTCTGGGACCATGTTTAAACTCAGGTAATCCTGACTAGAGAGCCGTCTTTAGCTGCTCCTCATTGATTATAATTTAAAAGAAAATATTAAAGATGGTAATTTTGTCAATGTTACTTTTTTATTTGAAAATTAGAAGAGTATAGAATTCTGTCTTCATGAAATATTTTTATAGAATTTTAATCTTGAATAAACTTTTTAAAATATATTCAAAACAATAGTAAACTAATTTCAGTAACAAGATCACCATAAAAGAGCCTTGTTTAGCCAAAAGGAAGATAAGATTCCTTTTGGATAAAATGGTTCTCCAGAGGCACTGATGTGATAATGAACTGAGAACTCCACAATCACTGCAAAGAGGTAGATATGGCAGTCCACACAGAAGAAATGAATATATTTTGACCAAATGATGACACAGTTGGAAAGAGTACACTAAGTCACTATATAGTATATACATACACTACATAGTACACTAAGTCACTACACAGCTTGGAGGGGAATTAAATTTGGATAATGATACAGGTCCAGAGCAGAAAGAATTGAATACATTTAATTTCATTGACCCCAAATGGCTCAATTGTTCAAAAAAAGAAAAAACAAAACAGAAGTCAATTTTTTCAAGACCAACATTCCACTGGTGATTTTATATGACCATAATTTAGGGGAACCTACCATCTCAGAAAATACAAAATTCAGGTGACACAATAAAAACATAATATGGTGGCAATAAAGCCATAGCATATTAGCAATAAGAGCATGTGTATAAGAAATGGTTTAAAAACTCATTATTCAGAAAAACAAGTCCCAAGAATTTGGGCTAGTCATGAAACAAGAGAGATAACACACACACTTTAATAAATAATGCTAATTAACATATTCTGATCAAATCAAAGAACTAACATACAATCAAGATATCGCCCCCCCCCAAAAAAAAAAAATTGGGAGTTAAAAAAAAGTCAATCCAATGAGACAAAACTTGGGAGGGATTGTAGGTTTAATACTTGGTCCAAAAATGAATTTCACAAGTATAGGAAGGAAAAATACAAGGTTAAACCCACATTTCCTGAATAAGACCTAGAAATGTGGGTAACTTCTCAAGCTCAGCAAGTCAGTAATGTAGCATGGTAACCAAAAAAGCCAACATGATCTTGGCCAAGTTGCCAACTACTTGGATCAGTTGCCACATAAAAAGGAAGTGAAAGGTCATTGGTGTTCTTCCCTGGTCAGAGTCCAATCTGGGATGTTTTGTTGAGGTCTGGACATTTTAGGATAATGTCCACAAGAGAGCAATCAGGATGGTAAAGCTCCTTGATTATATGCCACATAAGGGTAACTTAAAGAATATAAGAACATTTATTTTTTTAAAAAATTCTTGACTTTTTGAAATATGTAAAGTGTTATCATGTGAAACTTTACTGTTTAGTTAAAAATTTAGGCAGAACTAGAAAACAATGAGACTTCGATGAGGAAGAATGTCTTAACAATTAAAATAATAAAATACAATAAGATGTCTCTACATAGGCTGTATGACTTTATACCTAACCTGAACCTTATTTCTTGAGACCTCATTAAAAAATATTTCAGTTTTCAGGGTGATTGTGCATATTTTGCAACATTGAGAAAGTTTTGTTTGAAGAATATGAATTTCTTGATGTTCTGAATATAGAAAAACCATAATTAGGATGCATGCATGCTACAGCATATTTCGATACCACACACAACATGGGCATCTATGTATTTCTCTATTCCTGTCTTTTTCTTAGGAATGAGCAAACTACTGGTAGTACAGTGGTAGTATGCTAGGCAAAGTCAGGAAAATGAGAGTTCAAATCCAGCCTCAATTATTTACTGGCTGTATGACTTTGGGCAACGTCAAATAGCCTCTGTATATCTCGGCTTTCCCAATTATAAAGTGGAGGTAATAAAAGTATCTACCTCCCTGAGAGGTTGTGAGGATCAAATGAAATCATGCTCATAATGTTCTCTGTGTAGTACCTGGCACACAAAAGGCACTTGTATGTTAACTATCACTATTATTAATGCTGTTGTTACTATTAATAACTAGTGGTTAGTATTATAACCATCCTGGCTCAGGGCTGAATAAATGTGAATATTATGTTATAACCTCATGGTTACCATTATAGTCCTGATGGGAAAAGCAGTCAGTCATTAAATAGGGACTTAACTTACTAGTTCAGTACAAGTTGGAAATAGACCCAGAGAGGCTTCTACACAATTTAATCATATACTTTGATGCGATGCCAAAAAGGAAGGAAGAGAAACAATTATCAAATGAATGAAACTATGACAAAATATTAAACAATCCATTCTTGGCTAATCAAATTAAAATTTCCTTATTAGGAACAGCTACATGGTACAGTGGATAGAGCACCAATTCAGAAGTCAGGAAGACCTGAGTTCAAATCCAGCCTCAGACACTTAACATTTCCTAGCTGTGCGACCCTGGGCAAGTCACTTAACCCCAATTGCCTCAACAAACAAATAAAATAAAATTTCCTAATTACATTCCCTAAGTGACCATTTAAGAATTCTGGGCCTTTCCAGTCTAGCAGTACTTCAGGGGATGGAGAAATGGCGTGAGGAAGAACGGAGTTCCAATCTAGTCTCCCATAGAAGCTTTACTGACTTTGGATAAATAATTTTAACTCTGTTTGCTTTGATTTCTTCACTATAAAAGGAAGATCTTAGCAGCATCTACCTCCCAAGGTTGCTGTAAGGATTAAACTGAATTAATATTTCTAAAACTTTTTGCTCAGTGCCTAGAACACAGTATATGTGTAACATGTTTATTCTCTTCCCTTCTCAATTCTAAATACAAAGGAAGCATTAGCAGCTTAAACTAAACAGAAAAATAGGCAAATGAATTGGACACTTCCAAACATAATTTATAGACTAAAACAAAATTTGGGTGAAGAAGGAAAGGAAAAATCCAAACTATATATTCCTCTACTATTTAAAAAATGCTAATTCTAAATGACTATATTCACTTATACTCAAACAAACTAAGAAATAAAAAAAGATAAATCTCTGGAGGAGGTATTAAAAATTATTTTTTTAAAAAATAAAATTTTTTTTAAAAATAATAAAAATCTTTTTTTATTTCTTAGTTTGTTTGAGTATAAGTGAATGTAGTTTGAGGAATATATAGTTTTATGATTCTCATAACAGAAGGGCACACTTCTCTAAAACAATGTCTTATCCGTAGGAGTTATTAGGTGTCATGCCAGTATAACAAGGTGACTTGTCAAGATGGATGTTAATGAGCCTATTTCTGACCAGGAATGATGAGGAGTTGGTATTATGGAAACAAAAAGTCTTCTAAATTGGCCCAAGTGCTAAAACTGAGGAAGGGCAATCTTTCTTTTTCCTTTCCAGGTAGCTTTAGAATAAGGAGTGCTCCAAACATTGAATCAGGGAGGAAAAGGCCACCTTATCTCACACACAAATTCTACAGGGACCCGATTGCAGGCAGATCTGTTTTTATTGTGTTTCCTTTATCCTTCTCTTAGGTGAAAGAATAATTGGAAACATGACTAACTACATTATGACTTTCTGGGCTTCAGAACATCAAAAGAGCTATCAGAGGTCCATTCAGAAAAGGGATCTTGTAGAAGAAATCCCTAAAACCAAGAATAGCACCTGCTAAATTTGTTAAGAAGGCAATCCTGAGGAGTGACCAACTTGATTCAATACCAAAATGGACTGGATCCATCAGCCAAAACACTCAGTTGTCATACCAGGAGCTAGTACAGCTAGGCAAGGGAACAAATGGTTCGTCATCAAATCACCACATTAGAAGCAAACTTGGTGGAGACCACCCAAAAGGAGAAATTACTTTTTAGAATTAATCACCAGGTAGATCTCAGTTTGACATGATTGTGTGCCTCACTGTCGCATTATTTGATATTTGTGCCATAGATGGACTCTGTGGGAAAGGAAGGAAGAGGGGGCACATTCTGGTCTTAAGGGAAATGTTTTCTAACTCCTACTCTTGTTATAATTCTAGTTGTCCTTTTTTAAAGACATAATAATACCAACACGAGAGAATGACATATTGCATCACAGCTGATGAGAAAGAAAACTGGATTCACAGTTGATAAGAGTGATTCCTAGAACCCTGAAGAAAGCAGTAGTCAGTCACTACACCTCAGAATCCAAACTACTAGTACATTATAAGCTGGAAGTGGGTCCAGAGAGTGTGCTACACAATCAAATCACATAGACAATAGATAAATCAGAAGACCTTCTCCATGGGGGAAAGGACCACAATTTTAAAGGAAAATTAATTATGAAAAAAGATCAAGCAATCCATTCATGGGATTTTTTTCTAAATTTTATAATTATAACTTCTAAGATAATCATGTGAGAATTTTTAGCCCTTCTTACATCTATAGTTTTGAAGATATAGAATCTCTGAATAAAGAAGAGAATTAAAAGATTATGAAATGAAAGAACTGAGATGGGGAAGAAGACAAGTGTTTTAAGCAATCAAGAAGTAGAATAAAAAACAATCCTCTGTGGCTAAAGTGCAACCTTCTATCAATAACGTTACAAATGGACTATTCTGTAATTATTATGTTATGCTATTTAAATATGAAATGTGATAATAACAAAATTAAAATTCTTTAACTTACTTTTTCAGTAGTAACCGTCAAAGAAGGAACCAAGGCTGGTGACGGTTCTGGTTGCTTCTTATGCTTTTGTTTGTGTTTGTCTTTTTCTTTGTATTTCTAAAAATTAAGAAAAGTAAAATATAAGTTTAATTTAGTATGATGATCCATATTTACTTTAGCAGAACAAAAGTGGCAAAGGATATTTTTTATTTTGCTGGTGGCTTGACTGGGGGAAGGAACACAATGTATAGATAGAATTTAATCATTCAAAATATCTGACTGTAAAAAATAAAATCAATTGCTTCTATCAGCATGATCATAGAATTATTCATATCAGCAGTTTTCTATACATTAAAATTATTTAAAATAAGGACTTTAGTCTCTAGACTCAACTGATTACACCAAAACAATCCAATCAATACTAATGGATCACAAACTTTGTTCAAGGTATTATGCTACATATAGATGATGATACCTAAATGAGTAAGAACACCTGAATCTTGTCTCTTATAAGCATTAAGTTACATGAAGGAAAAGATCAGAAATAATTCAAATAACTTGTTCAAACAATATAGACAGTTCCACAAGATACACAAAGTGTGATGAGGATCTAGCACAAGATCACAGTACAACAGGATGAACAGGCTATCAGGGCATAACTTCACAGTGCATTTACCTGAGAGCTTGAAAGGTGAGAATATTTTCAAAAAAGAAAAGTGAGAGATGGATATATCAGGTAAGAAAATAGCATGAAAATAGAAAAGTATTATTTGTTTATGTAACAACTAAGTAGTACAGTTTGGCTACAGCACAGATTAAATAAATAAAAAGTGAATAATCATTTAATAAGCATCTGTCATGTGCCAGGTACTATGCTAAGTCCTAGGGATACAAATACTAGTTTAAAAAAAAAAAAAAAAGATAACCTTTAACCTCAAGGACCAATCTGGGGAGGGAGAATAATATGCAAAAGAAATTGAAAATTGGGGTGGAGGTGGAGAACTGCAAAAAGTTCAAGGCTTTGCCCTCAAGTCAAAAAGTTCAACTGAGATTAGTGAGATGTGGTACCAAGCAGATTCAAACATGCAGAATAATGGGATTTCCCAATGACGACTTTCCTAAAGACAGAAATCATAGAAGTCCAAAAGCAACATACCTAGTGAAAAATGGGGAAAAAGCTATACTCAGTCCCTTTTTAAAAGAGAGTCCATGGAAACAGGAAAGCATAGAAATAAAAAACTAGAAAAATCAGTTGCCAGGATAAGGAATTGCTATATAATTATGTAGGATAAAAGCATTTTGAAGATTTTAATAAGATTAATATTTAATTTAGTACACACACACACACACACACACACACACACACACACCCCCTTCACATTTATAATCTGATGTTGAACATTGTCCTAAATATTGAGGAACACGAAATTTACAGAATTCCTGTCCTCATAAAGCATATAATCTCATAGAAAGATAAAATTCATCAGTTTATAACACATTATATATATATAAAAGCACATAAGAAGATAAAACAGAATGAACTAAACTTAAGATTTGGAAAGCTCATCAATAGGGAGAAATAAGAAGAGAGTCTCCTAAAAGAAATGAGGCTGCATTTGAACTAAGTTTTATAAAATAGGTCAAAATTCAAACACTAGAGAGAGGAATACCATTCATGATATAAATAGCATGAAGAAAGACACGGAAACAGAGTAAAATGATGATATGTTTACTGAATGGCACATTTGGCATTATTAAGTAAATGAAGAAAAGTCATAGATGAAAATCAGAAAGAATAGTGTGGTTTAAAAAAAAAAAACCCTCTGGATTACTTAATGAAAAGGAAATTACTTGTAACTTCACTCACTAAGCAAAAATAAAGAAGCCACTGAAAATTTGTGAGAGCAAAGGAGACATGTCTAGACAGATACCCAAGAAAGCTTCATCAGAATAGCAGAATGAAGGATAATGGAAAAGGAAGAATTGATTAAGGTGAAAAGATTAAGAGACAAATGGCATAGAAATTCTATTCTATTGGGAAAAGGTAGGAAGGAAAGGATGTGATATATAATATGGAAATAAAACTGACAGGACGTATGCATGTCAATAGATCAAGAGTGAAAAAGTAACATCAAAGTTTTGAATACAAAAGAGTGAAAATAGGAAGTCAATGAAAAAAGGGGAATGATAAAAGTAAAAAGTTTCAAAAATTTCTACTCAGATGCTTCATCATAATTTGGAAGTTAGGATTTATCAGAGCTAAACATCTGACAAATTGTAATCATCTAGATAAGCTTTGAGTCCCATCCTAGCAACAGAAAAGCTCTACTTTTTAAAAAGGACAAAGCTAAATTTGGAGTCGTGGTGGCAAACTGGAAAATACTATGAGTGATTTCAACACAATATACCAAAACAATAACAATAAAAATCTTATTCAAGATTTATAAAAAAAGTTATTTGCATGGGAAAATTTAGCCCAGATTCCTGCCTTAACAGTGGCTGAATGATCAAAAATAAAGAGAAAAGAGTTAAAGACTAATTTCTTTTCTAGATTGTCTATTAATATTAGCTTAGTTGTTGGCACTTGAAATATAAAAAACTTATTTGGTGACCATGATGGACCTTATGAAACCTTGATATTCTTGCTATAAAGAAAACCAGATAAATAATTCCCTTACAACACATCCAAAGTTAACATACATTTTCAAATTCAGTAATTATAATGCAAACAGGCATTTAAAAAAAAGATAATAAAAATATACTGGAAAACATGGTTTAGGAATAAAAAACAAGAGAACAATGGCTGTAGATTAACACTGACATGCTTGTATCTGTGGATGACAGTTAAGTTTATAATTTTAAAAAAAATTTACACCCTACCACCCTCAATGCTTCCCCCAAAATTGGGAGACACTGGACATTTAACCACTTAAGTTTATTATAAGAAATGGTTGCTGATATAAGAGTCATCTCTGAATCAGCTATAGGAAGTAAAATCATCACCCAGTGTAAGAGAAATATATGGAAAACACAACTATAATGTGACACAAAGAATTATGCAACAAAAGCAGTATTAACAGATACAATCAGAGTGATATATGCCTCCTAAAGGAGTTTACATTCTACTATTCGAGCCATGGTAAATTAAGGCCAACAAACAGCCTGTTACGTGAAACTATCTCTGTCCCCCTTGGGGAGACATAGGCATGGGAAGCACTGTGATCTGTTCTGCTTCAAGTTTTCACACTGATAAGATTAGAGATCCATCATCATTATCTTCATCAAGATATATAATCACTTTTAGAATTATAAAGTGTTTTCTATATATTATCTCACAGTTACCCATATAGCCTGGTAATGTAAGGGCTATTATTATTATTATTCCTTTTTTTATAAATAAGAAAACTGAGGTTCAAAGAAGTTAAAAATATAATTGCACATTTACTAAGTATCTTAGGTGGGATTTAAATATAGTTCTTCTTGACTCCATGTCTCAAATTCTATCACTCTGGTAAGCTGTCTTTCTCAAATATCCAATCCACACAAATAAAGATAAATACAAGGAGAACGGGAAAGTCTAGGAAAGAAAGATCACTGCTGTGTTGGATGCTCCAGCTAAATATGTCTATAACTGAAGATTAAAAGAGATGGTAGAGTAATACAAATCTTCCATAAAAAGCCCTAAGAAGTAATGTTTTTAAGCTTTCTGCATGATAATGGTAACTGAAGACATGGGAAAATACATAGAGAGAAACTGAGTTACAAACTAAGCTCTTGAAGAATATATCAATATAATTGGTCAAGAGGACTCGAAACCAATGAGACAAACAAGACTAGTCAGTCAATAAAGGGGAAAGAACCACAGCAAGTGGTATATCCTTGCGGGGGAGAGGGGGGGGTGAAGGGTGGGAGGAGAAGACCAGAAGAATCTCTTATAAAAGATGCGACTCCGAGAGAAGAAATACATATATAAAATAAAAGACATGAGTAAAAAAATGTTCCAATGATATCTCTTCCCCATTGTTACATATCTCCAGTCTATTGACTAGGTCAGTAAAAACAAGAAGCTAAACAACAACAACAAAAAAACACCATATTAACAAGTAACTTTAAAAGTGTTTCTAATTGTACAAGCATACATGCAATAAATTGTCTAATTCAACGTTTATTAAGCACTACAAATGCAAATAAGCATGCAAAAAAGGTTGATAAAAACTCTGCTTCTTTAAGGCTACAATCCAAATTTTAAGACAGCCTACATACATACATGAATATCTTCTGACCCTTCCAAGACATGTGGTAAATCAGAATGTTAATCTCAGGAAAAACATTAGTAACAAAGAACATACTGGTGCCAGAACAATAAGTAAGAAAGAAAAATGTTCATGACAATTTAGAAAGATAGGTATCATGGCTCAAACAGGAAGAATTTAAAAGGAACAAATTTGAAGATTTCTACAAAATATAAGACAAGTAAAAAAAACACTCAGAATTCAAGATGGGAATGATGAAAGACAATACATCTATGTCACTTAGAAAGTGGGTAAGAGGAAAAATAGTGGCTCTTGAAGGTTGAGGGTCTTTGAACAATAGGCAGTTCTGATACGTAACACAATACCTACAGGCTAGGTACTTTTCTTATAAAAAATATCATCTTGCTTCCCTGATTTTCTTCAAGTCTCAGCAACAAGCCCACCATTAATAAGGTGTTTCCAGTCTTCCTTAAAGCAAATGCCTTTTTTCTTAGATTGTTGCCAGTGCCGGTCTCCCTCTTAGCCAGCCTCTTTCTGTCTCTCCCCCAACTCCCCTTGCTCCCTCCATCCTTCCCTCACTTCTGCCATTACTCACTGCTGTTTGTACAAATATTGTTTCCCCCATTAGAATTTGAGCACCTTGAGCACAGGCATTATTTTTGTCTTACTATGTACTCCTCGTTGGCCTATGCTGTTTAGCTTATATTCTTCTGGTATCAGCACCAAATAAATATTGAAACTTTAAAAACATGGAGTAACTTTTTGGATCCTCATATTTTAGCTTGGAACAACAGGGTCAATACTTGCACTAATGGTGCAAGAATAATGATATGCAAAACTACTGGCACGTGGTATGAATCAAGGCAATAGCACCAAACTGCAAGCAATCATTATATTTTTACAATTTCATACTTACACTTAAAAGCCTTCATACAACTGTTTTGAGTTGTAGGCTAAAGTAAACAATTTTTCCATGGAATATATATGAACTTGAAAAATGGTTGATAAGTCAAACTAGTTATTAAAGCTTAGGTTTGTGACAGACATTTCTCAAAGATGGATAAAGTGAGCCTGATCCTTTAAGGAAAATAATTGGCATTCTCCAATTGATAAATGGTCAAAGGATATGAACAGACAATTTTCAGATGATGAAATTGAAACTATTACCACTCATATGAAAGAGTGTTCCAAATCATTATTGATCAGAGAAATGCAAATTAAGACAACTTTGAGATACCACTATACACCTGTCAGATTGGCTAAGATGACAGGAAAAAATAATGATGAATGTTGGAGGGGATGCGGCAAAACTGGGACACTGATGCATTGTTGGTGGACTTGTGAACAAATCCAACCATTCTGGAGAGCAATCTGGAATTATGCCCCAAAAGTTATCAAATTGTGCATACCCTTTGATCCAGCAGTGTTTCTATTGGGCTTATATCCTAAAGAAATACTAAAGAAGGGAAAGGGACCTGTATGTGCCAAAATGTTTGTGGCAGCCCTGTTTGTAGTGGCTAGAAACTGGAAATTGAATGGATGCCCATCAATTGGAAAATGGCTGGGTAAATTGTGGTATATGAATGTTATGGAATATTATTGTTCTGTAAGAAATGACCAGCAGGATGAATACAGAGAGGCTTGGCGAGACTTACATGAACTGATGCTAAGTGAAATGAGCAGAACCAGGAGATCATTATACACTTCGACAACGATATTGTATGAGGATGTATTCTGGTGGAAGTGGATTTCTTTGACAAAGAGACCTAACTGAGTTTCAATTGATAAATGATGGACAGAAGCAGCTACACCCAAAGAAAGAACACTGGGAAATGAATGTGAACTATCTGCATTTTTGTTTTTCTTCCTGGGTTATTTTTACCTTCTGAATCCAATTCTCCCTGTGCAACAAGAGAACTGTTCAGTTCTGCAAACATATATTGTATCTAGAATATACTGCAACATATCTAACATATATAGGACTGCTTGCCATCTAGGGGAGATCTGGAGGGAGGGAGGGGGAAAAATCGGAACAGAAACGAGTGCAAGGGATAATGTTGTAAAAAAAATTACCCTTGCATGGATTCTGTCAATATAAAGTTATTATTAAATAAAATAAAATAAAATATATTTTAAAAAAAGGAAAATAATTGGCACTATTTCCTGCCAATGATAAATTTCAAGCTTTCATGTTAAAATAAGTATTCTGGATATCTTATATCTGTCACCATGACCTGGGCAGCTTCTTAATACTTCAAGGTTTTTCTGATGAATTCAAGGGTTATATTAAAAAAAACAAAAATTCTGATACAAAACATGTCAACATTTAAAGATCTATATAACTCAATGAAGTAATATTTTCCAAATGATGCATAGATTAGTAAGGAACTAAGGCCAAAGGGCTATATAATCATGCATATTCTAGAGTCAACAATACTATTTACCAGGTCTGCAATCCAAAGATAGGCCTCCTGTCCCATAAAAGAAAGAGCGGGGAGGACTTTATAGCAGCTCTTTTTGTGGTGGATAAGACTTGGAAATTGAAGGGATACACATGAACCGTGAACCGACTACTAAACAATCTGTGGAATGAGATGGATAATGGAATATTTAGAAAGGACAAGCAGCATGATTTCAAAAAAAACCTGGCAAGATGTACATAAACTGGTGTAAAGTGAAGCGAACAAAACCAGGAGAATACTATACATAGTAAGAGTAGTATTCATCAGCAAAGAACTGTGAATGATTTAGCTATTCTCAATAATGTAATGATCTAAGGCAATCCCAAAGGGCTAAAGATTAAGCATCCAGAGAAATAACAAATATTTTAATATAAAATGAAACATGCCATTTTTTCACTTTTTTTTTTGTAGTCTTATACAAAATGCCTAATACAGAAATTTTTTATATGATTGCAGCACATGAATGGCCTATAACTGCTTACCACTGGAGAGAAAATATACCTGTCAAGTTTTGGCACATCAACAAACAATGTCCACAATTTTTTTTTAAAAGGCTGTTATAATACTTCTTTTTCTAACTCTGTGTGTGTGTGTGTGTGTGTGTGTGTGTGTGTGTGTACGCGCGCGTGCGCAGGTCAGATTTTCTTTACATACATCAACCAAGAGTGCAACAGGCTGAATGCATAGTTACGTAAACTCAACTATCTTTAATCAAGCCAGACAAAAAAGAGATCGGCAAAATTATATGAAATAAAGCCATTCTTCTAAACGTTTTTGTTCTTGAAAATCACAACTCTGGGTAATGCCCTGGTCCTGGAGCTGGCAAAGCAGGAAGAAGGAGGCTATGGCCTCTCCAAATACTGACAGCTTCCTAGATCTCTCAGTCCAGAGACACTAAAGATGGTTTAGAAGGTCAGCAGGAAGGATCTAACAAGAGGATAAGAGGACCTTGGGAAACCAGCAAACCAGAAGTGGGCACGGGGTGGCAGCTTCCAAAATCTCTTTACTAGCACCCAGAAAGAACTGTGCTGCTCTAGCACACTAGAACTTACAGGAAAAATAGAGATTTCCAGAAAGATTTCTGAAAACAGCTGTACAAAGCCCCTTAAGTTTGGGACAGTGCACCCTCCACCCTGGAAAAAGAGCCCTACTTTAACAAAGATAAAAGCAGAGTAATAGGCTAAGAAAATGAGCAGAAAACAAAAGGATTCTGACCATAGAAACTTACTACAGTGACAAGGAAGCTCAAAACATACACTCAAAAAAGATAACAAAATCAAAGCTCCTATATCCAAAACCTCCAAGAAAAAAAAAATGGTCTCAGGGCATGGATTAGGTCAAAAAGGATTTTGAAAATCAAGTAAGAGAGAGGGAGGAAAAATTGGGAAGAGAAGTGAGAGTGTTGCAAAAAGAAATACAAAGAGCTAATGAAGAGAAGAATGTCTTAAAAAAGAAAAAATTGGCCAAATGAGAAAAGAGGTACAAAACTTAGGAAAATAATTTCTTAAAAATTAGAATTGATTATGGTTTATAGCCAAAGCAATTCTTAAGGGAAATTTTATATATCTAAATGCTTACTTGACTATAATAAAAAGAAAGATCAATGAATTGGGCATGCAATTAAAAAAGCTAGAAAAACAAATTAAAAACCAATTAAATATCAAATTTAAAATTCTGAAAATAAAAGGGGACAATAATAAAATTGAAAGTAAGAAAACTATTGAATAAATAAAACAAAAATAAGAATTGGTTTTATAAAAAACACCAAAAAAACTAGATCAACCTTTAATTTGATTAGAAAAAAAAGAAAATCAAATTGTTAATATCAAAAATAAAAAGGAGGAACTTTCCACCAACAAAGAGGAAATTAGAGTAATAATGAGGAGCTATTTTGTCCAACTGTATATCAACATATCTGATAATCTAGGTGAAATTTATGAATACTTAAAAAATTTTGATTGCCCAGATTAACAGAAGAGTAAATAAATTACTTAAAAATAGTTCCATTTTAGAGAAAGAAACTGAACAAGTTATTATTCAACTCCTTAAGAAAAAATCCAAGGGTTGGAAAGATTTTTTTTACAGATGAATTGTACCAAACATTTAAATCACAATTAATTCCAATACTATGCAAACTATATAGATAGAGAGAGAGAGAGAGATAAAGAAGGAGTCTTATCAAATTCCTTTTAAGACAATGACATGGGTACTGATAACTAAAGCAGGTAGGATCAAAACACACAAAAAAATTATAGACCAATTTCCCTAATGAATATTGATACACAAATTTTAAATAAATTATTAGCAAAGAGATTTCAGAAAATTATCACCATGTTAATACACCATGACCAAGTAGGATTTATATCAAGGATGCAGAACTGGTTAATTATTACTAGTAGCATAACTATGTCAATATCCCAATTAACAGAAACAGATTATCTCAATAGATGCAAAAAAAGCATCTGACAAAATCCAGCACCCGTTCCTAACAAAAAACACTAGGGAGCACAAGAATAAATGGAGTTTTTTTTTTAAATGATCAATAGCATCTATCAAAAACCATCATCAAACATCATATGTAATGGGCTAAACTAAACTAGAAGCATTCCCATTAAGATCAGGAGTAAAACAAGGACCACTATCACTATCGCTGTTCAATATTATATTAGAAATGTGAATTTTAGCAATAAGAGAAGAAAAAACTATTAAAGGCATTAGAGTAGGTTTTAGGAAACCAAATTATTACTTAGAGAATTCTAGAGAATCAACTAAAAAATTACTAGAAACAACAACTTTAGCAAAGTTGCAGGATACAGAATAAATCCACATAAAAATTAAAATTCGCAAATAGAAGTTAATGACTTTTATGAGAAATCAGGATATAATAAAACAAAACCAAAAGGATGAAAAAATAGAAAACAATATGAAATATCTACTGGAAAAACTGACCTGAAAAACAGATCCAGGAAAGATAATTTTAAAATTATTGGTCTACCTGAGAAACATGGTAGACCAATAATTTTAAAATTATCTCTCCTGGATATACTGCAAACATTCAGAAAGAAACAATTTAAGAATAGTGGAACCATAGTCAAGATAACACAAGATTTAGCAGGTTCTACTTTAAAAGAGAAGGCTTAGGATATATTTCAAAAGGCAAAGGAACTAATATTACAATTAAAAAAAATGAACAAACAAACAAAAACCAGAAACACACAGCACCTATCCAGTAAAACTGAGTATAATACTTCAGGAGAAAAGATAAAAATTCAGTGAAATATAGGACTTTGAAGAATTCATGATGAAATTACCAGACCTGAATAGAAAGAAAACTTGATTTTCAAATACAGGACTTAAGGAGGTAATCAGGAAAGGAAAATCATAAAGAACTGAAGGTTTATTACTTTACATTCCTACATGGAAGGATGATATTTTTAACTCATAAGAACTTTCTCATTATTAGGATTCTATATACAGATAGGTGTAAGCTGTATATAAAGGGCTAACATGTTAAAAAAAAAATTTTAATTTAATTTTAAAATTAAATAAATTTTTTTAAAAATTTAATTAATTAAAATTAATTAAAAATTAAGATTTCAGAAAGGCCTGGAGAGACTTAATGAAGTGATGATGAAGAGGAAGGTAGAATGGAATAAATTCTCTGCCATAAAAGAGGCAAGAAAAACTTTTTACATTGGAGGGGAAGGAGAGTGAGTGAACCTTACTCTCATAAGAAATGACTAAGAGGAAATAACCTACATGCTGAATATGGATATTGAAATCTATCTTAGGAAATGAAAATTAAGACAACTTTAAGATACTACTACACACCTTCTCAGATTGGCTAAGATGAAAAGGAAAAAATAAAGATAAATGTTGGAGGGGATGTGGGAAAACTGGGACACATTGTTGGTGGAGTTGTGAATTGACCCAACCATTCTGTAGAACAATATGAAATTATGGTCAATGAGTTATCAAATTGTGCATATTCTTTGATTCAGCAGTGTCTCTACTGGGTTTGTATCCAAAGATATTTTTTAAGGAGGGAAAGGGACCCACATGTCCAGAAATGTTTGTGACAGCCCTTTTTGTAGCGGCAAAGAACTGGAAACTGAGGGGATGGCCTTCAGTTGGGGAATGGCTGAATAAGTTATGGAATATTATTGTTCTATAAGAAATGATCACAAAGGTCTGGGGAGACTTAAGATGAACTGATGCTAAATGAAATGAATAGGACCAGGAGAACATTGTACACAGCAAGAAGACTGTGTGATGATCAACAGTGGCTCTTTTCAACAATGAGTGATTCAAGCCAATTCCAATAGACTTGTGATAAGAGAGAACCATTTGCATTTGGAAAAAGGACTTTGGGGACTGAATATGGATCACAACATAGTATTTTCACCTTTTTTTTTTTTCTTTCTCACTTTTTTACCCTTTAATCTGATTGTTCTAGTATAGCATGATAAATATGGAAATATGTTTAGAAGAATTACATGTTGGGGCAACTAGGTGACACAGTGAATAAGAGCACCATCCCTGAAGCCAGGAGGACCCTAGTTCAAATCTAGCTCAGACCCTTAAAACTTCCTAGCTGTGTGACCTTGGACAAGTTACTTAATCCCAATTGTCTCAGCCGCTCCCCCCCCCCAAAAAAAAAAATTTACACGTTTAACCTATATTGGATTACTTGCTGTCTAGAGAAGAAGTATAGGGGAAGGGAAAAAATTGGAACACAAGGTTTTGCAAGGGTAAATGCTAAAAACTAGCTATATGTGTATTTTGAAAATAAAAGGCTATTATTAAAAAAAAAAAAAGAAATTATCTTATTCTGAATCTAAGTAGGCAAGTTAGAGGATATCATAAAGGGGAGAGGGTAACAAAACAGAGCATATTGGAGAAGGGGGTAATCAATAGCAAAACACTTATTAGGAGGGTCAGGTTGAATGAAGAGAGGAAATAGAAAAAACAGGAGAAATATAGTTAATAATAGTAATTATAAAAAGAATTTTGAAGCAAGTTTCTATGAAGACCTCCTCTCTCAAATGTATAGAAAATGAAGTCAGATTTGTTTTTTAATTGATAAAAAGATCAAAACATACAAATTATACCCAAAGGCTCTATGGAAAAAAAGAGGATAGAACCTATATGTGCAAAAATATTTATAGCAATTTTCTTCTCAGGGCAAAGATTTGGAAACTGGAGATCCATCAATTTAGTAATTGCTGAATAAAGTGTGGGATGAGATTATGATGGAATATTTTTGTTCCATGAGAAATGAACAGGATGCTCTCAAAAACCTGGAAAGTCCTCCATGAACTCAAGCAAAATGAAATGTACTGTATACAATATAATATCAATTTTGTAGGATGAATGGCTAAATAGCTTTTCTCTTCTCAGCAATACAATGATCCAAGTCTACTCAGAATGACATATGATGAAGAATGCCATCTATAATCAGAGAAAACGTTGTCTGTCTGAATGCAGAATGAGATATACTCTATTTTCTCTTTATTTTTCTTAAGGGTTTTTTGGGGGGAGGGAGGAAAGGAAATCTATGTTTTATTTACTTGAATCAAAATGTTCTGCATAACTTCTCATGCCCTTAATGGGAGGAGGGAGAAAGGGAGAGAATCAAGAGCTCCAAGTTTCAAAAACATGTAAAAAATTGCTTTACATGTGACTGAGGAAAACAAAAATATTAAAATACTTAAAAAAAAAGAAATTGGAGGAATAAATAAAGGCAATGAGGAAATAATCAAAACAAAAGAAAAAAACAGTACAAAGAGATTTGAGACCAAAAGGTTTCAGAACTACCCATCTCATACCAATGAAATCACAGGTTCACTTTCTAATACTAACCACATGAAAGTTTACGGTTCACATAGAACTGATTTAGAAGGAATTAATTTAAGACAATTTGAAAATTAGGTTCAATATTAACTAAACTAAAGTTTCCTTTGATGCCATCACTTGCTATTTGGTAAGGATAAACTGATATTTGATGGTTAAAACAATTTCTGGGCCTTTTTGGAAGGTCACTGTGATAACTGCTATATATTCTGTTACATTTTTTTAAATAGGAAATAATGATAAAAATCTTTGTCTTTTTCCACTTTCTATTTTTCTGTATTAATAGCGCATTTGATTAGGTCACGTTGAAGGTATTCTTCTTCCAATTGTTCAGTGTCTTCTCATCTTTAGCCTTTCTTCTAACTAAATGTTGATGTTGACCTTTTCCCTTATGTAATCCATTGTCTGACTATACATAGACAGCTGATTGTGAAAAGCCTTCCACATAAGTAACAAGTTATTTCCCATCTTCAAAAAGAATCAATTTCTTTCTTTCTGTCTTTTAACAGTATTCAGTATTTGCTCTGTCCAGTATCTTGTGGGATGAAGAAATCATGATAGAGATACATGAGATATCTGTATGATCTATAAAATTTTGACTTTTTAAATTTATTTATTTAAATTTAAATAAATTGTTTCCCAACCTAATTTTTTTTAATCATTCTCCCTTTTTCATGGTTTCATCCAGATAATCAAATATGAAAATGCATGTTGACTAGTTGGCCAAGTTCCTCAGACAATTTCTTCATGTCTTAGTCTTTTGTCACAGGTGGTGGCATAATAGTTTCATTTATTTATCTTCATTGTGGTTTCAGTTTTACTCATAATAAATAATGCAAAACAAAATAACCAACTGACTCATGGAAATGATCATTTTCATTGTTTTTAAATATATGATGAAACAAATTCTGGCAACTCTTATTTGCTCTATCTCCCCAAAGAGGACAAGAGCATAACCCTTCCATTGAGCTGCAATTTTCTTTTTACTACTACAATTATTCATCATGAGAATATTAATATTAATGTGGTTCAATACCAGCATGCAAACTGAATAGTTACTGTGAAAAAACATCTAGGTATACATATTCATTGGTAAAACACTTTGAAGAAAAAATAGTCATATAAAAAACACCAAAAAGTAGTAGAATCAAACACAAATCTATAGAAAATGTAATACAAGTTCCAACTGAACCATATCTTGTCAAGATTATTCATAGATAAAATTACCAAAAGGACAACAGACCCCACCCCCTACCCCAAAATCAAAGAAATTTCTCAACTTTACTATAATTGAATCATTTCTTTAACTGCTTCTTTAATGAACCTCTCCTCTTTTTCACTGAAACTCTGTCTGGTCTCATTCCTCTATGATTAGCATTTTACTCAATTTTACTCTTTTTATTCCTGTGATGTTGAATGTCCATCTCCCCTGCCACAGCTAGTTGCTTCCTTATTCCCATTCATTTCATGCCTACCTGAATCTCCCAGAATGCTTTCCCATGTGTCCCCTGGAATTTATGCTCTAAAACTAACTTTTATTTTATTTATGCTCTAAAACTAATTTTTTAAACCAAAGACACTTTTTAAACCATTTCATTTATCAGTCCTTCTGTATTCTGGCACTAATTCCTGTCTTCATATTAGGAGGTTTCAAGTCTCTTAATATTTGTAATATCTATCTCTGTCTCTTCCTCAGACACAACCCCACTCCACTTCCCCCTCCCCTGCAAATACTCAATTGTTTGACCTATTACTCCAATCTACCTCAGCTATAAGAGTTGTTTTCTTTTGATAATCTCTTATTAAGCTTCTGAGATCATCCTTAATTTTTTAAATAACCACAAATGTTCTATTTTCAAATTTATAAATAAGATTCCTTTATTTGAAGATAATCTATCATTCCATTTTCCCTCCCTTTCAATTACTATTATTTTTGCCTCTTAAAAATTAAGAAAGCTTAACTCCTTTAATACTTTATCAAGTCTTTACTCTTGCACTGTCTATATTCTGCTAACTTCTCAATTTTTGTCTTTAAAAAAAATAACCAACCACCTCAATTCTATGTTATCTTCAAACCTCTACCTTGGTTCCTTGTACAAAGAACCAATAATATTGATGTAAACACCATACCTGAATTACTCCCATGCACTACTCCTTTTTCTACATCTATAGGAGCCGTTAAATAGTTCTGAAAGAAGTTGCAAAACCTCTATAAATTGTACAATCTGATCCCAACTGTATCCTCATATGGGGAAGGAAACCATTCTCTGTTCTTATTGATTCTTTATTTCAGTTATTCTAAACCATTTTAGCTCTCCTCAAGATTTTGAAGGCAATACTTTCCTCACCTCATGATCAAAACCTACAAATTATATTTCAAAAAAAAAATTAAGTGTATCCACAACATCTTTCTTATACCATCTCCTGCACTCCAATATTGAAATGGAGAGGAGGTACTTCTGCTAGTCAAGGCCAATATTTTCTATATGTGTCCTTGATGCCATCTTATAACATTTCCTCCAAAAGACTGTCCTTTCAATCACTTTTTCGTTATCTTCTTATCACATACTTATCATTTATGTACTGGCCTCTTTACTACTTTCAAATATACACAAGTCTTCCTCCTCATTAAAAAAAAAAAAAAAAAAAAACTCACTTCAACCTACATTCCCCAGTTGCTACCTTCATTACTTTAACTCCCCTTTTCTACTAAAAATGTGACCCATGTTTGGTACTCCTACATCTTTTCTCATTTTTAAAAACCCCACTTAATTCTGGCTGTTGACATCATTTGACTGAAATTGCCTTCTAAAAAAGTTACCAACTATATCTAAATGAACAATTCTAATGACTTTCTCAATTTTCATTGTTCTTGGTCCTTCTGTAACATTAAAATTAATAATTATTTTCTCCTCTTGGACAGTCTCTCCATTCTCTGAATTTAAGACATTTCAAGACAACATAACAACCTATAGTGTCAGTAAACAAGCATTAAGCATTTATCATGTTTCCAGGTAATATGTAAAGTATTAAGCAAAGAAATGTTCAAATAGTAATTTATATTATATTGAAGTAGTACATAAGCACATGAAATATAGGAATGCAATGGAGAAGGACAATAAAGTTGGAGACAGAAGAGATAGTGGAATGAATAGCATACGGGAAATTACACAAGGCTGTTAAAGATCCTGTTATTCCCTAAAAGGCTTCAATAAACTGCCATATATTTCTAATAATGATCTCTTCAAGAAATAGTATATGACTTATTATCAAGAAAATGTATGACTGAAAAAAAGTTATGTCGGATAATCTGACAGTTACACTGGTTCCCACTGCATGTTTAAAAAAAAAAAAAAAAGAGGAAAAACTTTAAAATATTTGATCAATCTTCGGTCATCCTTTTCTTTCTACTTTATTATGGGACTACTACTTTCCCCTCCAATTATACATCAGTTGAAAAGTGAAATAACTGACTTCTCTAAATTCTCCCTTCTTCTTAAATTCCCTATTTTTGTTGAAGGTATTGCCTCGCCATCCTTCCACTTTCCCAGCAAAGTAATTTTAGCATTGTCCTCAACTCCTCATTCAATAATTCTCAGCCCACTTATTTGATCAGTTTCCAAACCTTATGAGACCTCTCCCTCCTTTCTTCCTCCCTTCTCCTCTCCCTTCTCCTCTCCCCTCTCCTCAAAGAATGCTATTCCAACAGAAACTTCTGCCTTCTACACAAGCCCTTCCCTGTCATCCTCTCTCACAACTATTAATACCCTCCCCCTCCTCCCAATCTATGTTGTATTGTATTACTGGTTCTTTATAATTATTTTGAGTCAGTTTACTCTTCTGTGAAATGGAGATAATTGAATCCATTTTCCAGAACTCTCGTAAGGCGAAAATAAGATTATATTTATAAAGTGCTTTGAAAATATTAAAGTATTTCTCTGTAGTTGTTAGGTATTATTTCTACTATCTGCTAAGATGGTAAAGGAACTGCAAAAGCAAGAGTTAAACTACTACTGCCACAACATAGAAACTGTTGTAAAGAAAAAAAGTTGTGGTGCAGTGCTAAGGTCATTTGATTTAACTTGGCAGGCAACTGGATTTATTCAGAACCTAGCTCTGGGCCTTTTAGACAAAAATAATTTTCCCCCCTCAATAATATTTTGTATTTTCAAAAGATAGTTTTCAACATTCATTCTTATAAGATGTTATCTTGAAATTTTTTCCCTGTCCCTCCCTCAAACTTCCCCCCCACCAAGGTAGCAAGTAATCCAATAGGTTATTCATGTACAATCCTTTAAAACACATTTTCCATTTGTCATATTGTTTAAAAAAAAAGAGAGAGGGAGAGAAAAGAAGAAAAAACCACAAAAAAAGCCTCTCCCACACCCTAAAAGTGAAAACCATTCTTTTCTCAAACTTCATTATCCTCAACCTCTCTGTAGTTTTTTTTTTTTTTTTTTTAACACTATTGATCAATCTCTTCAATTTGATATTCTATTTTGGGATACCCCTCTCTTCTAGCTCTCCTATCAACTTTTTCTCACTCTCTTGTGCTGGATCTTCATATAGACCATGTCCTCTAATCATCTCAGTACTCAAGGTTATATCCTAGATCATCTTCTCTTCTCCCCATATATTACTTACATCTTGAAATGCCTTTCAAATATCTCATACTGTGTGATGATCCCGTTTAACACCTAGAGTCAAGATAAAGGAATCAGCCAGAGTCAGGATAAAGGAAAATCCTTGATCTTTATTCTTTGGGGAGGTGAGAAATGCGAGGAGAAGTGAGAGCAATTGCCCCCGGAATCTGGCCAGCAGTACCTCTGGCTCTCACACTCCACCCACTAAATCTTCTACGCAATCTCCTATACAACACATCAAACTTGCACAGAGAATGGGTGGGGTCATTCTTTCTCTAAGCATATATTAATAGAGTATTGCCCGATTGTTAATTAGCCTCAAATGCTCGACCTCAGTGCATAGGCTCAGCTTCAGCCCATTACAATACTGAATCTTTAGCAAACCTCTAAACTCACTTTGTTTAAAACTGAACTCATTATTTTCCTGTTAAGTCCCCCCCTCTCCAAACCTATTTATCACTGTAGAGGGCAACACCATCTCCTCAAGGTCTCGGGCTTTCAATGTAGCTGTTACACTATCTCTCATCACTCCTTCTATCCCCCTCATCACCTTTTCAATCTGTTGCCAACTACAATCCCACTTTCTATACAAAGCCTTTCCTAAACACTTCATTCTTTTCTTTTTTTTAAATTACTTTCTATCTAGCATATACATACAAACACAAGTATATATGTAAATCTGTGAATACAAACATATAACTCAGCACAGAGCTGCTACACATAAAGTGCACACGTAATAATGGCTAGCTGATTGAATAAATGATTGAAAATGGATGGGGAAATATGAACAAAAAGATAAGAGAATGAAAAGATATAGATGAATTTCAAAATTCACCAAAATGAAGTGAATAACCACATAAATGGGACCACAGAATGATTAAAGTACTGAAGTATAAAAACAATGTTCTTGATTTACAAAAATTATGAAGTGATAATGTGCAAAGAAAAAATAGAATGAATTATTCTAATCTGTCTTATGGATAGGCAGCAGACATAGAAATGAGAGGGTCAGTTCTGCCTGAAATAGAATTCTGATTTCAAAAATGTTTCTTTGGAAATCCTCGAAATCCCTATATAATAATGATTAAAATTTATTAAGTGGACATGACACATGTTTTCCATGGTACAAGATATTACAATAAAGAAAAATCTCAATGTTATAAGAATGACGACCTTAAATGGGTACACATGGATATGCACAAGAGAATGCAGATGCACATACACCCCGCCCCTTATTTATTGCTTCAAGGAATTATAAGCTTACAATTTTTCTTAAAATGAGAATACTTATAACATAGAGAAATTATTTCAGCATCATTCTAAAATAATGAAAACAAACTCATATGCCATAAAGATCACAAAAGAGGGAAAAGGACCCACAAGGGCAAAAATGTGGCAGCTCTTTTTGTAGTGGCAAGAAACTGGAAATTGAATAGATGCTCATCAGTTGGAGAAGGGATGAATAAATTATGGTATATGAATGTTATGGAATATTATTGTTCTATAAAGAATTATGAGCAGGATAATCAGAAAAGTCTGGAAATATCTGAAGTGATCCTAAGTGAAGTGAAAAAAACAAATAGTATATTATACACAGCAACAAGATTTATGTGAAGATAAACTGTGATGGAGGACTTGACTCGTGAACAAGGAGGTGATGCAAGGCAATTCTAGTCAATTAGGGATGGTATCTATATCCCCAAAGCAAACTATAGGCTGAACATAGATCCCAGCATAAATATTTTCACCTTTTTTGTTATTGATATTTGTTTACTTGGTTTTTCTTACTTGTGTTTACTTTTTCCCTTTTGATCCGAATTTTTTTTCCACACCATGATAAATATGGAAATATGTTTAGAAGAACTATACATATATAACCTATAATAGGTTGCTTGCTGTCTTGGGAAGGAAGGAGGAGAAAACAGAAGGAGAAAAATTTGGAACACAAGGTTTCTTTGCATGTATTTGGAAAAATAAAATACTATTTAAAAAAAAAAAACACAGCTGCCAAATCAAGTAAATCAAAATGCTAATAACTTAGAAAAAAGGACTGATTTTAGGATTCTAATGAGTAAAAGAAAAAATGTTTAAAATTACACAATAAGCAGCATGTACATAAAATCAATTTCTAAAATGCTATATCATGCCCAGCTATTATTCTTTTTTTCACCTCTTAAAAAAATTTAATGGCAAACAACCTCAGTAATATCATAAGCAATATATAAAGAAAATATAACACAAATAACTCCAAATTTAAGTCAAGGTTAATCTCATTTACATTTAACTGCTCTTCAGGAAAATATAATAGATATTGGGTAGTGATACTCAGTTTGGGCTTAACAAAAGCAAAATTATTGACTTAATACAAAATAACATTAGTTATTTACAGATTAGGTAGAAGAATAGAATGATATAATCTCAAACAATTTTAATCAATTCAGCAACAGACATCTTTACCAAGTAGAATCCTACCATCTAACAACGGTTATTATTTATATAGAATTTTATGGTTGAGATTCTTAACCTGTGGGGAATAATCCTAAAGGCAGAAAATAAAGTTTCTAGGGACAGCAGGATCACCTCAGCCTTACAGGACAGTTCTACATATACATCACACAGAAAATCAATTCAAATGTGATTGAATATAATTAAGAGTAATGCAAAAAATTCATTCCAACTTATCATGAATGGACCACAAGTTATTTAATATGGTAATTACAAATGAGGTCAAATTTGAACATACTACCAAATCTAAATGCAGATACAAATTGCCAAAATAGTTTCATGACAAAGATCAGCTGTGTAATTATGTTACTTAATGCATTCAAATATATAACATCTAAACAAAGTTAAATAATCATTAGGGAGAGGTCAAAAATTATTTAATATCTGTTATATTTTTCAATGTCATTCATTTTTATAAATACACTTATAACAAGTAGGTTTCTCTCCCAAAGTATAATTTTTAATATTTTAATAAATCAAAAACTATTTCACAATTATTAATCACAAATACTTTTTGAATAAGCATTGGTTTTATATTATTGTATTGCATAGTTAAGATTATAGAACTAAAAGTTCTAAAATTTATTTGAATTAATGGCATACTAAAATAAAGTGCATAGATTACTTAATTTAAAAAATGGGAGTAATGAGGATGTTCTATTTAAATCTAAATTTAAAATTACGTACCAAAATGCTTGTAGCAGTATGCTATACTGAAAATTTTAACTGAGACTTAAAGATGGCTGCCCAGGTCCCACACACCTTAACTCGAGTAAAAATCAGAACTATTAAAATAAAACTATTTTTAAAACTATAGTAAATAATTTTTTTTCACCAGAACGGGACAAAAAATAAATCAGTATAACATAGGCAATAGAAAGATAGATAGCTGAGCAACAGAAGAGTCAGAGTATATCTGTAAGGGCTCCCTATTCAGAGACAGCAATAATGGTAGGTTCTCCCAAAAAATGCTAGAGTAGTTATAAACCCATGACTAGACCAGAAGGAAAAATAAGCATCCGATGGGAGTACTACAATTATCTTAATCTGCGGTCCCTATAGTCTCCATTTTGAGAATAGCACCTCAAAGTTCCAGGACTCTGCCCTGAAAGATCCAAGGTAAATTCCATGAAATAAAATCAGCACAGGAAGGAAAATCGATTGAGAATAAATGCTGACAGATCAACTTACCCAAAAGAACAAGCGAGAACAGGGAACAACTTTGGCCCTAATTTGAGAATTAAATATAAAGACATTTTAAAAAATCACACAAAATAGACATCAATGTGAGATGGTATCTCAGAGGTGTTTTAATTTGCTTTTTGAAACAGAGAAGTTTAAAACTTCCTGATGAAAATACCAGAACTGAAAAGAAAACATGACATCCAAACACAGGATTTGAGAGCAATATAAAAAGGATAATCATGAAACAGAAATATGGGAGAATGATACCTGAAACTCCTTTATCATTAAGGAGGCGTATTATCAGTATTAGGAGTATACACAGAGAACACCATTGTGGTTAATTATGTGAGGATGAGCTCAAAACAAAACTAACCTAAACAAAAATGGAGTGAGGAAAAAGGAGATAATTCCCTCACATGAAATAGGAATACATGAAAGTATTACACTGGAAAGGACAATGGAAGGATGGGCAACACATTCTCATCTCAACAAGTTCAAAAAAGGAAACCTGAGTATATATAATCACCTAAGTATAGAATCTATTTTACTATCAGGGAAATAGAAGAGGATGAAAAAAAGAGCAAGTTGGGTGAAGAAACAAGGGAGGAAGCAATCAAAAGCAAAACAGACTTCTGAGGAGGAGCCAAGTAAAAAGAAAGACAGAAGAAAACAGGCTGAAGGGAAATGCAGTCATTATAATTATGAATGTGAATGAGATGAAGTTAGAGAAGCAATTCCTAGTTCAAAATAAATACTTGACAAAATTCACAATGGTCATTCTCTTTACCAAAAGGAACATTTATTTAGAAGAAGGGGTTACATACAAAATAAAGAGGCAAAATTACAGAAATGGTAAATATGAAATGAAATAGATTTGGTACAGTAGTAGGATTACCAAAGAAAGGGGTGTAGAAGAATCCATTAAAATAGAATGCCATGAGACCTGAGTATGCCATTGACTGGCAAGTTAAACCCATCGAAAAATTTAATAAGACTGTAACTAGAGTTGGAGAAAAACACCATTAAAGGAAAGACACTATCAAGACTTAGCAAAAATCTTCATCAGAGGCACATCTTTTATAGGGAAAAGCTCAGGGATTTTTTCAAGGGAGGAGGGTAAATACCAGGTTAGGATTTCGTTGCTTAGAGGGAGGGATCAAAGAGGAGCCAGTTGGAATGTACTTGGCCGACCAGGTCCCAGACTGGTTTAAGGATGTCATGAATATGTCAAAGATATTTAAAGATGCCCATACAATGGAGGCTGGAAAAAAAAAAAAAAAGAGTTCCATCCTTAAAATACAAATAGGGTTCTCTGGGACTTGATTATGGCTGTAATAGTTGGGATGGGCTTCATAAACTCAAAACCTCATCAGAACCAAAAAGCAGAGTGAATTAGGAACAAAAATCCAATAATAAACTGTTCATAAGAAACATAATTGAGAGAAAAGTTACCTATGGCAATATGATTAAAAGAAACTTGATGGAATAAAAATAGGCAATAAGGAAATAAAAATAATCACTCTTTAAAGAGGCTATGATGGTATATCCTAAAAGATTAACTAAAAAAACTACTTGAAATAATAAGAACTGGTAGAGCACCACTCCTGAAGTCAAGAGGACCTGAGTTTAAATCCAGTCTCAGATATTTAATACTTAACAAGTTGGGTGACCCTAGGCAGGTCATTCAACTGCAAATAAACAAAAATAAACAAGACAAACTAATGAATAAGATTAGCAACTTTAGCAAAGTTGTGGGATATAAAATGAACCTAAATAAATCAACAGCATTTCTATGTAATGCCAATAAAACCTAGCAGGAAGAGACAAGAGAAATTCCAAATAAAGTAAGTACAGACAATACAAAATACTTAGGAATCTACTTGACAAGACAAATTTAAGAACTTTATGAACTTTAAGAACAATGACAAAATAATTCACATAAAGATACACACATCTAAATAACCAAAGAAAGATTCACTGTTCACTGAGAGGCTAAGACAATATAATTAAAATGACAAATCTGCCTAAATTTATTTACTTATTCAGTGCCATACCAATCAAAATACTATTTTTACAGACCTGGAAAAGAATTAACCAAATTCATATGGAAGAACAAAAGGTCAAAAATATCAAAGGAATCTAATTTTTTTTAAAGTGAAGGAGACTTAGCAGTACCAGATTTCAAACTAAATTACAAAGTCATTATCATCAAAGCACTCTACTAAAGGCTAAAAAAAATAGTGATAGATCAGGTACATAATATATAATAGTCAATTACCATAATAGTCTGTAATGTTCTCTCTAAAGTGTAATGTTGTCTGTTGAGATTTTCTTGAAGTCTCTGGAGGCAGCCTTCATTTCAGTTCAGTAATCACCACAAGTGCAGCCAGGTGTTAACATCTAAATCCTTTATTATCTCTTTCAAAGTCTTGTCTCCTTCACTGGGGCCTAGTTAGCTTTCTTAGAGGCCTATCTCTCTCCTTGGTTCCGAGAACTTGAGCCCCTGCCTGCCTTCTCTGGTTCTGAATCTCTCCGAATCCAAAGGTTTGTACTTCAGCCTCCAGCCACAACAAAGGTGGACGATGGAATGAATCTGTCTCAGCCTCCAAAAGCTTCTAGTGCGCTTGTCTCTTTTGGCCCTGAGAACTTCTAGCTTATATGCTCCACACAGTATACACCAATCATTATATCACAAGAAAACCATTATTCGTTGTAGGATTAAATCAATGTTAAACTGGATTTAACCATTGTCTCCTCAATTCCACTTAGTACCTTGTTTCAAATTCTGGCCCATAACACCTCCTTGTAGGATTAAATCAATCATACTGAACCATGCTAAATTAGATAACTATTGTCTCTATCAATTCCACTGACTTCGTATCTTGTAAGAATCCTTTGTTTCAAGTTCAGAATTCTGGCCCATAATAATAGTCCAATGTTAGATAAATTCAGAATCTAAGCTTTGGGGGCAATAACTCACTATTCAGCAAAAATTGCTTGGAAAATTGTACAGCAGAAACCAGGTATATTTCAACATCTCATACCATCTACCAAAATAAGGTCAAAATGGGCACATGATTTAGGATATTATGAACAAATTTAAGCAAGCATGAGAAAAAAAAAATAATCTGATAGAACTTTGGTTAACAAAGATTTTATGGCCAAACGAGATAGCTAGGATCACAAGAAGCAAAATGGAAATTTTTAGTTACACGAAATTAAAAATTGCCTAGGGTCACACAGGTAGGAAATGTTAAGTGTCTGAAGCTACATTTGAACTCAGTCCTCCTGACTTCAGGGCTGGTGCCCTATCCACTGCACCACCTAGCTGCCCCTCAAGGAATAATCTTAAGAAAAACAACAATGAAAGATTTTAGTGTTCTGATCAACAAAACAACTGAGTTCAGAGTACAAGACAAACATTTTAAAACACAGCTCGTATGTTAAAACTGTTTTGCTTGACTATACTCATCTGCTATAGAACATCATTTCTATCTGAAATTTGAAATGGTTCGAGTTATTAATTAAGTAATGATAGTTGTGAAAAGGAATGAAAGGAAGGAGGAAGAGAAACGGACAGGAGGGAGATAGAGGCAGGGGGAAAAGAGGAGGAGGAAGGCAAAGGAGGTAGGGAAAAGAGTAGGAAGGAAAGAGAGAAAAGGAAATGAAAGAAGGAAGACATTTTCCACAAGAGGATAATAATATCACATGCAATCCTCCTTTTTGTTCTTCACATACTGATATTCTACTATTTGATGACAATGACTGTTAAATTCAAAATGATGAAGAAAATTTAAAACCTTAAACCAAAGAAGCTTTCATTAAGGGACATGATAAAAAGACGACTATAAAGAAAACACTCAATGCAGAGGAAAACAAAAAAGCTGAGGGCTCAGAAAGGCGTTCTCTGCCAACTACCTCATAAATGTAACATTCATGAATAAGTCAAATGTTCCCATTTTTAGATTCTATTCTTTTTTATATGTATGTTAAAATATTTGTAAAGGCTTATTAAATTCCTGATGAAAAATAAAATTGCAAACAATGCAGGGATAAGCATTACTATGTAACAATGGGAAATCCCTGCTTTAAGATTTGTAAAAGATTATGTATATTACCCTTTTATAATTTACTCATAACAATCCTCTAAAGGGAGTAATTATACTAGATATTATCAACTCTACTTAACCAAAGAGAAAGGAGAGATTTTACTTGCTGATGGTCACACAGTAACTAAGTTGAAACGATTCAAACAAACTTCTCAAAATTTCCAAAAGATCTTTTCATACTTTTCCACAAACACTACTATCTTTGCAGGTCTTGACTATTGTCAAAATAAATAATGTAATCAGAACCTAAATCACAGTTGTGGGATCTATCTGTTCCAAGAAAAGAAACTATTTAATAATCAATTAAGGGTTTTGTTTTGTTTTTAAATCCTTTCTGTTGCACACTCTAAGACAATCAAGTATTAATCCAAGAATGCATTCTAAACAAAAATCCTAAGTATATATATCCTTTCAATGTACAGAAACAATATACTTTTGGCAATCTGATTAAAATCCTTTTCTCATACTAATGAGCAACTTAGTTTTCTGTGGGTTGTATTGAAGGAAGCTTAATTTCTTTTATGAGAAGATTTCCTTCATATATTAAGAATAGCCAAGATGCCTTTGGATCTAATACAACCAACTCCCTTTTGCTGCACTGTTGTACTAGCACTACTCATTTAAATTGTTAAATAAAAATGGCAATAGAAAAATCATTTTTAAAATAAATACATAAATGAAAGACTGCATGACTTTCTAAAGTACAGTCTGAAGGATGTCTCATCATCAGAACTTTTCAGATATCTCCCTTCCCCTACCCCCAAAAATAAAAACACAATAATGCTTTAGATTTGTGCCATAATAGAAACTATGTGTTCTTTACAAGCAAGTGACAAGAACTAAAATACATAAAGACAAGTCAAGCAATGTAATGACAATTACAAAGTATAGTCAATGAAGAGTCAAATAAGATATAAATTAGCCTCCAACTGTTTCACATGGTTTATATTTAAGAGCTTATTATAATAAAGACAATTACACGTTAAATTCTACTGCATTTAACAACCAAAGGATTTCACATAAGCTCTGAGCTAGAAGTGACCATCTATTCTAATTCCCACTATTAAAAAATAAGAAAGTAGAATACCATAGAAGCAAAATAACTTGTCTATGTTCATAGTCCTAGCTCCATTCAACTAAACCATTACCCAGAATCTATACTGGAGAATACAAAAATGGGAAAAACAAAAACAAAAACAGGTTTAAAAAAATCTATTTCCCTGAATTCTATCTACATAAGTAAGTTCTGTGATAGATGGCCTGACGTCAAATAAAATTTTTGTGACTCAATAAAACAAGTGTGCAAAGGCCAAGATACAAAATGATATCAGACATTTGAGGAATTTCATTAGAGGACTCATGGGCCATAATCGTAGAATCTCATAGATGGTTCAAATATGATAGTTATTGGCTAATAGGAATACAGGTTTATAAAGGAAGATACTTTGGAAGTAATCTGTTCAACACTTCTCAATTCACAGATGAAGAAATGGAGTCCTATAGAGGATTACATGGCTTAACCAAGATTTAAAAGGACAAATTAAGGATCTGAAGCCAAGTGCTCCAACTCCAAATCAAACAAGTGCTCTAGTAATCACACCACAATGCTGCTATGAAAAGATCATAAAGACCATTCAATTGTTCGGTTTCAAACTTACGGTTAGATTGGTTTTGTTTATCTGAATTTCTTTAGTTTCAAATTATTTCTTACATGATGGGACTTGTCAAATGATCCAATCATTCTTGGAAACAATTTGGAACTATGCCCAAAGGGCCATAAAATTGTGTATGCGCTTTGATCCAAGAATACTACTTCTAGGTATGTATCCCTCCTCCCTCCCCTAGAGAGAGAGGGGGGGGGGGGGAAGGGGAGAGAACAATCTATCTGTACAATATTTATAGCAGTTCTTTTTGTGTTGGCAAAGAATTGGAAATATAAAGGACATCCATTTGCCCATCAATTGGAGAATGGCTGGGTAAATTGTGGTATATGAATGTTATGGAATATTATTGTTCTGTAAGAAATGACCAGCAGGATGAACACAGAGAGGCTTGGAGAGACCTATATGAACTGATGCTAAGTGAAATGAGCAGAACCAGGAGATCATTATACACTTCAACAACGATATTGTATGAGGATGTATTCTGATAGAAGTGGATTTCTTTGACAGAGACCTAACTGAGTTTCAATGGATAAATGATGGACAGAAGCAGCTACACCCAAACAAAGAACACTGGGAAAGGAATATGAACTATTTGTATTTTTGATTTTCTTCCCGAGTTATTTTTTACCTTCTGAATCCAATTCTCCCTGTGCAACAAGAGAACTGTTCAGTTCTGCAAACATATATTGTATCTAGGATATACTGCAACATATCTAACACATATAGGACTGCTTGACATCTAGGGGAGGGGGTGGAGGGAGGGGAAAAATTGAAACAGAAGCGAGTGCAAGGGATAATGTAAAAATTACCCTGGCATGGATTCTGTCAATATAAAGTTATTATTAAATAAAATAAAATAAAATAAATAAAAATAAAAATAAAGGACATCCACCGACTAGGGAATGGCTAAATAAGTTATGGTATATGAATGTAATGGAATATTACATGATGATTTCAGAAAAACCTGGAAAGTCTTACAAAAATGGATACAAAGAGAAGTTAGCAGAACCAGGAAAACATTGTACACAGAAATAGCAATATTATATGACAATCAACTGATAAAGTTTAGCTAATCTCAGACAATTCCAAAGCGCATTATGAAAAATGAGATCTACCCTACACAGAAGGAATTGGTGGACTCTACATGCAAATCAAATCACAGTATTTTTCACTTTCTTTTTTTGAGGTGGAAGATAGGGAGATGGAGGAAGACATGGGGTTTCAGTCTTTTTTCACAATATGACTAATATGGAAATGTTTTGCATGATTGCACATGTATAACATACAAATTGCTAACTATTTCAGGGAGGGGAGAAAAGTGAAAGAAATTAAAAGCTTAATTTATTCAAATCAATGTTAAAAATTGTTTATACATGTATCTGGGGAAGGAAATACTATTTCAAGATGGAGAAAAATAAAGTTGGATCTTGTAGGTGGAGAAAGTGGGTTTACTAGGACGTGGCTGTGGTATAAAAATGACAGTTGGGAAAAGAATGATCACTATCCTGGGGGCAGAGAAAAAAAAAAAAAACCACCTCATCCCAGGAATAGGGAACTACTTATTAGGAAAAGATTGAAAGAATATACCATTTAAGAGAAATGACTTTAGAGATAGGACAGTCCTTTTAGTTTGTAGATGAACTATTTGTAGCTCAAAGTCATATACATATTAAGTAGCAGAGAAGATTTGAACCCAAGTCTTGTAACTTTAAACCCAGCAACCTTTTTACTCTAAGACATGGTAAGAAAGAACAGTTAATATTCCAATCTGGTTGAAACATAAAATTCGAGGAGCCTAACTATAATGGAAATCTTGCTTCACTAATAAGATAAGGATTTTATTATGCCATATTGCCTAAAAGTAAAAATGACAAAATTGTCCCAAATAAAACTCTACGTGAACTTTGCTAATAAATCTTAATTTTAAAATATGACTTTCAACAAAAATTAACTTGTTTCATGATTAAGAATGACTGCAAAAGTTTCGTAGTCCAAGAAATGTAATCAGTACCTCCTATACATAAATTAATTTTGGGATAAGGAAGACACCACCAGGAATTTAATGTACTGCTGCTAAGGTTATGTTTAATATTTGTTTGATTATATATAATGAAGAAAAATATTATAATAAATTTAATAAATGTGTATTAAAAAGAGCAGAAAAAGATAACTGTTATCTGATTCCAAGAGATAATTTGACAAACTTATCTCCAATTTAAACAAACTAAAACTCTGAGCTCTGAAAATACAAATTTTGCCTCTTTGCTACCGAAGATCCAAGTTCCCCGAATTAGTATGTGAATAGCAGTAAGGAACAGCAAAAGGAACAATATCTCTCTACATAGTATGTATTTAATAAACCTTTGCTGAATTTAATAAATATGAAGAGACTCCAAAACTATAATCCAGAGATTTGATAAAAATCTCACATATCAACATACTAAATTTAAGTGACAGAATGATGAAGTAGGAAAAAGAGAAAGCTTAACTACCATCCAATACGAATATCTGAAGAAGCATTATTTGGATTAATACAATTATTGTTAATAGTTTCCTCAAAGAATATGTGAAGCAAATAGTTTCACTGAAAACAAGAAATTTCACTGAAAAATGTTCCATAAGACAAACTGTCACATTTTCTGAAAATACTACAAGAACAAGAATTTCTAATCACAAATTTTAAAACTGCTTTCTAAGGTGAACTATACCAACTATTTCATGATGATCAATGAATACTACATCTCAATCAAAAATTTAATAAGATTCCATTTTACTTTTGAACACTAATTAAAAGCTTTAAAAAATATATGTATATGAATTTTATACCAAACTGTTTTCTTCAAGCTATGACAATTGTATAAAATGTCTTTAAAGAATTATAAATTCTTTGCTGATCATAAAGAACATTAGCTTCCAGTTTACAATTAATCATGTAGCTTTTAAAACCTAAGCAGAAAAAGAGTTAGTTAGCAGGGAGGCAAATATAGTACTTAGGCATGCTATTTATATTTTTATTAAAAGATTAGTATTCTCATGTGACTAGCATGGCATCATGCCATTACAAGTACTAGGCAGCCAGGGCTACCAGCATCACTGAAAATAATACCCAACAAACAACACAGCAAACTTCAAAACTTCATTATGTAGGATAAAAGCTGGTAAGAGATTTATTTACTTGTCAACCTAACAGTGATTATATAAACCAACTTTAGTATTTAAATCATCCAAAGATTTCATAAGACTACTGCAAATACATGCAATCAATACATCCCTCTCATGCTGTGTTTCATGCTGCTTTTCAATGCTGAATAGAAAAGATAGCAATATTGTTTGCACATATGTAAAATGTCCTTTAAAACCTGACTTACCACCCACTATATATCTGACTTTTTCATTTGAAAGTCTCCAACTAACAAAAATAAAATTTAGCTGGAAAAAGATGCTTTTAAGTAGATGTGTCATGTGATTAGCAACAACAAATCCACTTACTTTTTTCTCTTTCTCATGATGTTTATCCTGAGAGTGAGAGGAAGAATCACTTAAACTTTGATCATATGACCTATTAGATCCCCGTTTGCTCTTTTTCTAAAAGAGAAAATATATATATGTATATGTATATATACATATGTGCATATGTATATAAGATAGTAAAGGAATTATTTTTTAAAGGCATAAGCCATTTTAAATGGGAAGCTTATAAAATAGCTTAACAGGAAAAATGTCCCAATTTTTTCATTCTATGTAATTAGCTTGGACAGCAGTAAAATAATTATCCAAAGCATAGCAAAACAAAATTGCAGCCTGATCTTGAAATATTTTAAATAGCATGGTTTTCATGATAAAAGAAAATGTATCTACTATTTTAAAACAAATTTACCACATTTTAAATGTCTGTTTTGTAAGTCTCAACTAAAAAGAAAATGCTGTCTTTTAAGACAGCTGCTAAAATTAGAAGTAAATATTTGGAAAATCACTCCATGCCCCTAAAAAAAGCATGAGGTCTTCCAATATGTTAATAGCAGTGACAAACACAGTTCTTTAAAATCAGTCTTTATACATTTAATTATCAAGCTATTATTAGAAAATAAGTGAAAAAAGTTATGTCAATATCAGACCCATGCATTTACAAGACATTAATAACAGCATGACTAGTAGATAGTAAGAAAAACAGTTTATAGAACACTGAAGCCATTGCATAAAAAAGGAATAAAGTGAGTTCATTTCTGAGTGATCATAAGCAACAAGTATAAAACTAAACAACACTGCTCACACAAGATGTTGGGAATTATCATGCAACCACATAGTTTAATTTTTTAAAAAGCTACACAATTAATAAGGTGTTTAGGACAGTATCTTAAATGCCCAGAAAACAAAGAGAAAATTCCTATTGTCCTTTTAATATTGCTCTTATAACATTTGACCTTTAAATCTCTAACTGATAAGGTTGTATATTTCACTGGAATAATATATACAAGTATAAATGTACAATTACAAACATTCTGAATTATTCTAGGTTAGATTAGCTTCATTAAATGGAGATCTCTTTCGTGTGTGTGTATGTGTGTGTGTGTGTGTGTGTGTGTGTAAAAGAGATAGAGAGACAGATAGAAAGAAAGATGTTTCTAGCTCAATTTTAAAATGCCATTCTATTAAAAAAAACAACAACAATAAAAACTAAAAACATACAAACAAAAAATGCCAAGAAGGGAAAAAATAAGGCCACAAACCATTAAGTACAATTCAGTAAGACTGAGACACTAAAAGTTAAGACATCAAATATACATATATTTGCTCCTGAAAGTAAGGTTTGAACATTATGTGATCAACTAATATTTAACACAATTATCAATTCTTATGTTAAAAAGCTCACATATATTTAATTAACAGTAATTCCCCAAAGAACTTTAGTGAACTTCTCTAACCTAGAATATTTAAACAATGAGAAAAGTAAAATATACTGATTTGAGTTTCATTTCTTCTAAAAAAGCAAAATCCACAGAAGTCATGAAACTGAAAGAGGAAAAGACCAGTGGCACAAATGACTCATAAAGTGGATAATCCATTCAAGTATCTCAATTGCAGATTAAGCTGAAAATACTAAAATATAACTCTTTATGTAACTGTCACAATTAAAAGAACATATCCATGTTTAGTTGATTACTGGGTTTTTTAAATACCATAAGTGGCATCGTAGAGCAAATTATCTTTCCAACAGAAACTATCAAAACAAAAACTCATTTGCTATTTTACTTACAAAAAGGAAAAAAAAAAGCAAAACTTTTCTAAACAATACACTTACTCTCAAATCAAAATAATTTAATTTTCATATAAATTTTAAAATAAATTCTTACCAGCTTACTAAAATGGTATTTACAGTAGCCACAGTATTGGACATTATCTGCCCCATTACCTTCTTCTTCACAAAGGAGTCCTGCAAACTGGGCACTGAAAATAAAAGCCAAAAATATAAAAAACATTCAAACCACAATAATATCTTTATACATCAAATTCTCCTGGAGGCACAAAAGATTTTTTTAATATATTCCTCCTCTATTCTAGAGATAAAATAATCCCCATAGTCTACATTTGAATAGATAAAATGATTTTTCCATCAACTGCAAAGAACTGAAAAAACCTCTTAAGAAGCAATGGAATTAAAGTTTAAATCCAGCTCTTGCAACAAAAATATTAAACGTTCACCATACTGTTATCATATCCTTTACCTCCCTTTGCCTGTTCCATTCCTTTCTTTTCTTTCTCCCCTTCTTGCCACGCGCCCACCTCCCGAAAGTCCCAATGATCTCTCTCTCTTCAGCTCAGTCTGTTCTCATCCACAATATCCACTGGACGTTCAGGCTCACAGCTTAGGGTTTAAGTTCCTGTAGTTCGTAATTGTGCCATTTTCTAAGAATGTAACCACAGAAAATGGGATGGGATTACTCTATTCATGAATATGTTAACACTGTATCTGTTTTTGAAAATGAAAAGTATCTTTCTGGGGGGAATCTAATCACATCTAAATTTTACTTTTTTGACATGGTGAAGAAATTAACTTGATGCTATTACAAAACCTTATCAACCAATTGTCCTGCCCAACACGAACTTTTGGGGCTCTAGACACTTCTTCCAATGGTCTTTACTGAGAGTAATGCAACTAATATTTATCTCATCCACCATGTCATAACATAAAGCATAGCCTAAGTAGAATCCTTAGTAAATATATTTTTCCTAGTTTAACAGCAGTGATCAGAAACCAGTCTAAATTTTATCACATTTAATGCAAGAAGAAATAGGTTTCTACAGTGAGTACAGAAATACTTAGAAAGAGTAAACCAATGTCAATAATTAAACAACTCAATTAAACTTCTCCTTAGTATAATGTTGTAGAAAGACTGCGGTTTGACCAAACGTAAATAATTTAACCCCCCAGAACAGGAATTTCCTTACCTGCAAAATTAGGGGCTTAGATTAAATGACATCAGAAATTCGTTCTAATTCAAGTGTTAATGTTATGTGTCAAAGCAACTACCTAGTAATTTCAAAAAGGAACAAAGTAACATGTAAAAGAAATAGTGACAGTAACTTAAGAAGGTAAATTTACCTCAAGGGTAATAACAAGATCTAATAATTGTTGAAATATGACTGTCTCTGATAGTAAGCTCCCTTCAAAATAAGAGGCAAAAAACAAATTGGTAGAATAAGACTGTGTAATAAGAATATATCCTATAAGAAGAAATTTGAAAATCAGAATGGATTACATGGTACTAATGACCAATAGAGATAAAAAATGATTTTGCCATCTGAGAACACAGAGCAGAAAGAAGTAGCAAATAGGTTTGGGAAATCTGGCACAGCAACATGATATAGGAGTGATAGAAAATATCAAATAACTAAATCTTTGTCCAAAGAGATGGGTATCTAACAATCTCTTCAATAGTTTTATAGTAATTTGGCCTTTCAAAAGATAATAAATTCCCAAAAAGGAAATCTCTACCCTGGAATGATTTTCATCAAATGGAACAAATGATTGCTGGGGTAAAGATTATGTGAACCAGCAAGGAAAATGTCTATACCCCTCTTTCAAGCCTTCTCGAGTTTGTCATACATAAAAATATGACAGCCAGAAATGGATGCTATGACCCTTGAATTTTGAGTAAAATAGATTCTAAAGAGTTCACAAGAAAGACAAGTGTTACAAGGTTTTGCAAAAGTGAATGCTGAAAACTATCTTTGCATGCATTTGGAAAAATAAAAGAATAATTTTTTTAAAAATTTAAGAAAAGTAAGGAAAGTGTTATGTCATGAAATAAAATTTCCCAGAGAAATTATCCCAGGAAGGATGAGAAGTTCTAAAAACACCAAAAGAAATTTAGTTCAGTTTGAAGAAAAAAAGGGAAAGGATCTAAAGAGATCAACATTAACCAAATTTAAAGAGACCATATAAAAGATAGAAAGTGGCAAAGATTAAATATAAAAGCAAAGCATCATCCTGCCATGAGTGCTAACATTCGTTATGGGATAAATGATACGAACTTAATCTCTTCCTCTTTCAGGAAGAAGCTCAAATGGCAATTATCTGATATAACCAATTTTCCAAGATTATCCAGTTAGTATAGTGTGATAGTAAGGATGGAAATTTTTTGTCTATCCCTCAAATTTCTGGGTAGCTTTAAACAACTTTGGAGATATTGATTAGGATATCTTTAAACAGGTCTGGAACCTGGTCTACTAGGTATAATTCCATCTTGTTCTTTGGTCCTCCCCTCTGAGGTCTACCTTTACTTCCCTGGCTTCCCTGAGAAACCCCCAAGGTTGTATTTCTCCTATAAAAGATCTTATTATGAGGAAGAGCTCTACTAAGTTTTTTTCAGAACTAAGCCCACTATGAGAATATTCTCTCTTTTCCACTCATGATGTCTTCCCTTTAATGGCATTTTTCTCCTCACTCTAGCTAACTCTGGTTAGTCTGTTAAACTCATCTTTGGATCTAGCCTGCTAGTCAAAGCCTGTTCAGGTTTCATGGCCTGTTCCTTTAATGGATTCTTCTAAATTCCTTTCCTTTATTAACTATATGCTCTCCCATTCTATTTCTGGTACCTATTGTACTCCTTTGTCTGTAACCTATTCCCCTAAATAAATCTATCTTTTGCCAAAGAGAATGGCCACTGTAAATTTGTCACATGTTTATTTCAAACTAGGAATTCCTAGCTTGATCTCATCAGTAAGGATATTGAAGAAAGCTAAAGGTCACACAGAATAGGGATGGAATATTTGTAGGGTTTTTAACTATATTGAGAAAAAAGATGAAGATCAAAAACACCACTATTAGGGATAGATGGGATAAAAAAATAATAAAGAGAAACCTGGTCAAAGTTAATTTTACTTGTTTTCTCTACCAAGGAAAATGATCTTTGGATCTGAAGCAAAAATGGCTACTAATTAACTCAATAAGGGAGACTATAGTAATTTATTAAGAAAGTAATATAATAAGAAAGCATCTAGATGCTTGATAAATTTAATTCCTCTAAGTAAATCAACATTTCTGGATTAAAAAAAAAAAAAAACCAAATAGGTAGGTTTCCTTTCCTAATCAATGATTCCCGATTTCTGAAAGATTAAGGAGAATGAGTTACCATAAGTTTTGGAGAAAAGAAGACTATCAAAATATGTAATAAATAAATAGATAGATAGATAGATAGATAGATAGACAGACAGATAGATAAATAAATAAATAAATGAATAAATGAATAAATAAATGAATGGTTTCTAATTAAATGAAGATAGTCTAATAACTTACAGGTCAATGGACCTAGATTTTTATTTCTGGAAAAATTCTAAGTGATAATATTAAAGAAATGCTTAAGGAACATATAAGAAAGGAAGATCATAAAAAGACCACGTCTTAATAACAGGTCTACAAGGAAGGGTTGGGCGAATAGTTAACAGTAATACAACATAGAAAAGAATATTAATGAAATCTAAATATGTAAAAATCTACAATTTGTAAATCTAAATATGTAAAAAAATACAAAGTTCAGAAGAGTACATAGACAAGCAGGGCAATGTTAGTGTAACACATTAAATTTCGTATATATTTTTAAATACGTTATAATATTCAGAGTTTTTTATACCTAGAATTTCTGGTTTTTCTTGAATATTAATAGATTCATGTTTGTGGATCATTTATGAATTCATAATAAAAAAAGTTTAAAGAAAAACTAGCAAATTAATTTCCTTTTTTGAGAGCATTGTTACACTAGTAGATCAGTGAAATACTTTAGGGTTTCTCAACCTTTTTTGTGCCGTAAGCTCTTTTAGGAATGTGAAAAAGTCAATAAATCAATCCTCACAATAATGTTTTTAAAGGCAAAAAACCAAATTACATTACTAAAGAAATTTTACTTAAATAGTTATCAATTTTTTTTTTAAAGTTCATGGATCTTAGATTAAAACTCCCTACTTTAGATAATTTACTTAGATTTTACTAAACTTTAGGAAAGCAACCGACAATCTCTTATTCATTCTTCTTTCATAGGAAAAAATGGAGGTATGATAGATCACAATAAAACTATATGAATAAGCATTAAATATTTATATGTCATCAAGTAGAAAAGGGAATGGAAGTCTCTATCGCAATACCAACTGTAAAACAAGTTTCCAAGGAAATGCCCTCAAGATCTACAACTAAAAGTAGCAACCATGGAATGTACTTCTATGAGGTGTGTGTGTGTGTGTGTGTGTGTGTGTGTGTGTGTGTGTGTGTGTATTGTTCTCTGTTGGCACCAATTCAAAAACAAAATAAATCAACAACAAAAAAGTCCAGTAAAATTATTTCAACTTCCCTTCTAATTCCATCTGCAGTACTTCCTCAAAGTACTATCTCTGATCTTTACAAATTCTATATTTTAATATTTTATTTTATATGACATATTCAGTGATAATGTTAGATTTTACAAAATCATTTTGAAAAGCATGTGGCTTTTATTGAATATCTTCTGTAGTATGACATTTCAAACTTCATAATGTTCAAATATATTTGTGAGGTTTAGGTTGACAACTAGAAACCAGATGCAGACAAGACATTGAGTATCTGAACCCCAAGCTACCTACCGGAATACTCAAAAATCCAATAAAATAATGATAATTTTTACACAAGTAGGGCTAACTGTGGATATAAAGCTACCCATAACACTTAATTGTGAATAATTTTTCACTATTAAATTCCTTTTTTCTCCAATGAATTCACTTCCCTACTTCTATACACTTCAAAACAGTAATGTAGAATACTTACCAGGTTACATGGAAAGCTTGTCGACATCCATGTTTATTACATGTCATGCAAGCACCAGTAGCAGCTTTACTCTCTCTTCCTTGTTCATCACAAATGTAGCAAGTCTTTTTAAAGAAAAAAGAAAGACAAAGTAAAATTGCAGGAAAGTATTTCAACAAGAGTTTAGACCATGTTTGGTAAATATTCCTCAAACAAATTCAGTTCATTTTAATCAAGTATTACTTCTTAAATAAAAATGAAATTAGTCAACAATAATACTGTAAAACTATGACAAATATAAAGCAGCTGTACTGATTCTTGAGGGAAACAATAACTATTTAATCTATTTCAATTTATACCATGGTTATGACACAACTCATCAGCATTCTCTATTTCACAGTTCTGAAAGACTTATTAGAAGGTAATTTTGATTATCTATCTGCATTTCAGGAAATGACACACAAAACAAGAAGCACTTTCTCTGGTCTTTGGGAAAGCAAGATAGAATATTAAATGTTGACATAGTACCTTCTGACTTTAAACTTCTGTTTTAAAGTATCAGGGCAGTCTAAGATGCTCTGCCCTCAATTCTACTTGGTAGAATTGCTATTGTTCTTGAAAGCACAACTCAGATGTCACATTCTATTAAAAAAAAACCTTTTCTAGTCCCCCACCCTATCTGGAATATGACTTGTTTTGCATTTATCTAATGACACAGATTTAGAGCTAGAAGGAATCTAAGTGGTCAACTATCCCAAAACTTTCACAAGGAAACTATGAACTAGGGATCTGGCCACTGAAAACATAAGCAATTAGTTTGAGGCAGGATTTGAAACAAAATCCTTTTAATTCCAAAGCTAATGTCCTTTCTACTATATTACACTGTCTCCTTGTGATACTGTTCCTGTAAAATATAAAATACCTTAGGATCAGAAATTTTTGGTTTTGGATCACTTAGAACTGCTCTACACATATTAGCAGTTTAAAATACATTTGCTAGGGGCAGCTAGGTAGCACAGTGGATAGAGCACCAGCCCTGAAATCAGGAGTACAGGACCTGAGTTCAAATATAGCCTCAGACACTTAAAACCTCCTAGATGTGTGACCTTAGGAAAGCCACTTAACCTCAATCGCAAAAAATAAATAAATAAAATACATTTGCTAAATTGATGTTACATTTACAGGTATACTTAATACTAATTATCACTTCTATTAAAAATTGACTAAAAATAAACATTTATTAATGCATCATTTTGGAAATTAAGACATTTATGTTATTTCAAGTTTTATTACTTTCTATAGACAAGTATCTCTTAACTTTAAAAACTTGGTCTATATAGGATTGGCATTATTATACTTTAATGGGTCAAGTGATTTAACGCCAAGAAAGAATGAAAAAATAATTTCATATAATGTACATTCTAGCAGCCAAGAGCAAGCATTTTATGGAATATATAAAGTCTTGATATACAAGGAAAAAGAAAATTTACCCAAAAGGACCAAATGAAGAAGACAAATGTGTGATTGATCTTTTCCAGGAGATTAAGCAACAGATATTATTAATAATGTCACATATCTGTATAATGTTCCTTTCATTCAGAAAACAACCCTTGTGAACAAGGGTACAGAAAGTCTCATTTTACAGATGAGAAACATGAAATTCAGAATTGCTAGATCAATAAAGAAAAGATCATTACCTGCCCCTGGTTTCATTTCTAGGTAAAGGGCAAAATTAGCAGCTATGACTTTTTCGTTTTACTTTAAATCTACTGTTTTTTCTTTTTTAAAAGACACACTCCTCAACTTTAGATTATGGTTGAGTTTTCTTCAAGAAAGATAGTTATTTGGCCTAATGGAAGAAAAACAATGGCCCTTTAGGATAGATACTATGGTCAAGCATAGCATATTGTACCAATTAATCACATATAAACTAATACATAATTAAAAACTGGAAAAATGTAAGAGTGGAAAAAAAATAGTAGATAAAAGTTTTGTACAATGCCAAGGACAAATATAGGGAAAAAAAATATTACCTTTTCCTTCAAAAATGCAATGAACAATTATACAAACAAAAATGTATTAAATGTATTTTTTAAAGGCATTAAATAAGGTTTTCATTGGGAATAGAGGGGGAGGGAGAACCCAGCAAGCATCCTTTTTGAAATGATAAAAGAAAAGTTAAGTCAGAAACTTGAGAAGCTGAGAGAAAATCAGAGGGGATAAAAGGATTTGTTAGTAAATATAATGCCAAGATTATTTCAAAGAACCAGTCACTCAAATTACGTTTTCTGGTACCAAAAACGGCCAAGCTCACTTTTATTAACCATTATGATGAAACTTTCACTCAAATGTCTAATATTAATGACACTTCTTTCCTTTCCAAAAACCATTTAAAGACATAAAACTTTCTCTCTTTCAAAGAATTACCTTAGAGAGAAATAAAGCAATTACAAAGGCGCTTCAATATTTCTCAAGCTTATACTATAGTATAAGCATCATCATCATATTAACAGCTATAATTATACAGTTCTCTAAGATTTAGATAGTCATCACAACAACCCTGAAAGATGCTATTTTTATCACCATTTTCAGATGAGGAAAATGAGGCCAGCAGGTGTTAAATAACTTAACCAGGGTCACATACTTTTAAGAGTTGAATTCTAATCCAACACATTTACCAATTCATGAGATTTTATATTTTCTTTCAAGAGAGTAAAATCAAGGAGTGAAAATGATGTGAGAAGAAAGAGAGGGAGTAAGTCAAGCACTGTATGCAGTCACCTAAAGCCATGACAGGACCCTAATCACACCTAGGTACAAACCAAGGGCTCTCTCAGAACGATGGCGGCTATCAATAGATTTATTTCTTGGAGAAAGCTGTCAAAGGCAGTGTTCTGACCTGGAATCTCTGGTCTTAACAGATTAACAGTATGTGTGTTTCTCTACATGTTCAGGATATAAATCCTATCTAAAACTACATTTCCAAAAGTGGTATCGTAACAGGATTTTACAAAAGCTTTTTATTTGATATGGATATTTGATGATTATTTCCTGTCCTTAAAACCCATTACACAACCCCAAATGTGCTGAGGATGACTTTTTCTTCGCTCATTCATCATCTTTTCATGCCTCTTCTAGAATTCCCTTCTTCATTTTGTCTGCTGAAAATGCCATTTATAACAAATTTATATAATGTGTTAGAGCTAGAAAGCTAAGTACTGATATTTCGTATTTCAACAACCTTATCCTCATTTAGCACATGAACAAACAGAGGACTTAAGTAACTTGCCAAATTCAATCAGTTGTTAAACGGTAGAGCAAAGACTTGTCAACTGACATTTAAAAAAAAATAATCACAGTAATATACACAGAAATAATTATTCTTTAAACTATTAAAGTATTAACTTTTTGATAATCTCTGAGTGAATCTAATGTGAAAAAAGTTTTTCTGCCAACAGATCAGGAGCTGAACTCTTTTTTGCATCACAAATTCCCTTTGGAGTCTAGCCAGTTTAAAAAAAAAAAGGGGGGGGGAGGAAACGCGCGGGGGGGACATGGGTATCCCAGGTCCCAGATTAAAAGCTGCTGATATGAGGATTTGTAAATTTCATCCTAGCTTTCAAATTCCAATCCTATTATTTCTTTTTTCTTTACTTGCTTATTATCATCAACCCTACATATATTCTAATCGTAATGTTATCAAACATCTTACTGGGGAGAAAAAAAAGAACCTTTTGACAACTACCTACTGAAACTGCAGTTTTCTGAAGTGAAGTCTGCTGTGTAACTAAGATGATCAAGAATCCTAGAAAAAGTCAAAAGAAATGCCATGTGTCCAATGATAAGTAGTAAATGAACAAACAAGCTGCTATGTGAGCATAATAGAATGTTATTGTACCATAAAAATTATGAATATGTAAAATAAAAAGGAACATGGGAATAATGCAAAATGAAAAGGTATCAGATCAATATACAAACTGATTGCAATTATTTAAAAGAAAATAATAACAGCAACAAATTCTGCAGAAAAATACCCAGAAATAAAAGAAATCAAAGTTCAACATGGAACTAGATTAGGCTTTTTTTTTTTTTTTTTTTTTTTACAAAAAGCTAATAAATGCCTTTTAAGAGACAAATTTTAAGTAATATAAGTTTAGAATTTTAGATGTAATTATCTCTTTATTTTTGCTTATAAATCTAAGTATTTGTTTTTCCTGCTGGTTACTAATTTTAGAATCATCAATAAAGCTGAGTAAAAATTTAATTATTGAGTAGGCATGTTAAGAAAATCAAGATACTAATGACTCGGGGAGGGGAGGCTTAGATTATTTTAGATTGACAGAAAAACTTTTCTATCTAAATCAGAGGAAGTATGATACAGAGGAAAATTAATACTGGATTAGGAATCAAAAGACATGTTAAAATCCTGGCTCTTGCTATTCATTACCTCTCTGACTAAAGGCAATATGTTAATTTCTCTGGGCTTCAGTTTAACTATGTAAGGAAGAAAATGTAATGGATGATCTGTAAGATTCCGTCAAGCTCTAAATCTATAATCCTAGTACTTTGAACGGTAAAAATCTGGTCTATGCTGATGATATCCACCTTAGCTAATGCAGAATATGACAATCAGTACTCACACAAGCAGAGATGAAAAACAAACAAGAAGGAATAACCAATGAGAGGTGTCTGAAATTTGGAAGGCTCAACCCAATCAAATTAAGAAGCATTAACTATATATCTACTATGATTTATGCACTATACCATTACTAGAGATTAAAAGACAAAAGATTTTTTTTTAATGTACATACAAAATAAACAAAAGACAGCAAAATAAAAACAGGGAAAGTCCAAGAAATTAGAGAGACAAGAAAAGTCTTCTATGGGAAGACAGTCCTCAAGGAAGTAAAGAAGTGTATTCCAGGAACAATGAAAACGTACAAAGACTTCATGTGAGCAACAGACACTTCTAACAGTGTGGCTACATTGAGAATAATGTGAAAAAGAAACTAATCTAAAGAGAGCTGTTTATTCATAGGCAGCAAAGAATCAGAGGGAGTATAGAAGAACAGATACCATCTCTCCTGGAATGAGACCAAGCCATAAATTTATTTAGGCTTACAGGTTTGGGGATCAAGCAGTTACTGATGCAGGTTGCTAGTGTATAAGGCAAGTTTATTCATACTCAGGAGGAAAACACCAGGTATTGAGGATAGGTATAAGATACAAGAACTCCAGTCTGCATTAAAATTTTATTGGAAATAATGGGCTTTGAAAGAGTTTGAAAGTAAGAAATTTTATTTCCTCATTTCTTGGGAGACACAGCACAGTGAATAGAATGTTGGGTCTGTGGAGTCCAGAAAGCTTGAATTTAAATCTGTTCTCAGGCACTTATTAACTGTAGGATCTTAGCAAATTACTTGACTTATTTCTTCTTCAATTTCCTCATGTATAAAATGCAGTTGTTGTGAGAATAAAATGAGATATTTTCAAAGATTTTTTGGTAAACTTTTATAAAACATGTTATTATTATTATTATTATTATTGTGGCATAGAGACAGGGGACTTTGAGGCATACACTGTTAAACATGATCTTACATAGTTTGTCTTTTAGTTACTCATTTTAATTTAGTTTAAAGAAAAGTTCAGCTTCAGGGAGTAGTGGGTATAGCCAAATATGAAGGCTATATAAAAAGAAAAAACATTAACAAAAAATTTTTAAATAATGTAAATAATCTTACTGGTAATGTTTCCAACTTTTCTTTGCAATAAATAATGTCAGCTCTTGGTTTTAGACAAATTCCTTGATTTTATATGAAAGGAAAAGTAATTTTGATTCTTCTGAATACTTTAAGTGGATATCTTTTCAAAAATAAAAACATCAATTGGAAAAAAAAAAAGATACAAGAGCTATTATGAGGAAGGAAATGACAAGATCTGGCAAATGATTCCAATGTGGGGGTGAAAAAATGTGAGGAATAGAGGCTAAAGTGGAGGTCACAATTCTGGGAGAATAAAGTAATTATGGATGACCTCAATAAAAATAGTGGAGGGGTGCAGGTTAATACTAAAAGATAATGAATTCTATTCGAAAGAAAAATCAACCACAATTCCAAAGGACTAATGATAAAATATAATATTCACCCAATAGATAGAGAAGTGATATTCAAGAGACCAAACGAGAATATTTTTTTTCTTTTTCAGGACACAGTGAAAGCAGGAAGGCATTGTGCATACTGACACAATGTATTTGTAATGGATTTTGTTTTTCTTGCCTTCTCACTGAGTAAAAGTTGGGGAGGAAAGAGGGAGAATCTGAAAATAAAACTAAATAAAAAAAATTTCTGCCAAAAGGTATGTTGAGTTTCAGATATTTTCATTTCAGTTTGAAACAGCCAGTCAATAACTGGTGACATGGAAAAGGAATTCAGGAGACAGGATAGGAACAGCTATATTAATTTGAGCAGAAATAGATATATAAAACCAAATGAAATGCTAATAATAACAACTCAGGGGAGTCATCAAGATACAGAGAAAAGAGGACATAGGACTGAGTCTAAGGATATATCCGCAATCAGGCAGTATAATGTGGACGAGCCAGAAAAGGATAGTGAGAAAAAAATAGCAAGAACAGTATAAAAAGAAAACCCAGAAAGGAAAATGACTCCATGAGGAAAATGTGGCCTAAAGAGTCAAATGCAACAGACAGATCAAGCAAGATGAGGTTTAAAACCAAAATCAAATCCACCAAAGATGAAAATTAAGAGATCATTGGCAACTTTGCACATAAGACTTCTGAAGGATTTTGGATGAGGGAGATGAGCACAATACTAAGAGATTGAGGGGGTTCTAAGATCTAGTGATGTTTGTTTAAGAATGTAGGAAACTGAGTAGGACTGAAGACAACATGGATGAAACCATGAAAACATAAACACATGGGAGATTAGAGTGAAAGATGATTGGAGGGGAGGGGGAATCATAATCTGGAGAAGAAAAATGAGGATCAAAGAGGTTTGGTTTTGGCAAAGAGGACAACTACAGTATTAGAAAATAAAGGAGGAGAAAGTGAAGAATGATGTCAAGGTGCCATGGAATACAAAGAAAGAGAAGAGAAGAACCTAAAGAGAATGACCTCGATATTCTTAATAAGTTAAGGGATAAAATCCTCAACTGGGAATAGGAATTGGATAGTGGGAGGCCTGAAGAAAGAAGAAAAGGTTTAGAAAAACTTCCGTGGGGATTGAGATAAGCAATCAATTAGGAGCAATAACTGGTGTGATGGCCCAGTTAAAAATGTATTAACATGAATTTATATTATATCCAATCAGCACAGTTGCTTAACTTCCGACAGGTTAAAAAAAAAAAGTGGATAAGTAGAAATAATCCAGGACTTAGTCTGAGGAAGAATGAGCAGCAAAAAGACTGAAGAGCCAGGAAGTCAAAAGTTAAGAATGCTATAGAGTTTAATTAAATTAATATGGAGTTAAAAGCAATTCTTATCTTCATTACTTGAACACATTTTATTGATCCATCAAAAACAGATGTTATAGGAAGCCTATCCTTAGGTATATTTAAAAACCTTAATAACTACACATTGTCAGCATCTTTGCAATGTATTTCTAAATTTATTCTTTTCCTTTCAAATAATCTATGATAAAATGCAAAACTGACTTTGTTTATCAAAATGCAAAATGAAAGACATTTTTAGACATGGACAATTTGTGAATTTGCTTTGCTTAACTATGAAGTACAAGAATTCTGTTTTATTTCTTTTCTTTAAGATTGGGGTGAGAATGCAGAAGGAAAGAAAATAATGCTTGTTACTGAAAATTGGGGGTGGGGGGGGAGAGTGTATGTTTTCAAGTGTATGTGGCAAAGGGAAAATGAAAGTAGATAAGATCTTTAAATATAAAGATATCAATAGTTTGAGATTCAATGAGCTCAAAAACTCTTGAGTCAGAGACATACTTCAGAGATTTTGGACCAGATAAAAATATGATTCCCCTCAGAATAGATGAAATTCTTTATCTAACTGTTGTCCACAGAACAGTCAAACTTTTAAATCAAGGACCTAATAAAAGAACTTTACAATTCTAAAATCAAAAGTTACTAAATTGCTACCAAAAATTATAAATAATTCATATAACTACACATACTGTACCTTATTATAACGATCATGTGGAACAGACTGCAATACAATAGGTTCCATTGTAGAAACGTTGGCAAATTGAACCTCAGGAATATACAGGGCACAAACAACATGAGCCCAACCTTAAAAGAAAGGAAAACAAAATACTTTTAACCCTAGTATGTCAGGAAAAGGTTAATGCTGCAAGTAAAACCACTAATTTTCAATTTATAACTAACTTTTGCTTTTCATAACCTTCATTAAGGAATGTATCCCACCCTTTAAAATAAAAATCATTTGTTTGTTTTGGGAGAGGGAAATAGTTAACACCATCCACTGAATCTGAAAATATGGGCAATATTCAACAACCTGAAGTCAAATTCTTCAAAGAAAGAAGGTACATTTTCTCATCTCTCTTTCAGGGTCAACAATCATCCTAACTAGTGTTTAGTTTCAGGAGGTTTTGGTCTTTCTATGTACACTGTTGCTTACATTGTGTACACTCTGTGGTTTTATCCACTTCTCTTTCTATCAGTTAATATAAAGTTTTCCACTACTTCTCTGAACTTTTAGTATTTGTAATTTCTTATGATTCAGTAATATTCTGTTGTAATGCAGTACTAAAATTTGCTTATTCTTCAATTGTTAGGAATTTACTTGTTATCTAATTCTTTGCTATGAATATTTCATTAAATACCGGACAATTTTATTTCTCTTTGAGATGCCTAGGATTATATATAACTAGCAGTAAGTTCTCTGGGTCAAAGATATGAAAACTCTGTTAGCTTTGTTAATTTAATTGCAAATTTCTTTCTGTAATGGCTGGACTATTTCACAACTTCCCAAAAAGTTTAGTAATAAGTCTATCCTTCCATAACCAATCCAATATTGACAACTTGTGTTTTAAATTATTATCTTTGTCAATTTCCAGGTTGTAGGCTATTTCATGGACTTATTATTAATGACTTAAAACAATCTTTCATATGGCCAATAGCTGGCAATTCTTCTTTTGAGAAATGTCTATCATTTGACCACTTGTTCTTTTGGATATGCCTCTTAGTCTTATATATTTGTGTTTGTTATCTGTATGTCATCAGATGTTTCATAAGAAGATTTTCCCCAATTAAAAAAGTCTCTTAAATTTGTAATGATACTGTTAGCACAAAAGCCTCTTAATTTCATGTAATAAAATCTATGTTGTCTTTTATGATAAACCATTAATTATCGAACCCCAATACTAAAAACTATAAACATTTCAAAAATGAATGCCTGTGACTATATCCAATAATGATAATGGTGACAATTTCTAGCAGTTACATATCATCTTAAGATTTCCAAAGTGCTTTACAACAATAATTTATATTACATTGTTTTAAGGTCAGCAAAGCACTTTACAATATTATGTCATTTTATATATTCACAACAACTCTAGGAGATAAGTGCTATTATTATCATCATTTGCCTTTTACAGATAAGGAAACAGAAGCAAAGAAAAATTAAATAAATTAAAATGTTAAATTAAAAAAATTAAGTGACTTAACTTAAAGACACATAGCTAATGAATATCAGAGGCTGGATTTGTACTCAGGCCTTCCTGCCTCCAGGTCTAGTGTTTTACGTATTATATGTGGTTTATATGATATACTTAGATGACTTTAATCACTGGATAAAGAATAATAAACTACTGATGACATTTCCAAACCTACTCTATTAAGATGAAAAACAACTCTTAGCATATTATACTTTTGCATAGAATATGTACCTTTGCAGAGAGTGACATGAAGTAATAAAATTATGTATGTATCACTTCCAAGCCACCCTCCAACAGGGATTCCACATTATTTGGCTACTCTCCCACTAGGCACTACTATATACATTAATATAATAACAGTGATATAGGTAATTAAGTACATCACAAAAAATGGGTTTGGTAATGAGAATAATGTAACACCTCCTCAATGAATGGGGAATATAAAAAAATTAAATGAAATAAAACAAATAGTTACTCCAAAGTGCCATATTCTCAAATGAACCCTTCAACTTAAATTTGGACTGATATGGTACACAGCTTTTCCTACTAAGGAGTATCCCACCAGCAGTGGCCCCACACAACTTAAGTTAGTGATACTCCGTCTCAGCAAATGACTATTACTACTATAATATTAAAAAATAATTTGGGTAACATTTTCCCTCATTGTCCATCCTGACCCATCCTACCTTCAAAGTTAATGCACATGTAACAGTCTTTATTAACATTAACCTTCCACAAAATGGAAAAGGCCTTGTATTTTGGGGTAGTCAAAAGACAGAACATCTATCATTTATCAGGAGCACAGTAAAGGGAAGAGTTATCTAGGGGGAAAATGGCTTTTACTGAATTCTAGGGAACACTAAAGATCCTCACAAATTTTGAGAGAGAATATCCCCAAAATACACAAAATTCAAAGCTTGAGAATATTTGGATTGCTGGCAGATTCTCTAAATACACCATTATATCAGCAAAGAGTGATAGTTTTGTTTCTACTTCAATTTCTCATTTTTCCCTTACTGCTCCAGCTAGCATTTCTATTCTAGTACAATACTTAAAAAGGTACTGATAAGGGACATCCTTGATTTGCAGTTTCATGTACAATTATCTTCTATTGTGCTATGTCATGGAAATGTTTGCTTTATTTCATTATTTCTTTATAGATACTTTATAGTTACTGGTCTTAAATAAATATTATTAATCAATTTAAAGAAAGTTCCATGAATTCCCATGTTTTCCAGTGTTTTGTAATAGTTGCATTTCATAAAAGTTTTTTTCTATATTTATTAAGATAATCATATTTTTTATGTTATTGATGTGGTCAATTATGCTGATAGTTTTCCTAAAATTGAACCACCCCACATTCCTAATATAAAAATATCACCTGGTCATAGTGGTCACATGCATGATCCTTGTGATATATTGCTTTAATCTGCTTGCTAATGTTTTATTTAAATTTTTTTAATCAAGATTCATCAGACAAACTGACCTATACTTTTCTTTCTCAGTTTTTGCTCTTCCAGTTTTAGGTCATGAAAGGAATTTGGTAGGATTTTTTCTTTTCCCTATTTTTCCAAATAGTTTTTACTACATCACAATTGTTCTTTAAATGTTTGGTAGAATTCACTTATAAATACGTTTGGTCCTGGGGATTTTTTCTTAGGGAGCTCACTGATGGCTTGTTCCATTTCTTTTCTGCATTCTATTTCTTGTTACTCTTGAATAATTTCTATTTTTGCAAATATTTGTCCACTTAGTGAGATTTATTGGCACATAACTAAGCAAGATAGTACCTAATAATTGCCTTAATTTCCTCTTCATTGGTGGAGAATTCATACTTTTTATTTTTGATACTGCGTTTTCTTTTCTTTTTAAAATCAAATTAGCCAACAATTTATCTATTTTATTGTGTCTCTCCCCTCCCACAAAAATCAGCAGCTAGTTTTATTATTTCCTACTTTCTTTTTTAATTTCCAATCTTATCAATTGGATTGTTTGATTTTTCCTTTTTTTTTTTTTTTGATTTTTCAGGATTTCCAATTTACTGTTTAGTTGGAGATTAATATTTTCTTTTTTTAGTCTTTTTAAAAATTTTAGCTATAGACCAATTCATTGATCTGCTCTTTATTTTACTGACATTAGTTTTTAAAAACATAAATTCTTTCCTAAATAATACTTTGGAAGCAACCTGTATAACTTTTGATATGTGGGTCCCATTATTATTCTCTTTAATGAAATTAATGGTCACTTCTATGATTTGTCTTTTTAATCTACCTTCCTAAGACCTTTTATTTAATATAATTTTCATTGTATTATGGTGTGAAAAGGATGAATTTAATTTTTCTGCATTTGGTTATGACATTTTTATACCCTAATATGTAGTCAATTTTTGTGAAGGTGCCAGTTGAGAAAAGGATATACTCTTCCATTCCCATATATTTTTCTCCAGAGGCCTATATCATGACTAACTTTTGTAAAATGCTATCCATTTCCTTAACTTCTTTCTTGTTTATCTTATGGTTACACTTACCTAGATTTGAAAAGGGAGAGTTGAAATTCCCTACTCATATACTTTTAACTATCTCTTGTAACTAATTTAACTTTTCAAGGTATATAATTAAATATGTATATAATCGCAATATTGTTCACTGAAAAATCTGTTTGCTGCATATTCTTTGTGGTTTTAACACCTGTCTCTGGATTATGGACCATTCATCTCAATTATATAAAATTTATGAGCCCATTTCTCTGTAGTATAAGATAGATTTTTATATCCAAATGAATGAATAAGTTACTTCTCCTTTGAGCCTATTCTAATGAGAGTAAAATACAAAGTTGACCAACAACCCCCATCTTTCTAAAAGCTCTTTTCACACCTGCTTTAAGTGAGATGATTTTCCCCATTCTAGCCCATTCTTCCTTTTTCATCAATGGATTCCTTTCTCATCCCTTCATTTTTTAATCACCCCAATAAAACCAACTTACATTTGTATTCTCTATGTATACTTCATCTAAGTGCCCTAATAATAATAATAATAATAATCTTAGAAAATGTGGGTATCGAGTTCCCATGTAAGATTGCAAAACAATTTAGCTTGCTCAATCTCTTAGGATTTTTCTTCCATGTTTACCTTGTTACGCTTCTTGAGTCTTGTATTAAAGGTACATTTTCTATCTGCTCCAGTCTTTTCATCAGAAATGCTTCAAAGTTCCCTGATTTGTTAAGTACGATCCCCACAACACATATCCCCCCTGAAGATTACAATTAATTTTGTCAGGTGAGTGATTCTTGGTACTAATCCAAGCTCCTTTGCCTTCCAGGATATATACATATACATACATACATACATATATATATATATATGAATATACATACTCAAGCCTTTGGATCCTTCCTTTAATGTTACAAGATGGTAAATCTTGAGTGAACCTGAGTGGCTCCATGATATTTAAAATGTTTCTTTTCTAGTTGCTTGCAATTTGACATGGGAGGTCTAGAATTTGATTGTTAACAGTCCTGAGAGTTTTCATTTTGGGAATGTCTACTTTTTCATTCTGTTTTGTTACTTCTTGATAGCACAGGGAATCTTAGCTTACTAATAACATTTGCTCAATTCTAAATTTTAAAGTACTAATTTCCTCAGTGAGCTTTTGCATCTCCTTTTCCATTTTACCAATTTTACTTTTCATTTTCTTTTCTTCGAGTGATCTTTTTTTTACCTCTTTTTCATCTGGGCTTTTTAAGTTCTCTTCAGTGGATTTTTGTGTCTTTTTTTTTTATTACTATTTGGACAATTCTAGTTTTTTAGGTGCTATTTTCTTCAGTCTATTTTCTGCCTTTTTTATATAACTATTCTTTTCATAATTTCCTTGCATCACTACTCTCATTTATGACTTTTTCCCCCAGTTTTTCTCTACCTTTCATATTTGATTTTTTAAAAATCCCTTTTGAGCTTCTTTCAATAATTGCTCCTAGGCTTGTATCTAATTCATCTTTTTCTCTGATGCTTCTGCATGGAGCTCTTTTGGCTCTGTTGCCTTTTTCTGAGTCTGTGTCTTTTATCTTCCCTGTCACCATAGTTATTATCTATGGTTAAACTTGAGTTCTGCTCCCTCAATAGAGGGAGTTTCAGGTTTTTCATGATGCTGGTTCTGGTTTTCAGAGCTAGTCCTGGTGATCTGTTAAGTTTTCAGTTTGTCCAAGATGACAGACTTAAGGAAAAGTGTGGTCCCTGATCTTCTGGACTTCACTCTGGTCTGTGAATGATCACAAGCACTCTTCTTTACCCTGGAACTGTCACTCAGTTCCCTATTCCTTGGTGCAGAAATCCTAATGTTCCTCTTCATCCTAGAAACATGACATGGAATTGTATAACAGCAATGCAACAGGGTCATGTTCCCAATGACAATAAAGGATTTCTCATAGCTTCACCTATTGTCCAACATCTTTACTGCCTGTGGGCTGAGAGCTCCAAAAGCTGCTGTCATCACTGCTACTACAATCACACTTCAAGGCCTCCTTGCTATCTTATGCAGGCCCAAGCACCATCCGGGGGGGACCAACTTTTACTGGTCTAACTTTCTTCAACTTCTAATATTCTTAAACTGGAAAATTGTTTCACTCTGACTTGTTTCTTGTTCCTGCAGCTCCAGAATTTAAGATAAAGTTTTATTTTAAAGTTATTTGAAGGGAATTTGGAAAAGTTAAGGTGAGGTCATGTCTTTACTCTCCCATCTTGATTCCACCTCCTTTTAGTGTGTTACTTTATCATCATATGATTTGAGAAGCACTCCAGGCTTTTGCTAGTGTATATATGGGGAACCTAGAAAGCCTTCCTCCTGTTCAAGCAACCATGTACACCAAACATGGTAACCAGTCCTTTAAGCTATCTCTTAAAATGTTTTGCAAAGAATTTTGATAAAATTACCAAAATTTCCTGAAACAATGACAAAATAAAAAATTAACTTTAGTTCCTTGTGATTGTTTAATGATTCTTTCTTAACTACTTAGTTTCATTCCATATCTTAACCTTTCTTCACTATGGAAGCTCCTCTCCACTAAGAATGAAAAAAACGGTGATTTCTGCATATTTGTAATGAAATATCAACTGTTTTTGTAAGTAATTTTTCATCCTATCATTAGTGACCAAGAGAAAAAAAGTCCACTAGTTTTAGAATCAAAAGACAAGCATGGTTCCCACAATTCCACTTGTTTGTTCCACCATATAATGAATGGGAATAATACTTATTTTTATATAGTATAAAGTTGTATACCCAGTTGTTTACCCATTTCTTCCAACTGTACATCACTACATAAATACAAATTACTACAACTTGCAATTTTCCCTATGACTCAATTTTTAAATTAAATTAATTTAATTAAATAATTCATTAAAAATGAATAAAAAGAAAGGAGATACACATGGAACAAGCAAAAAGGTGAACATAAAAAAAATTAATCATGTAAAGAAAAAAGGAATTGCTTAATTGTAGGATGCTATAGCAAAATGCAATACAATATATGTCAACATAGTGTATATATGAAAAATATAAAACATCATGATTCAATTGAAATTATCTGAACACAAAGACAATACAAACACACTCACAACCTCACTCACCCCTAAGACAAACTTTGATGAATCTGTGATTACCAAGGAACCCTGAGAGACAGAAGAGCTTGGGCCAGGAGAGTCAAACCACTTCCAAAATCTCAAACATCACTTCCCCTGAAATTCAAATTAAAACATTTCCCATTTATACATCTCTCTGACATTCCTCTTTACTTGAGTAAAGCAAATAGTGATGTGTCCTGGGAGGAAAACCTTGGGCACTGAACCAAGAAAAGGAAGTTCAGAAATAAGTAGCAGTGAAATGGCTCAGATCCCAAGAACAGATTCAAGGTCTCAGCTCCAACATCTAACACAGTCTGCAAAAAGCATAAAAATTACTGGACTGTCTGAATGGCATGACCATGACAAAAGCCTAGATATTCTATTTCAAGAAAACTAAACAGATCTTTTAGAATCACAGAACAGAGCAGAAATAAAAAGAATCCATTGGTCAATCCTAGAATGAAACTTTCCAGGAAAATCACAACTAAAATCCAGAATTTCCAGGCCAAAAAAAAAAGATAAATAAATGAAATAAAAATGGTGCAATCAGATGATTATGTATCTTCTCTAATATCATTTCTACAGGTAAAATCATGTGGCTTTCTAATATTGAAAGCTTAGATTTTTGTGCCAAGGACTTTTATTTTTCCGCAAATCTTCAGGCACTATAGGACAGTGTAGGAGTACTGAGAGGCTGCATATCACAATGTATTCCAGGATGATGGAGATGGGACACTGGGATGGAGGTATTCATATTCCAAAGGCTCTTGAGTTGGGCTACCTCCATTAGGCTGAGAGGAGAGATAGTAGTCATGGGGTTTGTGTTTTTATTTATTTATTTGTCACACGCTGGCTTTTGTCTTTACCCAAGAGTACCTTACCGCTTTCCTGTGGGGAGTAGCTGGTGAATATCGCTGAATCCTTCTACACAAGAGCAACTCCCTGGGACAATGTTTGTGAAATATGAGAAGCAAGACTGTCACAGTTTTGGAAAGAGCTGCTATTCCCCCAAGGCTCTTTTGCTAGACTAATGGTGACTTTGAGTTAGCAGCTGCTGCTAAGGTGGGTGGATAAGAGAGGTAGGACCAGGGGCTGGGTTAGAAATAGATTTGGATGTCTGAAGACTTTATTAATTCATTCCAAGGCCCTTCAGTTTGGGATCTTGGGCTGTCACCACTGGGATTATGATAGGACATGGTTCTCAAGGTGGAGGTTGTAGTTTAAAATTGTCTAGCATACATGCTGTCTCCTATTTCAACCTCAGGGTGCCTTGCTACTTTAACCAAAAAAAAAAAAAAAAAAAGCTACACCCTATTTACATCCATCGTGTACTTCTCTATTATCTACTCTCCTTTAGATGACTCATAATCTGCAGAGAACATAGTATTCTAGCATACTCAAAATAAAACTATGAATATTGAAAAGGTGAATTTTCATTTTGGGGAAAAAACTAGCATCAATCAAAGCATTGTAATTGTGGAGGAAGTTAGTTTAACAACATCATCCAGCATGATGCTTTAACTTACACATCAACTAAAGTGAGACAGAGTTGCACAGCCATTAGCCTATTCTTCCAGTGACTGAAGTCCAGTGGCAAACCCAAAGTCAAGTTGACTGGTGACAGCTGATGCCATGGATGACCTCGGCATCTCTGACATCAGGCCAAGCTCTAAGCACTCCAAAGCATATGCTCCCCTTCCTTCATGGCTACTAGAACAAACTGTTCTTATCTGCCCATTTTGGGGAAGCGAAGGTGAGAAAGTACGTGGCGACGAGAAGGTACACAGCTTGCCCAGATGACAAGCTAGTAAATGTCCAAGGCCAGATTAATAATCTCTTCTTCCTTACTTCTTCAGGCCTGGTTCTTATCCGCTGCAGCACCTATCTGCCTAAATTAAGATCCCAAAGGGAGAAAAACACTGGGACCATGTGGATTTACAAAGGACTGCTATCTAACATTCAAAGAACAATTAATTTCAATGGTATCATCGTTGTTGTTGTCTGCACTTCTTTCTTAAAGAGGATCTATGACATCAGGCAGATGATATATTGACTTGCAGGTGAATTGTATTTAAATGAGGCAGATTTGAGCAAAGTCATCATTCCCACTATCTTCTCCAGAAACATCAGAATCCAGAAACATGACGTAGATCAGGACAATTGACGATGGCCAAGGATGTACTGGGAGAGACCCAGGTCTTTGTAAGCCAAGATCTTTCTCAAGGTCTCAGGTCATCTGAGGCAACACCCATTCCCCAATATTACATAAACTAATTACATAGGGAAAGAATTTAAATTCTTTCTATGATACAAATGTGTTTTTAATAATTAAACCAAAGAAAATCAAACTGATATAGATATAGATAAATGTATGTATGTATAAACCAATTATCTCCAACAAGCAGATCCAAGCTACAGAATAACTTTATTATGTCCAACTTAAGTTCCTATAAAATGATGCAAGGTTGGTTCAATATTAGGGAAACTATCAACATAATAAGCAATAATAATAAATATATTGAAAAAATTAATTAAAAAATATACCACAACAGTTACTAAAATATGCCATGCTCTTCTTTGTGCAATCACTGCACTATTATGTCTATATTCCTAAGAGATAAGAAAAAGAAAAAAAGTACATCAGAGAGCACAAAAACCATTTATAGCAGTTCTTTCTATTATATCAAAGAACAGGAAAATAAGAGAACAAATAACAATTAGCAAACGGCTTAACAAATTTTGGTACAGGAATATAATAAAGAATTGCTACCTTGTGAAGAAGCTAGACATATGGAGTGCCTAGAAAGGAATAGCAGTATGACTATGGGAAGTCATTTAATCTCAATTTGCCTCAGTTTCCTCATTTGTAAAAAGGGAACAAAAATAATAAATCTTCAGTTGCTTTGGGATCAAATAAGATAATTACAAAACAAGAAATATATTCTATATCTAGAACATAGTAGGCACTAGGCTATCTATTATGCTATTGGGTTTTTTTTTTTTTTTTTTAAAGACAAAAGAGAAACTTGGAAAGATGTGTATGAACTGGTAAAGAGCTAAGTGAGAAGACACAAAACAATTTATATAATAGCATCAATACTGGGGGAAAAAACTATTTTGGTAAACTTAGAATCTCTGGTCAATGCAACAATCAACCATGACTCCAGGAAATTGATGATAAATACTATTCACCTTCTGACAGAGATGATAAACTCAAGATAAAGAAAAGCAGTACTGTAAGTAAATGATAACTGAATTAATCCCATTTACTTAATACACTCTTTGGGAATGAAGTTTGAGAGGGATTTTTTTGAGATTGCCCTGGGAACGTAATATCCATTTATCCATTTTTCTATGAACAGAAGCTTTTCAAGGATGTGACTAACTATTCTCCTACTTAGAAATGTTAACGATATAACCTTCAATTATCCTCTAATCATAATGACTTTAAAATTTTTACTTAATCATGTAGCCAAAACTTTAAAGTTTAAGCTACTAAATTAGAAAGAATGAAAACACCCTATATATCAACTATTCTTAAAAACAAAAGCAAAGGTCTAATAAAGTCTCAGAATATTGACTTAAGTTATTTTTGTATTTCTCAGTATTTAAACACCATAATTCTAAACACATGACAAAACATTCAAGAGAGGAAAAAAAAGTTACCTAGTAGTAAATTTCCCTTTCTGTCATTTAAACTTTTTAACATTGTTTCTCTTGCTCTCTAAATGGAGTGACCATTCCAATGTAAATTATCTTGAAATGTAATAATTACTCATCTTTCTGAATTCCAGCCTTTCCAGGTAATTAAAAGTGTTCCTAGGAAAGGAAGCTAAGATTGTGGGAGAAAAGGTAGGAACTTGACCAACCTCTCTCCCAAACTGCTCCAATTCCTTTAATAATGACTCTAAACAAATTTTAGAATATCAGAACACCCAAAAAGATGAAGTAGAACACTTTCCAGTCAAAAGCAACTTAGAAGTGCAACAGAAAAGATCTGTGTCAACTGAGTGGCAATCTGGCCTGCAGTTCCAGTACAGGGCACTTCTGGTACAGTCTCAACAGGGACCAGAGTCATCGAGGTGGGATCTCTTAATCAGTAGCACTGATGGAGGCTCCTTGACCTCTGCATAGAGAACACCAAGCCAGTAGAAAGGGCCTATGGTAACAGGATGGAAGTAGGGTGTGCAGTCCCAGAGCAGCCTCATTAGATCTTATTATAGCTACAGTGGGGTGCAAACTGCTCTAGGGCAGAAAAGTGTTTGTAGTCAGATTCCCAGAAAGGTCTCTAAAAATAGCTGCCCAAAACCCTTGAATTTTGGGACAGTGCACTATCCACACTGGAAAAAGAGCCCTATTCTTAACAAAGAGTTAAAAGCAGAGTAATAGGCTAGGAAAATGAGCAGAAAACAGAAAAAGATTCTGAACACAAAAAGTTATAATGGAGGATCAAAATACACACTCAAAAGATAATAAAGTCAAAACTGCTACATCCAAAGCCTCCAAGAAAAACAAGAATTGGGCTCAGGCTATGGAAAAACTCAAAAGAGACTTTGAAAATCAAGTAAGATATTTAACATGTATCGGTCTACCTGCCATCTGGGGGGAGGGGGGAAGGAAGAAGGAGGGAAAAAATTGAAACAGAAGGTTTTGCAAAGGCCAATACTGAACAATTACCCATGCATATATCTTGTAAGTAAAAAGCTATAATAATAAAAAAGAAAGAAAATCAAGTAAGAAAAATGGAGGAAAAAATAGGAAAAGAATTGAGAAAGGTGCAAAAGTAAATGCAAAAAGCTAATGAGAAGAATGCCTTAAAAAGTAAAATCGGACAATTGGAAAAGGAGGTACAAAAGCTACTTGAAGAAAATTCTAAAAAATAGAACTGAGCAAATGGAAATCAATTACAATCAAGATTAATCAAGATACAATAAACCAAAAATCAAAAATGAAAATACGAAATAGCTCATTGGAAAAACAACTGACCTGGAAAGTAGAGCCAGGAAAAATAATTTTTAAATTATTCATCTATCTAAAAGTCATGATTTAAAAAAAAAAAAAAAAAAACCTGGACATCATCTTTCAAGAAATTATCAAGATCACGTCAGAAAAGAGATGCCAAAGTGAAAACTCCCAAGATTATAGCCGAATTGTAGAAATTCCAGGTTAAGAAGAAAATATTGCAAGCATCCAGAAGGAAGCATCCACAGTAAGTATAACATAATATTTAACAGCTTCTACATTAAAGTTTTGGAAGGCTTGGAATACATATTCTGGAGAGCAATGGAGCTAGGATTGCAACCAAGAATCACCTATCCAGAAAAACTGAGTATAAACCTTCAGAGGAAAAGTGGGTCACTCAATGAAACAGGATTTTCAAGCATTCATGATAAAAACATCAGAGCTGAATGGAAAATGTGATTTTCAAATACAGGACTTTGGAAAAGCATAAGAAGGTAATCAAGAAAATGATACTTTAAGGGACTTAAATAAGGTTTATCTATGTATATTTCTATATGGAAGGATGGAACTTGTTACTCATTAGAACATTCTCACTATTATGGCAGTAAGAAGGGTTACATGTAGACAGAGGGCACTGGTAGGAGTTGAGTATGAAGGAATATTTTGAATGTACTGAGAAAGGGAAAGGGAGAAATAGAATGGTATAAATTAGCTGTCATAAAAAAAGAAAAAGAAAAAGCTTTTACAGTAGAGAGGAAGGAAAGGGTTAAATGAGTAAATGTTACTCTTATCAGAATTGTCTAAAATAGGAAATAACAAACATAGGGGTATAAAAAATCCATCTTATCCTGCAGGAAAATAAAGAGAGGAATAAAATACAAGTTGAGGTAGGGATAGGGTGATAAAAGAGAAGGCCTATTGGGGGAGGAAGTGCTTAATAGTAAAAACATGTGAGGAGGGACAGGGTGAAGGGAGAGAGTGAGTATATGTGGGGAAATACAATTAGCAATACTAATTGCAAAAAAATTTAGAATCAAGTTTCTATGACTTTATCACACTATTTCTCCATGAGAGGGCCATTTTAAAAACTATTTTACAGATGAAGAGAAGAAATTAAGAGATTTGCTCAAAATCACTCTAATAATAATGACTAAAAACAAGAAGTAGAATCCAAGTGTCATGAAACCAGGTCCAAGGCCTTTTGTCCTATAGTCTTTTTGCCTCTCCATCACTCAGTTCAATCTTAGAACAATGCTAATACACATTATTTCTCAGTACCCAACAAGTGTTTGGATGCTGGTCCTCTGAAGTTCATTTTACCACCAGCAGAGGAGTAAATTAGTTAAAATTACTCTGTGCTCACAAGGTACCACTAGAAGCCAAGGATATATATAATAGCTCAGTATCATTATTTTGTGTTCTGTTTTGATCTCTGAAGCTTTTTGAACTTCCCGTTTCTTAATAGATTTTAACTTGTAACATTCAAAATTCCTATTAAGAAAAAAAGCTTGGGCCCTTTCTGTAGTGGCAAGGATCTGGCAACTGAGTGAAGGCCCATCAGTTGAAGAATGGCCGACTAAGTTATGGTATATGAATGTAATGGAATATTATTGTTCTGTAAGAAATGATCAGAAGGATGATTCGAGAGAGGCCTGGAGAGACTTACATGAAATGATGCTAAGTGGAGTAGAACCAAGAAAACAATGCACAAGGCAACAAGATTATCTGATAATCAATTCTGATGAATGTGGTTCTCCAACAATGAGATGATTCAAAGTAGTTCCAATTGTTTAGTGATGAAGAGAACCATCTACACCCAGAGAGAGAACTGTGGGAAATGTGTGGTTCACAATATAGCATTTTCACTCTTTGTTGTTGTTTGCCTGCATCTAATTTTGCTGCTTCTTTTTTTCTTTGTACTAGTTTGATTGTATATATATATATGATAATTGTATAAATATATATACATGTACTGGATCTAACATATCCTTCTAAAATGTTTAATGTATATATTGGACTACTTGCCACCTACGGAAGGGTATGGGGGAAGGATGGGGAATTGAAACACAAGGTTTTGCAAGGGCTAATGTTGAAGAACTGTCCATGCATGTTTTGAAAAATAAAAAGCTTTAATAAAGAAAATAAAAAATCTGATAGTGGGGAAAAAAAGGTGCTCCTGGAGGTGGGAGATAGAAAATGGAATCAAGATAATAAAAAAGCAAGAAGCATTAGCGACAATCCCATCCTAAAACATGTCCAAACAGATTTAGAAAAATCTACCAGGCCAACTCCTGATGAGTAAGCCTAAGAAAAAAGTCAGTGTTATCTACTGATTGGCATCATGTAATATGGAGAATAACCTACAAAACTTCAATAAAAACCTATTCATACAAAATAGAAGGAATTGAAACATAAGTTTTATGATTCAGTAACCTTAGCCAATGAAGCATTTCTTCCATTTGAAACTACATATATTTATAAACTCTTTTTCATCTTAGAATAATCAAATCCAATATTCTCCTTACATCCCTAGACCCAAGTTGATCTCTAAAAAACCCAAGTTTCAACAAAGAAAAACTTCAATTAAGTAGTACATTGAGTAGTAAAATTAAAAACTAGCTCTTTGCAAAATGTTTATTTAGCACATAGTAGAAACTTAAATAAATGCTAACTGACTGAAGAAATCATCAATTTCAAATACTGAAGAAATCAGTATTTGAATACTGACAATAAACACCATCAAAAAGGGAGAAAAAAATCCCATTCAAAATAACTACTGAATGTACATAATAGATGGGAATTCACCTACAAAGACATGGAAGATTTATACACATAGAAACACAAAACTCTCTTTACAAAAAGATGAATAATTAGTACTTTAAATTGTTAATGGTTAATCAATAATCAACAATCATTTATTAATCACTATGTGCCAGATATTGTGCCAACAAAATAAAAATGGCAGCAGTACCAAAATTATTTAGATTCAATACCATAAGCAATCTATCAAGAATTAGAAGAAAAAAAATTACAGAATTCACTTGGAAGTAAAGTGATCTCAAAGGAAAAAACGGGAGAGAGAGATCAACTAAACAGTTTACAAAATATACTACAAATATTAAATTGTCACAACTATTTGGTACTATTTAAAATAAAATTAATCAAATGAAAGATTTGAAACAGAAGGTAAAGAAGCAATCAAAAATAGCAATTTTTTTTCATAATAGCAAAATTTAAAATAAAGCCCAAAACTTGTACAGGCAACCTGGAGAAAGATTACTTTCTAAAAACTACAAAAACTGTAAAATAGAAAGCCAGAAATGACTTTTAGATAAACATTTTATATTACATACTAGAATAAGCTTTGAATGGATTATGATATAAATATGAAATATAAAAGCATAAATGAGGGTCACGAAAGGAAAATTTTCCATAATTATACATAAGGGAAGAGTTCTTAAACAAGGAATAGAAAGGATCAAATAAGAAAATGGATTATATAAAACTGAAAAAGCTGTGGAAACATTGCAGTAAGAATTAGGGTAAACAGTTAATTAAGAAATAATTTTTGCAGCAAATTTCTCTGATAAAGTAACTATATCTAAGGCATACAGTAAATTGACTCAAATACACAAAATCAATAGCAAATCCAAAATAAATGGTTAAAAAAAAGGTAGAAAATACAACCTATCAAAAACATTTTTTAAATGCTCCAATTCACCAATAATAAAAGAAATCAACTTTAAATTTAAATAACTCTGAGGTGACACTTTATATTCATTAGATTGGTAAAAATGACAAAAAATAAAAATGACAAATGTTGAAGGAGCTGGGAGCACAGATATACGCTAATGCATTGCTGATGAATCTGTGTGTTTATTCAACTATTATAGAAAACAAAATGGAACTATCACCAAAAAATGACTAAAAGAAACACCCTTTTAGGCTAAAAAAATATATAGCACTAATAGACATATACTTCAAAAAGACTAAGAACCAATAGGTATTTTATATGTATATATATATATATATATATATATATATATATATATATATATATGTGCGCGCAATGGCAAGGTAGTATTACGCTGTAAGAAATGACAAAAAGGTTTAACGGAGAAAAACCAGAAGAATTATATAATAAAGTGATGAAAAAGAATTTAAAAAGCAAAACTATAATTAAATTTAAAAACAAGCATTTCATCAAAACCATTAGTTAAAAAATAAGAGCCCAATAGCCTGGACTAGACAAGGAAGGACAAAAAACAATGGAACTCAATAATACAGTCTTTGATAAATGGGAAAATCTAAATTAAGTAGGAAAAAAATCATTTGATAAAAAGAAATGTAGTGAAAATTCCAAAGGAGTCTTGCAGAAATTACACCTAGATTGATACCTCATACCATATTCCACAATACATTCTTAAGAAATACACAACTTTAACATTTTAAAAATAGCATATCATGAGTACAATAATATTATATGTAATATCACAATGTACTTATGTAATTATATAATTTAAATAATAATGTAAATATTAAATAACTTAATAAATAAAACAATGAAAATATTAAATAATAATGTAATATTAAAAATTATTAGGAGAGAGAAAAAGAGAGAATGAATGTGGGTAGGTGTGTACACCTGGCCGGTACACATGGACAAACAGTTCTCAAAAGAAGGAACTGCAAAGTGTTCACAATCATAGAAAAGAATGCTCCAAATCACTAACAAAAGAAATGAAAATCAAAAGAACACAGTGGTTTCATTTCACACCCTGTGAATTGGCAAAGATTAAGGGGAAAAAAACAAAGTCAATGCTATAAGGGTCGTGTAATGATAAACATCCTACTGCATTATTAGTGGAGCTCTGAAATTGTATAATTATTTTGGAAATCTGCAAGTACCTCGAATACAACATGTCTAAAACTAAGTATTTTCCTTTAAATCTACCCTTCCTTTTGAACTTAACTAAATGTTCAAAACAGAAATAATCTTGCCCCTAAAAAAATCTCCCTTTTTTTAATTCCTTTTTTTTTGTTTTCCAGTAAGATCATTATTGTCTGTTCTCCTAGTCACTCAGGATTGAAAACAAAAGAGTTAACCCATCCTTCTTTACCACTCATACACAAACAGTTCCCAAAGTCCTGCTAAATTTTCACCTCCTTTTTACATTGAGGTGTAGCAAGCAAAAAAAAAAAAAAAAAAAAAAAACCCTAATAAGTAAAAATCCTCCTCTTCTTACTCTCTCACCCTATCCATATGCGTGTATATGTATGTGTTTCACTCTGCACGAAGTCCTTCACATCTCTAACAAGAAGGAGGTAACATGTTATGGCTGGAATTTGCAAAAATTGATCTTTGGGGCAGCTATGTGGATGCAGTGCATAGAGCACCAGCCCTGAAGTCAGGAGGACCTGAATTCCAATCTCACCTCAAACACTTAACACTTCTTAGCTGTGTGACCCTGGGCAAATCATTTAACCCCAAGTGGCTCAACAAAAAAAACAACAACAAAAAAGAACTGGTCTTCACATTAACCAGAATTCTTAATTCTTTCAAAATTGTCTGTCTTCAAGATATCGTTATTATAATGTAAACCACAGAATTCCCGATTCCATTAACTTCACTATCAGTTCATATTAAGTTTTCCCAGTTTTCTTTGAAACCATCTCCATCATTTCTTAGCTCAATATTTTATCATATTGCCATATCATAATGTATTTGGCCATTCCACAATATACGGTCCAACTCCTCAGATTCCAAAACTTTGCCACTGCAAAAACAACTATATGGAATGGCATTTTAATTACAATTTAATTTAGAATGTTTTGCATAGGACAATCTACTCTCATTCAAACTTCCTTTTCTTCCTGCTTTACTTCCCATTTCCCTGTTGAGTAAAATGAAAACTCTGAACTGAATTGTTTCTGTATTGTGTATTTTATCCAGCTAAAACAAGAGTAAGATTGAAATATCAGCTGTCCCCAATCCTCACGTCACCCCATTCCTCCTCATTTGTATACATCTCTCTACCTGTAGACCATGATCATGTGAGATAATTTTCCTTAACCATCTTTTATTTATCTTCTCTCTCTCCTCACCCTGGAATATATTCTCCTAATCATCTCATTCGACGATCCTTAAAAAATCATTTTCAAATCTTTTTCTAATTATAATCCTTCTATGATTCCTGATGATACAGTTCAATTGAGAGCACTTGAAGGGGGAAAAATTTGAAAAAAGAAATGACAGAATTGGAAAGGGAATTTACAGCTTGGCATAAGAGGTATAAAACTTTCTCCAAGCAAGAAACTTTCTGAAAATTTAAGAGGATTAAAGAGAAATTAATGATTCCATGAGAAGAAGAAATTTTAAAATAAAGTAAAAAAGATTTTAAAAAATAGGAGAAAATAAAATGTATCTCAAAACAAAAACAACCTACCTGAAACACAGGTGAAGTAGGAAAAAAAAAAAAATTATTTGACTGTCTGAATGCCACAACCATACCAAGAGCCATGCATCCCATTTATTTATTTTTGATGGTATTTTATTTTTCCAATTACATGTAAACACTGATTTTGAGTTCCAATTTTTTTCTTCCTCCTTCCCTTCTCTTCTGCCACCCAAGACATCAAATAATCTGATATAGGTTATACAGGTACAAACATTTTAAACATATCTCTATATTTAGACATTCCCTTTCAAGAAAACTAGACTCTTAGAACCAGAAGAGAATGCTAAATAATCCATTAGCCATGTCCTGAAAATATCACAACATAAAAGCTTCCAAGCAGATCACAGACAAAATTCAGAGTTTCTGGGTCAAATAAAAATTACTGTAAACTTCCACAACCAAAGAATTTAAGTATTGAGGAGCCATAATAATAAACAATAATTGATGAGCCACCATGGTAAAGGAACAGAGAGCTTGGAATTCATTATTACACAAGGCAAAAGATAATAAGCTTAGCTCTGATCACTCCTTTTCATGCAGGGATCGCATATACTCTAGTCATTTCACAAACACATCCAGTGTTTTCAAATCTCCCCATCTTTACAAATCATTCCCTATGCCTGGATTGTTTTTTAATGTAAAATTAAACCCACTCTTTAAAGCCAAACCCAAACATTACTTCTTCTGCAAAATCTACCCTGTATCTCTTCCACTTTTCCCTCTACACCTCATAAAACATTCTGTTTGACAGTTCAATGTTTGATGAATGAATGAAACTAAGGAGAAGAAATTATGAAACTTGTTTTAAAAATCACACAGGTGATGATGGAGCCAAAAAAACTGATCCTCTATCTCTTGATATCCAATCTAGGCATCTTAATTTTACACTACACTGACTTAAAATAATGTGTCATATTAAGTTCATTAAGAGTTTTGATAAATTAACATTGCAAATTACTTATTCAAATTCTAAATAAAAATTTTACGAATTTAAGTACTTACCCCCATTATCTGTTCTCTTTAAAGCACCATCCTTATGAGGACATAATTCACATCTCTAAAGGAAAAACAAAAAGCAAAAAAATGATGGAAATTATGAATGTAGCACAAATTTACAAACTGCAAAATGTCATTGTATTCAATACCATTTTGTTAAGAAAAAATATTGGAATAATAAGGAAAAATAATTTAAAAATCAGAAAATAAGAATAAAATCACAGACAGAGCCTGCATTCGTAACTCCTAACAACCCTACAATTTAAGAATTCTCAAAGGAATAATCCATCTCCCTTAAGAATAATACATTGTTTTTCAAAGAACTTGTTGCCACTTCTTTTAAAAGCTATTTTTGTCATATCATTGTTAAGTCTATATCCCAAAGACATCCAAAAAAAGGAAAAAGGGCCTATTTGTACAAAAATACTCATAGAAGTTCTTTTTTGTGGTGACCAAGAATTGGAAATCAACATGATGACCATCAACTAGGGAATGTTTTAAGAAAGCAGGATGATTTCAGAAATACCTGGAAGACTTATATGAACTGATCCAAAGTAAAGTGATATGAACCAGAACATTGTACCCATTAACAACAATATTAACTCAATGAAGAACTGTGACTGATTTGACTACTCTCAGCAATACAATGATACAAGACAATCCCAAAGGACTAATGATGAAGCATACCTACTTTCTCCAGGCTAAGAATTAATATTGACTGAATACAAATTGAAGCAAACTAATTTTCACTTTGTTTATTTTTCTTTTGAGTCTTTTTATTTTTTTTTAAAAAGATATATAGAAATGTTTTGCATAAGTGAGCATATATAAGTTATGACTGATTACTGTCTCAGGGAAGGATGCAAAGAGAAAAAATTTGAAATTCAAAACTGCAAAATAAAAAATACAGTCTTAAATTCTGAATTGAAGCTTTTATAAACCTGTAATCTGAAAACTTTAAGACTTGAAAATTAGTACAATTTCATATATCTCCAATGTTGAATATAAATAGAAACTTGGGAAATATTTTCTAAATTATTTCACATCAATGTCAAACCTTGATTACAAATCAGGGTAGATATCATTTTAAGTCTAACTCTTCCTGAGGAAAAAAGTCAAATCCAAAGATTCTTCTTAGTATCAGCTAAATTAGGTTGCTCTTCTGAGTTCCCAGAAACTGTTCTACTCCATATTGACTCTCTTCCCTACGTCCAGGAGGCAGAAGCCAGTGCTCCATTGGATACAATGCCTACATTGAAATAAAAAGTCTCCTTTTAAAGCCACATGGCCAAAAGTGGGTTCATTTACCCTAAAAGGGGTAAAAAGGGGTATTGGTAGCTTCACACTTACTATCTCTCCAAGCATCTTCATATGTTGGACTTTACCTTCCTTCTACTAGGTGGATTTACTTCTCTCTCCATCCCCCAAACCCACAATCTACCAGGGGGCTCCAAAGAGACTCCATCTAGAGAGGTTCTTTTGTATACTAGTAAGTAGCTACAGGGGAACTAAAGGCAGTCCCACCAAAAATTCCTGGTCATTTTTCAGATGGCTCCACCAGCTGCCTTTCCCCCTCCAAGATCCTGCTCTTTTTTATGTTTTTTTTTCTTCCAATTTTAGAATTTAAAATCCTAAAGAGGAAAGACTGTCTTGTTTCCTTGTGTTGTTTTTTTTTAATTTCCACCTCAGAGCAAAAAGTCAGGTACATGGTAACTGCTTAATAAATGCAACTGCTTTGGGATAGAGAGGATAACAGTTGAAGGGACAAGGAACTGTTTAATGTAGAAAGTGGTCTGTGAGTTGAGTGCTGAAGAGCAAAATTCTACAAAGAGTATGAAGAGAATGCTTTCCAGTAATAGGTGCAGGTAGGAAGTACAAAGACATAGAAACAGGAGGTGAAAAATCTTCTGAGAGGAATGAATAGAAATCTCAAATTGAATTCACACATGAGTGCAGAGAGGAGTTCATACAATGAAGCTACAAAGATAAGCTAAAGAAAAGCTTCTTAAACAGTCGGTCCAAACTCCATGTGGGGATTGCAAAATAAATGACAACAGCAAAAAGTTTCAAATTGTTCTTTAAATAAAAATAAACAAGAAATCAGTTTCATTAGTTTGAAAATTTGTTCTTCTTTAATAAACAATAAATTTATAGATACATATATAACAAAGATTTGTTTTAAAATAAATTTCAAGGATTTGTTATCAGTAAATATTTGATTTGTATATTTATTTCATATACCTATTTACCTGGTATTACATAAAAATCTCTCTCCTAAACCAGTCTAAATTCCTTTAAATAATGATTCTAAACAAATTTTAGAACAACAAAAGACCCCAAAAGAAGGGATAAAACATTTTCCAGCTGAAGGCAACTTACAAAGTCAGCAGAAAGAGTTTGTGACACCAGGCTGGGAATCTAGCCTACACCTGGAGCTCACCACATCCTGGGGACAGTTAAGCAGGATCTCTGAATCAAAGGCAGTACTAATGGCTTCCAGACTTCTCAGTCCAGGGACACCGAAGAAAATTTGAAAAGTAATCAGAAAAAGTCTTTGAAACCAGGTTGGGATCCCAGCACAAAACCCTGGCGAAGACCCCAGCATTAGTAAGGTAGGACCTCTGCATCAGTGGCAGTGCTAATGACTTCTGGGCCTGGCAACTCCAGGCAGGCCTGCCCCTCCCCCACCCCCCCAAATCAGCACAGCAGGATTCTGTTGCTTGAGCTCACCAGAACCTACAGTTACAGTGGGTTAGAACACGCCTAACAGCTACAGGTCACAAAAGAAGGCTTGTGGTCAGGTCCCTACAAAGATTTCTGAAAACAGCTGCACAAAATCCCAGCAGCTTGAGACAGGGCACCCTTCATCCTGGGAATAGAACCATATTCTCACAAAGAGTTAAAGCAAAATAATAGACTAAGAAAATGAGCAGAAATTTTTTAAAAAGTTTCTAACATCTGAAAGTTATTATGGTGACAAGGAAGATCAAAACACACTCAGAAGAAGCTAACAAAATCAAACCTCTTAAATCCAAAACGTCCAAGAAAAATAAGAATTGGGCTCAAGCCATGGAAGAGCTCAAAAGGAACTTTGAAAATCAAGTAAGAAATAAATTAAGAATTGGGAGGTGCAAAAGGAAATACAAAGAGTTAATGAGAACTCCTTAAAAAGCAAAATCGGACAATTGGGAAAGGAAGTACAAACGTTCACTGAGGAAAATGATTCCTTAAAAATGAGAATTGAGAAATCAAGATGCAATAAAGCAAAAACAAAACCACAAAAATGAAATACTGTTTGACAAACCCAAATATTCCAGTTTCTACGATAAGAACTCAAAAACTAATGACAAACTAGGCAGAGACCACTATCACACTGTGTACCAAGATTAAGGTCAAACTGGGCATATGATTTAGACATAAAGGGAAATATCATAAGCAAATTAGAAGGGCAAGCAAGAGCTTACCTGTAAAGATGTATGGATGAGGGAAGAATTTATGACCAAACAAGAGATACATCATAAATGTTAAATGGATAAATTTTATTATATCAAATGTAAAAAGTTTTGCATAAACAAAACCAATGCAATCAAGATTAGAAGGGAAGCAAAAAGCCAGTAAACAATTTTTACAGCCAATGTTTCTGATAAAGGCCTCATTCTCAAATATATACAGAAATGAGTCAAATTTTGAGAAAACAAGTATTTCTGGAAATGATAAATGGTCAAAGGATATAGACAATTTTTAAATGAAGAAATTAAAGCCATCTATAGTCATGAAAAAATGCTCTAAATTCACTATTAGAGAAATGCAAATCAAAACAACTCTAAGGTACCACCTCACACCTATCAGACTGGCTAATATAACAGAAAAAGAAAATAAGTATTGGAGAGGATGTGGTAAAATTGGAACAATAATGAACTATTGTGACAGGGTTGTAAATTGTAAAAAGAATTGAAAATTTAGAGAATGCCCATCAATTTGGGAATGGTATATGAACATACCCCTGCTATATTCATTTTTGGCATATGAAAAATGGTATATGAATGTAATAGAATACTAGTGTTCTATAAGAAATGATGAGCAGGTAGATTTCAGAAAATTGTGGAATTAAATGAACTGATGCTGAGTGAAGTAACCAGAATCAGGGGAATAAGATACACAGTAACAACATTATACAATCACTAACTATGATAGATTAGAGAACTTCTTGGAAAACCAATGATCCAAGAAATCCAAAATGCCATCAACATTCAGAAAAAGAATTATGAAGTCTGAATACTGATCCAAGCCCACTATTTTCTTTTTTTTTCTTTCTTGTGGATTTTCCTTCTAGTTCTTCCGTCTCACTGCCCTCCTTAAGACAAGACAACAAGCAATCCGATATAGATTACACATATATAATTATGTTAAAAACATTTCCACATTTGTCATGGTATGAAAGAATCAGAACAAAATGGAAAAGCCACAAGAAAAAAAAAAGCACAAAAAAAGGAAACAAGGACAAGATTACATAAACTAACATTCACGAACTTATATTAAATTTTTGCCAATGATTCAACCTGGAGACAAAGCATAAGCTATACAGTGTTAAATACTTTTGATGCTGTTGTTCAATCACTTTCAGTTGTCTTTTTTCTTGTTCCATTTAGGGTTTTCTTGACAAAAATACCAAAGTAATTTGCCATTTCCTTCTCCAAAAGGAACTCCAAAAGGAACTGAGGAAAACAGGGTGAAGTTCCCTACCCAAAATCACATATTGTAAATGTCTGAAGCCAGATTTGAACTCAAGGAGAGGAGTCTTCCTGACTTTAGGCCCAGCACTCTTATCCACTGCATCAATTGTCAAACATAAAATTAATTTATTTTTTAAGAGTTATGAATCACTGACCGACCTGTAAAAGATGGGCAGAGGATTCAGCATGACAAGAGCAAAGGCCATTCAGAATAGACCTGAAATTCAAATCATGCAAGCCAATAGCAAAAATAATGTTTTTGAAATAATGAATTTTTCACATTAAATGTTTCAGCCACATCTCCTTAGTTCTGACTTTTACCAAAATCTTCCTAAGCTATGAAAATATACAAATCTTTTGTCAGATTGGTAGAAAAGGGAAAATGGCAAGAGGTTTATTTTTAAGTATGCAAAAGGCCATATTCTATACTTTTCAGGAAGACTCCTCTCCTTGAGTTCAAATCTGGCTTCAGACATTTACAATATGTGATTTTGGGTAGGGAACTTCACCCTGTTTTCCTCAGTTCCTTATCTGTAAAATGAGCTGGAGAAGGAAATGGCAAATTACTTTGGTATTTTTGTCAAGAAAACCCTAAATGGAACAAGAAAAAAGACAACTGAAAGTGATTGAACAACAGCATCAAAAGTATTTAACACTGTATACATTCTATACCTGCTAAAAAATATTTAATAAAAATGGAGTGACAACCCAGACTAAGGAAAACTGAGGATAAATCATGTTGACCATCTCCAGGCAAAGAAATGACAGATTAAAGGCACAAAACATGGACATACATTTTTTAAAATGCAGGCTTAACATGAATTTCTTTTTCCCTTTATTACATTTATTTATTACATAGAAGGTTTGTGGTGATAGAGATGAGAGGAATAAAAGTTATGTGGATAATGATAATACCCCTGCAAAAAACAATTACAATATTAAAAAAAAAAAAAAAAACCACAAGTAAAAACAAGCTTTTCAGACCACAATTTATTAAAATAGTATGAAATACAGAACAGAAACAAAGACAATCTCCTAAAAATAAAACAATTTTTTAAAATGCAAAGTAATGACTATAACACAGAAATTAACATTCACGAGAAAAGAAATTATATTGAGACAACATAGTGAAATTTCTGAGAATCAAATAAAAGTATCCCCAGAGAAAAACATATTACTAAAAATATAGTAATGAAAAAAGAGATCAGAAAGCTGATGAAAAAATTTTCAGAAAGCTGGGAAAAAAAATTTTATAGCCAGTATTTATGATAGAGACTTAATCCCTAAAATAGATAAAGAACTGAGTCAAATCTATAAGAATACAAGTCATTCCAATTGATAAATGGTCAAAGATTATAAGCAATTTTCAGATGAAGTAATTAAAGCTATTTAGTCATATGAAAAAAATACTCTAAGTCACTATTGATTAGAGAAATGCAAATTAAGACAATTCTGAGGTGCCACTTCACATATCTCAGATTGGCTAAAACAATAGGAAAAGATGATAAATAGGAGGCATCTATGTGGCACAGTGGATAGAACACTAGGCTTGAAGTCAGGAAGACCTGAGTTCAAATCTGGCCTCAGACACTTAACACTTCCTTAGTGTTAAGGATACACACACTTTGTGTGTGACCCTGGGCAAGTCACTTAATCCTAATTGCTGCAGCTTAAAAAAAAAAAAAAAAAAGATAAACATTGAAGAAGGTATAAGAAAAATGCATTATTGATGGAGTTGTGCAAAGATTCAACCATTTTGGAGAACAACTTAAAACTATGTCCCCAAGGTCTATAAAACTGTGCAGGCCCTTTGATCCAGCAGTGTCTCTACTGGGCCTGTATCCCAAAGAGATGATTAAAAAAAGGGAAAGGACCCACATGTACAAAAATGTTGTTAATAGCCCGCTTTGTAGTAGCAAGGAATTGGAAACTGAGTGGATGGTTGAATAAGTTATGGGATATTATTGTTATAAAAGAAACAATCAGCAGGAGGATTTCAGAAACTTACATGAACTGATACCAAGTGAAGTGAGTAGAACCAGAAGAACATTCTGATGGACCTGGCTCTTTTCAACAATGAGATGATTCAAGACTTGTGATGGAGAGAGTCATCTACACCCAGAGAAAGGACTTTGGGGACTGAGTTGGATCAAAGCACAGTATTTTCTCTTTGTGGTGGTTCTTATTGATGTATGTTTGCTTGCTTGTTTTTTCTTTCTTGTGTTTTTTTCCCCTTTTGATCTTTTTCTTGCTCATGATGAATATGGAAATAAGTTTAAAAGAACTGCACATGATTATACTATATTGGATTACTTGCTGTCTAGGAAATGTGAAGGACATTCCTTATTGTGAAGGAAGAGATAAATTTGGAATACAAGGTTATGCAAAGGTAAATGTGGAAAACTATCTTTGCATGTATTTGAAAAAAGCTATTTTTAAAAATTTGAATCTTTAAAAGGAAAAAAAAAGATGCTCTAAATCACTATTCATATAGAAATGAAAATTAAAGCAACTCTGAAGTACCACTTCACACCTTTCAGGTTGGCTGATATGACAAGAAACAACAATGATAAATGATAGAGTGATGTAAGAAAATGACAAGATGAATGCACTGTTGGTAGAGTCGTGAAATGATCCAACCATTCTGGAAAACAATTAGGAATTATACCCAAAGGGCTATTAAAACTGTTTATTCTTTGATGTAATGGTGTGTCTACTGGGTCTATATCCTAAAGAGCTCATAAAAAATGAAAAAGGACTCACATCTGCAAAAATGTTTGTGTTTTTGTAGTGGCAAGATTTTGTGATAATTAACTCTGATGGACGTAGCTCTTTTCAACAATGCTGTGATTCAAGGTAATTCCAATGGACTTGTGATGGAAAGAGCCCATTTGCATCCAGAGAAAGAACTATGGAGACTGAAGGTGGATTGAAGCATAATATTTCCATCTTTCTAGTGGGTTCATTTTTCTCTCATGCTGTTTTCCTTTTGAGCTTATTTTTCCTGTGCATGATGAATATGGAAGTATGTTTAAAAGAACTGCATACATTTAAACTATATTGGTTTACTTATTGTCTAAGAAAGGGAGAAGAGAGGGAAAAACATTTGAAACACAAAATCTTACAAAAATGAATTTTGAAAATTATCTTTATGTGTATTTGGAATAAAATATTATTGAAAATTTTAAAAAGAAAAATAAAGTTTAAAGCAAAGTTGGATGGATGATTATCAATTGGGCAATGTATGAACAAATTATAATAAATGGAAAACTGTGCTATAAAAAGTGATAAAAAGAACAGATTTTGTTAAATTTGTATGAATTAATGCAGAATGAATTGAGGAAAACCAGGGCAACTTTTATATAAACAATTCTAATTCTTACAATTCTAATAAATACAATGACTAATCATGATTTCAGAGGACTGATGAAGCATGCTATCTATTCTTCCAATATAGAGTAGTAATAGCATCAAAGAACAGAATGAGACATATATTTCCAAAATGATCAATAAAGGAATTTATTTTGTTTGCTGCATATATATATTGTATAAGATTGTTTTTTTCCCGCGAGGAGGAAAAAAGAGATTATAGATTTTTATTTATCAAAAAAATTAAGTTTTTAAAAAGTATACTATTAACAAAGTATACTAATAAGCTATATGAGCAATTTTAAATTAGGTCAACAAACAAAATCAAAAGAAGATAAATGTTGAAAATTAGAGAATTGATAAATTAAAAATCAAAAATTATAGAACAGATAACATTTTTAACTGGTCCTTTGAAATGTCTGAAAATGACACATTTTTATTTATGAAAAAGGAAGAAAAATTAACAAATTTAAAAGAAAAATGAAAAAAAGATAAAATCACACCAGAAGATAATGAAAAGATTTTCACAACCCATTATATATTCAGCTGCATGCCAAAACTGATCATTTAAAAGAAATAAAGGATTAGTAGAAAAACATCAAATACGCAAATGAACAGAAAACCAAAAAAAGGATCTAGGAAAAGTAAACTAAACTAGCAGTAAAAGAGCTAAAAAATAAAAAAAGTTCTAGTTTTGCTAAATTTACAATACTCTCAAAATTTTCAAGAACAATTTATAATACTATCATCAAAATATCTGCAAAAATTGAGGGGGAAAAAATCACTATCAAACTACTGGAGAATCTACTATTACCTTATGTTGCAAATAAAGAAAACTGAGGCTGAATTTTAGGTGGCTAAATAAAGTAGCAAAAATGGCTGTACTCTTCAACCCTGCTATACTCCTGCTATACATAGCTCAAGAAGGTCAATAACAAAAAGAATGACACGTAGCAGCACTTTTTATAATAGCAAAGAATTAGAAACAAAAGAGACTCACAGACTTGGGGAGAATGGCTAAGCAAACTGTGCTTCCACACACTTCCACACTTTGAATGTGAAATGAGCAAAACCAAAAAAATAACTTATACAATGGCAGCAATACAAATAGAAGAACAGCAGCCAAACAGCTAAAACTAAATGCTGTGAACTTTTAACCAAGTTTTGCCCCCCCAAAAATTGAGAAGGTTTATCTCCCAATTCTTTGCAGAGTTTAAGGAAGGATATGCATCATAATGCAATGCTTCAATATGTTGGTTATAGTTTTGCTAACTGTGGTTTCTTTCCTTTATTTTTAAAATTTTTATTACAAGGGATCTTGATCTCTGGGACAAGACTGAAGGGACACAGAATTTGTATTGATGATTTACAAAGGGTAAAAACAAAAGTGCATTTTTTTAAAAATGATGGGATTGACAAGTAGGGAGAATATATGCATCAGATACTACTAAAAAAAGTTAATCTCTAAGATATAAAAGAAAACAACAGAAAAGTCTATAGAGTTTTCAAAAGAAATATAAAAACTCACATAAAAACATTGCAAATTATCTTGCAAAGAAAAATAAAAATTAAAACAGATGAAGTTTCATCTCATACCTTGCAAATTCGCAATGACAGGAAAAAATGGAGCAGCTCGATGCAAGGTGCTTTGCTGCTAGAGAAATTGTGAGTCCTACTGATATGGAAATTAATTTAGAATTATGCAAGAAAAACCTACGACCTTATGCTCTCACTCCTTGGAATATTCTCCAAAGTCAAAAATGTAACAAAGGCCCAATATATTTCAAAACATTCAGAGAAAGACCTATATTTAACAAGGAACTAAAAATAAAATGAATGCCTATCATTTTGGAGCTGTTTAAAAGATCAAGAACTGTACCTTCTCCTTTCCTGAATCAGAAAGGAGATAACTCAGGCTTAACGTTGCTAGATGTAGCGGCTCTGATCAGGTATTTTTACTTAACTTCATCTTCCTTCCTCCTTCCCCCACCTCCTCGCCCCCCAAAGAATTCAATCTGCAGTAAAGAGAATATTTAAAGAAATAACTGTGAATGGGGAAGGGGGGGGAGGAGAGGAAGGGGGGAGAAAGAACTCACACAAACACAAAGTAAAATACTTTCAAAAAGTCAAAGCTTCCAGTCAAGAACTAATTCATATTGCACATGTTTAATATATATTGGATTGCTTGCTGTCCGGGGGGGGGGGGGGGGGGGGGGGGGGGGTGGAGGGGAAGGAAAGAAAAAAACTTGCAACAAAACAATAGTCAACAGTGAAAACCACTTTGCATGTATTTTGAAAAATAAAAGTTACTATCAAAAAAAACAAAACAAAAAAAACCTAATTTATAACAATTGCAAATTATGGGAAGGAAAATACGATTGAAGAAAAAAACAATTTATTTCTGGTACGATTGAAGAAAAAAACAATTTATTTCTGGTAAATCCAAAAATAATAGTAACAATAATAATTAAATCTTAACAGTCCAAAAAGTAAAGCTATAAATAAATCTAATATTAAGTAGTAAAACTATTGCCAATTGTCCAAAGCACACAAAATGGAAAGTTAGATGCTTTTAAAGTCTTTCTCCTTTATGAACCTTTATTCAGAAAATATTCAGAAAAATATATTCAAGAACAAAAAAGAAATCTTTGAAGAAAGCAGTAAACTTTAAGTTAATCAGCAAAAAATGACTGAATTACTTAAACCAAGTAATGATCTTTCCAATGGAAAAATATTGGTTCTAAGGACATTCTAAATTAAGTTCCAATATTTGTATGACATAGAGCTCTTAATATAAGACATTAATTTAATATTAACTATAGATCTAAAGAGATTAGTAGTAAGAGGGTTTGGAAGGTTAAATAAGAAAGGTGAAAAAACTTCATTTCTGTGAGTCCATGACACAAAACAGGCAAACACCTTTCATAAATAATTTCCTCAGTGCCTCAAAATCTATAAAGTCCAAGGGGTAAGCCAGTTTTTAGGTCCAGAGATCTACTCATCTATCATAAGTACAGGAAAGAATTTCAAGGTAGCCAAAAGGTGGGACTAGAAAAAAAAAGAAAAAAAAAAAAAAAGACACAAAAAAAGGAATGATAAAACAAACTTCAGAGAATACAGACCACAGAGAAAGGAATGCAACAAAGAAAAGCAGAAACACAATATTAAGATAAAAATTAAATAATAGATCTTTTAAAATGAGATATGGAAGTCAGAAAGTCCACATAAGAGAGGCTTTCAAACAATTCATATCATCAGTCATCTGGAAATTTATAATTTAACTGCCAAAATGGATTATTAATAATTGAACTGTGCATTACCCAATACTCTTAGTAGTATTGAATCAATGTTAATTATAATCTGAAAAACAAAATACTCAATGGAAATGAAGGATTTAGAAAGTTCTATTTGGAATTCTGGATGAAGTATCTATAGTTAAAACAGAAACAACTCAAATAAAGCTAATATAAGCGAGAAAATCACCAGAACATCATCAACTATTCTCTTCATAGTTAAGTAATTAAAAGAACCGTGAGATGTCAAGGAAAAAACAAACCCTACAAGAAATAGATAGATTTTCTAGAAGAACACTGAAAAAATTAATTAGAAATATAGTAGTTACAAAAATAAGCATATGTAAACAAGCTCATATTTCTCCCTATAAGTACCTATCACAAATGAAACAAATCTAAATAATAAGCAAAGTAAGGGTGGAGTTCAGGTAACAGATCGGACCAAATATCCAGTAACAATTTTAGATTAAAAAAAAATTTTTTTTTTGAAACTTAAAAGGTTCTAGCTGTAAAAACATCTAATCTCTAAAATTTAATGACCAACTAATTTACCTGACCTTACCTCCAGGGAAATAAAGATAACCAAAAATTAAAGTACAATTCCAAGGGGGAAAAAATAACTGAACAATAAAATGTGCACTTGGAAATCAAAAATTCATCAAAAAAAATTTTTATGGACCCAGTCTCAAAAAAAAAAAAAAAAAAAAGGCCTAGTAGAAGATTATTACACACACACACACACACACACACACACAAATTGTTTTCATATCTATGTAATTATATATATATATATGAAAAAAATCAACTTCATTTGGTCAGTTAATTTTACAATAAAAACACATTTAAAAAAAATACCAAAGATCATGAAATCAAGAATCTCCACTGCCTACATCTTTTAGGATCAGGGAACAAGGGAAGAAAAAAGGAAAATAGAAAGACAATGTACAAAATAAAAATGGAAATATCTGGCAACAAACTTTATTTCTGATGAAAGTGAAGAATAAAATATGGACAACAGCATGATTTTGAACCTTGGTAGCTTGAAGGAATGGAGGTACCCTTAATAGTAAAAAGGAGGTTTGGAAGGTAGATGACTTGAGGTAAAAGGTAACAAGTACCATTTCTGACAAGTTTGAAATGCCTCTGAGAACTATGAAGTTTTAAAAGTCCAATTAGGCACTTACTGACACAGAAATGGAACTCAGAAAAACTGAGAACAGATTTATAAATTTGGGAATCATCTTCATAGAGATAGCTAAACCCAAGAGGAGCTGATCATCAATGTGAAATTCAGTACAAAGAAAACAGAAAAGAAAAGAGGGTTCAGGAGAATTTTGAAGAAGATTGCAGAGATGAAGATCCATAAAAGGAAACTAAAAAGGAATAGTCATAGACAAATAGGAATGAAACCAAAAGAGAACAGTACCATGAAAATTCCAAGATGAGAAAGTATCCAAGAGAAAAGCCAACAGCATCAAATGCTTCAGAGAGGGAGAGAAAAATGGAAGAAAAAAATTACTAACCAAGGGTCAAAATAAATGCTAGGTACGATGCTACCCCATCTTAAAACTATCTTATTTGAACCCGAAGGGGGAAAAAATAGATGAGTTGAAAGCTGAGGACTATATATACACGTTTTGATCAAGATTAGCTTGAGAGAACTCCAACCAATAGGAATGGCAGGACCCAATGAGGGAGATATGGAAAAATATAAGAAAGATACGAAGAGATATAAGCAGGAAAGAATAAACCTTACTTATTAACTTTACTTACGAAGAAGAATGGGGATGATAATGGAGGAAACTACTACTACAGAAGACAGGAGAGATATCATCAAATGTATATGTTAAAGAACTGGCCTTGGCAATGAGAAGGGATACCACTTCAACAGAAACTAAGGTGAAATAAGAGGTAGCAGATTACATTAAAAGAATGTAAGAGGAGGAGGTGAGAATGATGGAGTCGTTGGGAAATGGATTCAACTGGTTTATTTCACTATACAAGAGAGATGAGGGGCATTTTGAGAAATGGGAAGAAGCAACTGCAAAATGACTATGATCAATCAAAACATAAATAAATCAACAAAATATTAACATATGAGGGCTAAACAAATTGTTATATATGGAAGTAATGGAATATTACTGTGATGTTTAGAAATAAACATATAGAACAGCATGGAAAGATGTACATGATCTGATACAGAAAAGTGAAACAAAAAAAAATACACAATGACTACAAAACATAAATGGAAAGAACCACAAAACAAACAAAAAATGCTTCAAAATTACCCTAAATATACATAGAGAAAAACATGGCCATTAAGAAAAAATATGAGAAGACATGAGCAGCTTCTGTCCTTTGCATATGGGAAATCCAATATTTAAAAATATATATCAAAGAGCATACAGAAACAGCACGTGAAATAAAGAATCTCCACTGCCCACATCTTTTAGGATCAGGGTACAAGGGAAGAAAAAAGGTAAAACAGAAAAATGATGTACAAAATAAAAATGGAAAGATCTGGCAACAAATTATATTTTCAGACCTTTTCAAGTTTATGATGTTTTCCTTATTTTTCATTCTTCTATTTTTTTTTTTAATTGTAGACACCAGCCCTGAAGTCAAGAGGACCTGAGTTCAATTCTGGCTTCAGACACTTAACACTTCCTAGATGTATGACCCTAGGGAAGTAACTTAATCCCAATTGCCTTAGCCCCACCCCCAAAAAATTGTCATTTGGGGTGCTCTAAGAGAGATAAATTAGAGGGATAGTAGAATAAATTCTGGTGATATTTTAAAAAATCAAAACAAATTTATTTTAAAAACACAGTGATGAAAATTCTAAATAAAATATATATTTTTATTATAGCTTTTTATTTACAAAATATATGCATGGGTAATTTTTCAGCATTGACAATTGCAAAACATTTTGTTCCAATTTTCCCCCTTCTTCCCCCCACTCTCTCCCCCAGATGGCAGGTTGACCAATACCTGTTAAATATGTTAAAGTATATGTTAAATACAATATATGTATACATGTCCATACCGTTATTTTGCTGTACAAAAAGAATCAGACTTTAAAATAGTGTACAATTAACCTGTGAAGCAAATCAAAAATGCAGGTGGACAAAAATAGAGGAATTGGGAATGCTATGTAATGGTTCATACTCATTTTCCAGAGTTCTTTCGCTTTGGGTGTAGCTGGTTCAAATCCTTACTGCTCTATTGGAACTGATGGGGTTCATCTCCTTGTTGAAGAAGGCCTTGTCCATTAGAATTGATCATCATATAGTATTGTTGTTGAAGTATATAATGATTTCCTGGTCCTGCTCATTTCACTTAGCACCAGTTCATGTAAGTCTCACCAGGCCTTTCTAAAATCAGCCTGTTGGTCATTTTTTACAGAACAATAATATTCCATAACATTCATATACCACAATTTACCAACCATTCTCCAATTGATGGGCATCCACTCAGTTTCCAGTTTCTGGCCACTATAAAGAGGGCTGCCACAAACATTCTTGCACATACAGGTCCCTTTCTCTTCTTTTAAGATCTCTTTGGATATAAGCCCAATTACTGGATTAAAAAGTATGCACAGTTTGATAACTTTTTGGGCACAATTCCAAATCGTTCTCCAGAATGGCAGGATGTATTCACAATTCCATCAACAATGTATCAGTGTCCCAGTTTTCCCATGTCCCCTCCAACATTCCACATTATCTTTCTCTGTCATTCTAGCCAATCTGACAGGTGTGTAGTGGTGTCTCAGAGTTGTCTTAATTTTCATTTCTCTGATCAATACTGGTTTGGAGCACCTTCCATATGACTAGAAATAGTTTCAATTTTTTTATCCGAAAATTGTCTGCTCATATCCTTTGACCATTTATCAATTGGAGAATGGCTTGAATTCTTTAAATTATAGTCAATTCTCTATATATTTTGGAAATGAGGTCTTTATCAGAACCTTTGACTGTAAAAATGTTTTCTCAGTTTATTGCTTCCCCTCTAATCTTGTCTTGTTTTGTTTGTGCAAAACTTTTTAACTTGATATAATTAAAATTTTCTATTTTGTGATCAATAATGATCTCTAGCTCTTCTTTGGTCATAAATTTCTTTCTCTGCCACAGGTCTTAAAGGTAAACTATCCTATGTTCTTCTAATTTATTTATAATCTCATTCTTTATGCCTATGTCATGAACCCATTTTGACCTTATCTTGGTGTACAGTGTTAAGTGTGAGTCAATGCTTAGTTTCTGCCATACTAATTTCTAATTTTCCCAGCAATTTTTGTCAAACAGTGAGTTCTTATCCCAAAAGCTAGGGTCTTTGGGTATGTCAAACACTAGATTATTAAAGTTATCGACTATTTTGTCCTGTGAACCTAACCTTCTCCACTTATCAACTAGTCTATTTCTTAGCCAATACCATATGGTTTTGGTGACCACTGCTTTATTACATAGTTTTAGATCAGGTACAGTTAGGCCATCTTCACTTGATTTTTTTGAAATAATAATTTCAACAAAGCTGCAGGATATAAGAAAAATCTACAGGACCATCAGCCTTTCTGTATATTTACCTACAAAACTCAACCGGAAAAGCTAGAAAGAGACATTCCTTTCAAAGTAACTACAAACGCTTTAAAATATTGGAGAGAGTATCTTGGGAAAATTCACCCAGGATTCCAACTCTAAAACACCCTTTGCAGAAATAAAAGGCAAGTCTAAATTACTCTAGAAACATTAGGTGCTTGTAGGTAAGTAAAGCTAACATAATAAAAATGATAATAACATCTAATTTACTTATTCAACACTATTCCAATCAAAATATCAAAAGGATATTTTATAGAGTTGAAAATAATAAAAACAATTCATATGGAAAGGGGAAAGTGTCAAGAATTTCAAGGGTAATACTGCTCTCCTCCCCAAAAAAAGGGAAGCAAAGGGGTCTATCAGTATCAGAACTCAAAATGTACTACAAAAGCCATAATCATCAAAATCAATTTGGTATGTTTTTTTTAAAAGAGAGAGGAATAAAGGGTGGAAGGAATGAATTTCTAGAACAGATTAAATACATGACTTATAGAAAGAAACAGTTTTTGATAAAATCCAAATACACAAGCTACTGAAAAGACTCATTATTTGATAAACAAACATCTCATACCACACACACCAAGATAGGCTTCAAATGGACACATGACTTAAATAAAAATGGTCATATCATAAGCAAATTCAAAGAGCAAACAAGACTTCTTTCATATCTATAAAGTTCATGACTAAACAAGAGATTAAAAGGCTTATGCAATTTAGATGGACAATTTTGATTATGTGAAACAAAAGGCTTTGCACAAACAAATTTAATGTAGTAAACATTAGAAGAGAATCAGATAACTGGAGGAGAAAATAGGTTCAAAATAATACTTTATAATATGCCCCATAAATTAATTCAAAATGGACATATGAACTGAATATTAAACAAATTATTATTTTTTTTTAATTATAAGAAGCAGGTTACATACTTGTCACAACTATGTGAGTAAGAAATGTATTGTCAACCAAACAAGGAACAAAAGCAATTACAAAAGATAAAATAGATCATTTTGATTACATAAAATTAAAAAGCTATTGCACAAACAAAATTAATGCACCTGGAGTAAAAAAGTTGCAGTGGCCAAATGGAGAAAAAAATCTTTTTATCAAATTCCTCTGTTCGGGGTCAAATACACACACACACACACACACACACTTGCATACAACATTAATATTATTACTAAAAGTCATTTCCTGATAGATAAATGATCAAAAAATATAAACAGTTCTCAAAAAAACTGCAAACTACTAAATATTTGAAAGAGTAAGCTAAATCACAAATAAGACAAATTCAAATCCAAATAATGCTTAGTTCACCTCCTACTCAGCAAATTGGCAAAGATGACAAAAATGGAAATAATGTTGGAGAGATTATGATTGATAAATAAATTAATGTTATCTTTGTGGTAGCTATGCACTAGTAAAATTATGCTGGAAAGTCATTTGAAGTAGTGAGAATAAAGTGACTAAAATGTCTTTACCATAGTGACTGAGATATTCTATTAGCAAGTATTTATACTCCAAGGAAGTCACTGATAAGAAGGCTCTCATATACACTAAAATATTTATAGCTGCATATTTTATAACAGCAAAGAACTAGAAACAAATAGAAACCCATCAATTAAAGAATAACTAAACAGACTGCCACACATGAATATAATGGAATATCACTGTGCTGCAAGAAATAGTGAATTTAATGCATACAAAGAAACATGATATCCACGAAGTGATGCAAATTGAAGCATACACAATTACTAAAACAATATAAATAGAAAGAACTGCCACTTACTCAAAAATGAATATTGTATCCCTCCCAAAAAAAGATACATAAGAAGACACTTCCACCCACACCTTTGCTGCGGTGAGGAGGCCACAGTGTAGAACACTACATATATTGTCAATTGCTCTTGATATGTGAATAGATTTGGGGCTTTTTTTTCTCTTCCTTAAAAAAAAAAATTCTCTTTTGAGAGAAGAAGTAGGAATAATTTAAGCAATGGAAAAACAATATATATCAATAAAAATATATTTCAAACAAATAAAAAGTACTCTTACTCCAGACTTGGGGAAGACTAGCTAGAGAGATCTAGAAGGACAATCTTTTAGTAAAACCCTTGAAGCCTTTCATACCTTGGCTTCTTCCCACCTTTCCAGTCTTCTTACATCTTGCTCCTCTTTATTTTTTTAAATTATAATGATCTCTTTTTGTTCATCATAAAAGGCATCCCATTGCCTTACTTCATGAATTTTCCCAAGCCTAGAAAAGTCTTTTTCCTCATCCCTGACTGACTCTCAAGCTTCCCAACTTCCCAAGACCCCAATAAAATTCTATCTTCTACAAGAAACCTTTTACAATCCTCCTTGCCATTCATGCTTCCATTCTATGATTAATTCTATTCTATCCTATGTGTGTGGTTGTCTATATCTATAGGTTTGCATGTTGTTTGCATTTTGTCTCTTCTTCCCTCTAAACTCCTATTAAGGATTGTATGCTCCATGAGACTGGGGATTGAGTTTTTTGTTGTTTTTTCCCTTTCTTTGGATATCCATCTCTTGGTAGAGTATCTAACACAAGGAGATACAAGTACTTAAAATGTTTGTTAGCTTGACTTGTTTGTAACCTGATCTAAAGACTTCAAAATTAAAATGAGATCTGAAACCTTCCCTTTCTGTGGTCTCCTTGACAGAAACACTACAGATCAAATTGGAATCTCTACTTCAGAAAAATGACCAGTACCCTACTACTACCTACCTCCAATTTTCAAGCTTCCAAATTATTTCTAACCCAGAGAACTATGAAGGTAAATATCCAAAAAAAGAATGGAATCAGCCCAACCCCAGTCACACTAATTACAATTAGCTTTATAATTCTAAGCAAACTTAGAAATGGCAAATTGTTTTGAAATTCCTAAAGCAAAAAAAGCCCCCCAAAGCAGAATAACCTAAGCCTTAATATAATTTAGTAACTGGTGGAAGCAGGTCTCCAGTGGGAATGAACAAACCTGCCAACACATATATTCTGGATTATTCACCCCCAAAAAAACAAGAGGATAGGTTCAAATAACAAAAAAAATTTTATTCCTTAAAAAGTGATATTGACAACTCAGTGTATATTCTAACGCAAAAAATTTTCAACATGGGGGGACAGTAAAAGGAAGGATGATGGAATGAATGGGAAATATCTGAGTAAAACATCCCGAGATGAGAAAGGTCAATTAATGTTCAAAAAAGGTTTCATCCAAGGATAACTTACCCACCATCAACCTTACCAGTTGCTGACCAACTGACACTAACAGTACTGAGTTCAAGAACCATGAGCCTTCCTCCCTCCAGCACTCATGTTTCCAGCCCAACCCTTGCAGCCATCTTCTTCAGAAGATGCAATCTGAGCTATTTTTTTTTTTACCACAACTATTAAAGACCCAGAAAAAAAAACTTCTTTACCACCAATTTAGGTACACATTGTCAAACAATTCAACATCAGAAACTGATATGACTTTTATCAGTGGAAATAACATTACCATCTACTTTGATGATATCCTTGGGATCATTCCATCCAACTTGTCTTCTATGTGTAATTTCCTCCATCAGAAAATAAGAACACACAAAAGGCTATAAAATTATGCATATCCTTTGATTCAGCAATATCTTTAATAGATTTGTATCAAAGAGTTTTTTTTAAAAGGACATACATGTATACACAACCACATACGCACACACATTTTTGTGTTTTTTAAATTATTCACAGCAGCTCTTTTTGCAGCAGCAAAGAATTGGAAACTGAGAAAATACTCATCAACTGGGGAATGGCATAACAAGTTCTGGTATACAATTGTGAAGGAAATTATGAAGATCAGGACACTTTCATAAAACCTGGAAAGATTTATATGGGCTGATATAAAGTAAAGTAGCAGAACCAGGAGATCATTTTACATAATAATAATAGTATTATAACAATAATCAACTGTAAAAGGCTTAGCTACTCAATCAGTACAATACAAGATAATTCCAAAAGGCTTATGATGAAAAATGCTATCCACTTCCAGAGAAAGAACTGATGAATCTGAGTGCAGACTTAAGCTTACTTTTTTTACTTTCATTATTTCTTGCTATTTAGTTTTTTTTTTTTAACACAGCTAATATGGACATATGCTTTACATGACTTTACATGTAATTTCTTATCAGATTGCTTGCTTTCTTAATCAATGATGCAAAGAACAGAATTCAGAATTCAAAACTGATTTATAAGTGAAAATTCAAAATAAATAATTTTGAAGAAAAGTGAGTTCCTTGAGAAGAATGGTCTTATTTTTCCATCTGAATTCTCAGATCTTAACATAGTATTTTGCACATAATATCACTTTAAAATACTTTTTCATTCATGATATAAAAGCAAATGTCATTAATTAAAACTTCTTTAAAGTATCAATATAAAATTTAAATATGTGAAATATCGACATCTAAAATATATAAAAATCTATATTGAAGGGAGGTGGAGAAGTACAATGAGAAAAAAAGAGACAATAAAAATGTAAAGGACATTTCCAAAGAAGAATAAAAAGAACTGAAAATTGATTGGATGTGTGAGCAGTTAAAGGAAAGATTCACAGAATTTGTTCCTAGATAACTAAGACAGTCGTGATACCCATAATTGCCGGTAAGATAGAAGAAATAATCAGTCTGTAAGGGAAAGATTATAAATTCAACCTTAAACACAATCCATTTTATTTTATTTTTTATATTTCACATATACATTTATTACATTTATTTATACATAAATATTTATATTTATTTCTAATAGAATTGGTAATACATGTTTTATATAAATGTACATATACTTATACATATATAATTTTATTATTTTTTTTATGTTTAGTGGGTTTTTTTTCATAATTATAACTTTTTATTGACAGACCCCATGCCGGGGTAATTTTTTACAACATTATCCCTTGCATTCATTTCTGTTCCAACTTTTCCCCTCCCTCCTTCCGCCCCTCCCCCCAGATGGGAAGCAGTACTATACATGTTAAATATGTCACAGTATATCCTAGATACAATATATGTGTGCAGAACCGAACAGTTCTCTTGTTGCATCGGAAGAATTGGATTCAGAAGGTAAAAATAACCCGGGAAGAAAAACAAAAATGCAAACAGTTTACATTCATTTCCCAGTGTTCTTTCTTTGGGTGTAGCTGCTTCTGTCCATCCTTGATCAATTGGAACTGAATTAGATCTCTTTGTCGAAGAAATCCACTTCCATCAGAATACATCCTCATACAGTATCATTGTTGAAGTATATAATGATCTCCTGGTTCTGCTCATTTCACTTAGCATCAGTTCATATAAGTCTTTCCAAGCCTCTCTGTATTTATTCTGCTGATTATTTCTTACAGAACAATAATATTCCCTAACAATCATATACTACAATTTACCCAACCATTCTCCAATTGATAGGCATCCATTCATTTTCCACAAACATTTTGGTACATCCAGATCCCTTTCCCTTCTTTAGTATCTCTTTGGGATGTAAGCCCAGTAGTAGTACTGCTGGATCAAGGGGTATGCAGTTTGATAACTTTTTGGGCATAATTCCGGATTGCTCTCCAGAATGGCTGGATGTATTCACAATTCCACCAACAACGTATTAGTGTCCCTGTTTCCTCACATCCCCTCTAACATTCCGCTTGTCTTTCCCTGTCATTCTAGCCAATCTGACAGTTATATAGTAGTATCTCAAGAGTTGTCTTTATTTGCATTTCTCTGATTAATAATGACTTGGAGCATCTTTTCATATGGTTAGATATAGTTTCAATTTCTTTGTCTCAAAATTGTTCATAGCCTTTGACCATTTATCAATTGGAGAATGGCTTGATTTCTTATAAATTATAGAGTCAATTCTCTAGATCTTTTGGAAATGAGGCCTATATTAGAACCTTTGACTGTAAAAATGTTTTCCCAGTTTATTGCTTCCCTTCTAATCTTGTCTGCATTAGTTTTGTTTGTACAAAAACTTTTCCACTTGATATAATCAAAATTTTCTATTTTGTAATCAATAATGATTTCTAGTTCTTCTTTGGTCATAAATTCCAGGTCTGAGAGATAAACTATCCTATGCTTTTCCAATTTATTTATAATCTTATTCTTTATGCTTAGGTCATGAATCCATTTTGATCTTATCTTTGTGTACGGTGTTAGGTGTGGATCAATGCCTAGTTTCTGCCATATTAATTTCCAATTTTCCCAGCAAATTTTGTCAAATAGTGAGCTCTTATCCCCAAAACTGGGGTCTTTGGGTTTGTCAAACACTAGATTATTAAAGTTATTGGCTGTTTTGTCCTTTGAACCTAACCTATTCCATTGAACAACTAGTCTATTTCTTAGGCAATACTAAATGGTTTTGGTAACCCGCTGCTTTATAATATAATTTTAGATCTGGTACAGCTAGGCTACCTTCGTTTGTTTTTTTTTCACTAATTCCCTTGAAATTCTTGACCTTTTGTTTTTCCATATGAACTTAACACAATCCATTTTAGGTTCTGAGGAGCCTACATGAAAATATTCAGCAGGTTAATGTATATATAAGACTGGATTGTAAGAGAAAAATTAGGGCCAAACTGATTTGGAAGTCTTTTATAAAATTTCTAATGAAAACTTTCAGGAAGGAGCCAAAGAGATCCTGAGAGGTAGGGGAAATATTAAGTAAGTCTCAGGATTAACAGATAGGAGAATATCAGCATAGTATGCATCTATGCAAGGACTACAGAGCTCCCCCCAAAAAAACAGGATGGTCAGATATTTAACATATTAAAAATTGCAAAGAAATCTTTGAGAATAAAGATTGAAAGTAGTACCAGGAAATCACAGAGGACAACAGAAAAAGCAACAAAAAGAATTATGTTATAAGAGATTAAAGAAGTTAAAGACTCTAAGCCTTTTAAAGAAATTTGGCAGATTTTAGTTCAAATGAGCATGAGCAAGATCCCTCTCTACAAAATGATAGTAATACTGACTCTCACATATTCATATTAGATTTATTTTAGTATGTAAATACCTAAAGCAAGTCACCTTGGGACAAAGGAGGATTTCAAATTCAAGTTTCATTTTTTTTTTTTTACATACTGGCTGTGCAAACCATGAGCAAGGAGCTTAACTTTTCAATGCTCTAGGCCACAAGTATCAACTGGAAGCCTTGAAAAACTCCCAAAAACACCTGGAAGATTATGTTTATAGTAGTATTTGAACTCAAATCTTCATTCTCTAAGCTCAGTTTTCTGTTCACCAGGTTACCCACCTTTACCTTCTAGTGAGATGGAAAGTACATTTTTACTCACAAGGAGCACAGCTAATCAGCATCTGAAGTGGAATTGGAATGTTAGACCTTCTATTCCCTATATTTGAAATCTAACTACTACACGGAGATATGTTGCAATTTTACTTAAGAGACACACGCACAAGTTAACAGTACTGAATTAGAGACCCATCTTCTCTGCAAGTGTGGATTTTTAATGTTCTATTATTCCTCTTACACTTTACCTTTCAAAAATGCTTTGAGCCTAAATTCTGAATTTCCTCTTTTTTGCCAAAATCCTACCCTTCTACTTTTTTTTTTTTTGGAGGGGGGGACTTTCTCCCAGCTCCTGCCAAAAGTAGATCCTGCTCACCTAATCCTCTCAACCCTGGGTAGCATCCAACACCTCTTTCTATGCCCAAATTGCAGAGTAACAATGAAGAAATTCTTAAATTCATTTAGACTAGGTACACTATGGATTTATATTTACTTAATATCAAATGTGCTTTCATATTTCACAAGAACCCTTTTAATTGTTCCTTATTAACCCATATCAATCTTCTTCTCATTTTAAATTCCTAATTGTACCTTCCAGAGATGACCTAGATAGGCAGGCACCTGTTTTAATGAACTCAGGCAATCGCAAAATGGACTCTTAACTACCCTCCTCTAAACCTTTCAATGTCCTCACCATTCTTTCTCTCCAGTCTCTAGATAAAGTCCTTCTTGTCAAGTCTAATCCTTCAAATCTAGTCTCTAGGAGAAATTTTAGGAGTTATGTCATCTCCTCTCTCCTATAAACAAAATCTGATCCATTATTCATCCCCTTTCACTCATGCAATCTCAAATCATTCTTCTTTAAAGTCTTTCATCAGACTACAAACAGATTCAGGTCTCCCACATCATTTACCTCCCCCCCACCCCAACCTCTCCACTCCAGCAGAAACTAAACAAAAAGTTTCCATTGATCCAACTCATCCCTACCCAGTTACTACCTTCTCTTTCCCATTACTAAATTTTTAAGGGAAAAAAATAAAATCAATGTTCATTGCCTTTCCCTTCCCTTCAGAATTCTGAATTCCCAATAAATCCCTTCAATGATAAATTACTAAATTATATTGTAATGTTATTAAAATTTGATTATGAGATAAAGTAGATGAGTTTTATTGCATTTTTAAAGGCATTTATACAACAAAAAGCAATAAATCCAGAATAAAAAAAGAAGCATACAAAACAACATTACAAAGAAAGAAAAACACCTTAGAAAGATTTGAGATTTCTGATCAGTGAAATGACCAATTATGTCTCCAAAGAACATAGTTGACAAATTATGTGCAATACACCCCCTAGCAGAGAGATGAAATATTCAAAGTGCAGAAAGAGACATACATTATCTGGCCATTACCACTGTGTGAATTTATTTTACTTGATTATATTCATTTGTTACAATTTTTCTTTTTTTCCCCCCTTAGTTTTTAAATGGGTGAAGGGAATGAGAGAAATGGTATAATAATAATGATGTCAAAGTAAGAACTACTGAAACATTTCTTTAAATGCACAGAAAGGAAAGTATAGAATTTCAATAGAAAGCACAGAAGCCCAGGACCATTTTTAAAATGAGAAATTATTATATACTTTTTTTGAACAAAGCAAAAGGTAGAAATTCATAGTTTCAAATACAAATCTCCTTTTGTGGTCTATTATGTATATGGAAATGCTCTTTTGTTGGTGTTTATGTTCAAAGTGTTTTGTTTTTAATCTTAAAAATTGGCTAAAGAAATTGGCATTATTTAATTTGGAGAAGAGAAGTCACCCAAGAGGAAATGATGGCTTCCTTCAAATATTTGAAAAACAGAGAATAGAGAAAAGAAAAGAGAGGATCTCAGGAAAAACTTCCTAAATGATCAGGGTCACCTAAAGGTAAGTATGTTTCCTTCTGAGATAATAGGTTTCCCTTCTTTATGACAAGATGGGACAACCACTAGTTAGGGATGTTATGGAGGGACTTCTTTTTAGAGTAAAAACTAAAACAGGAAAAGTTCCTTTCAAATCTGAAATTCTGAAAAGCTCTTCCCAGAGAGCTAAGTCTCACATCTCTGATTGTTAGTTCTCTTCCCCTACATGGATATTCTTCCAACACTTCAAATTCAAATATGCATTCCATTTCTATCCAAAAATCTATCTCTTCAAGCTTTGTTGATACCATAATCCAAGTCACCAAAAATCAGAACAATTATTTTTGATTCTCCATATCTATTCAGTTGCCAAATTCTGCAAACAATATCATCAGCCTTTATATCCATCTACTCTTTTCCATTCCAACTATTCAAGTCCTCATTATGAAATCCTAAGTTTTCCTAATGAAATTACAGAAGGAATCAAAGACAAGCAGGGTAGCTTTGAATTGACTACATATTAACCAACTTTACATAATGGAGATTCACATTGCACATGGGGGAAAAAATACATACAATCTCTCAAAAAGTTAAAACAAATGATTTCCTAATTGGTCTTATATAATCAATCACTTCCTCTAAGTCTTTCTTCACTTCCATAGGAAATGCATTACTCTGATTACTCTTCTACTGAGAAACCTCTACAGCTCTCTAATAACTAGTAAAGAGAGAATAAACTGCTGATGGTGACATGCAAGATGGTAGCAGGGTCAACAGAAGTTTGTTTCATTGTTTTTCATAATGTGTGATTTTTTAAGTTCGGAATCCCTTTTTATTATATATAAGGATATAGTTTTGCTGCGTGAATTTTTGTAGATACTACTCTTCCATAATCTGAGGAATATAAATAAATCAACATAGCATACCACAAAAATAGATATATAGATACACACACACACATATATATTTATGTTATATTAAACAGACTTCCATGAATTGATTGATTTTGGAGATATTTAGTATTTTAAAAAAATACTAAATTTTATTAATATTCTTATCTGAAAAAGGGGAAGGGGAGAGAGGAAAGGAGGAATAAAATTTGGAACTCAAAATTTATTTTAAAATTTTTTAACATTTAATACAAGGAAAAAAATATGTATTTTTAAAATATTGTTATATGGGATGGCTCTGAGGAATAGAAGAGATACTGGAAAAAATACTGGTTGACAGAAAAAACAAAAGATCAATAAAAATTTATTTTAAAAAGGTAAAAGCCTTGTAATGAAACTTATTCCTCGCTCCCTATGGAATGTGAGTTTATATTTCACATATGAAATCTCAATAACAAAAGTCTTCAACATCCCCTTTTCAGGCTTTTGAGTCTTTAACTTGCCAATCTTATGTTAATTATCCCTCAATTTTTGCTTTTATTCCTAAAATTCACTAAGAAGATATCCCTATCATACATAACCTTATAAAGTATCCATTTGGATCCAAAGAGCAGCCCCATGGTGCTTGACATCCCATTAGCTATAACCCAAAGCTCATTAGGAAACAACCCAATCTCATATTCTCCACCATCTCAACCAAATATTCAACTCAGGGATTTCAAAGAACAGATTGGGAAACGGAAGTAACCAATAACATTTTACTCTCCACTATCTTAGAAACACTTCTACTCTCATCTCAGCCCTGAGGAGGGAACATCCCAAATACATAAGAAAAGGCATCCTGCACAAAAAGTAAAAGTTTGTTAGCCATATTTAGCTATATGTTCCATCCAATTTAAATAAAAATTTGGAAGGTCCTTACCCACCTATTCCCATTTCCCTCTGGCGCTCATTTGTGCCATCAAATGAAGAAACTGAAATGGGTAAGAGAAAATAAGCCAGTTTCCTTCTCATTTTTAACTTCTACCAAAAGAAGTCCTTATTCCAAATGAGTAATATTTAAAGCCTCCATATATACTATCTCTAATCTATCTTTCCAACTTCAATTCATATCATTCCTCTTCAAATACTGTTTCAAAAGTGAATTTCTTATCCTGTGCTCTTCTGTCTCCTGGTCCTTTACTTACTATTACAGTTCTGCCATATTTTCAGAATAGATCTCTCCCCCACAATATGTAATTGCTCCTTTTTAAGTTCTAAGGTAGGTGCCATCAACTCTACAAAACTTTCTCTGACCTTCAATCCATTACCACCCTCAAGGTTAAAAGTGATCTCTCTTCAGAAATTTCTCATAGAACTTTATATGGGCCTCTCCTTTAACTCACTTATCTATACACATGCTTTCCCCATTCTACCTCAGTCTATAAGCTTCTTGAAAACCAGGTGTGTATGTTTTATTTATCTTTATACTACTAATGCACAGGACAACTCAACACTGAACCTGAAAGATAAAGCTGGAAATCACAAAGATCATATGGAAGGTAGACTAAAGATTCATCCTCATTTACTTTAAAAGTGAATTCTTAAAAATCAATACTTGGAAAACTAAAACATGAAAAGCTCCTTAATCCTTAGAGGAATACAAATGATTAAGGAAAAAAATTAACATTTTGAATATTACTAACATTTGTAAATATTAATATTAAGATTTTTGTTATGTGTCAAACACTGTAGTGGGTAGAATAGGGTAGAAAGTCCCTACCCTCAAAGTGCTTAGATTTTAATATGAAATATAATACATATAGGAGTTTTGGTCTAGAAAGCCCTCAGGCTCTTTCCAGGAGCAATAGCATATTTGATTACTGTTTCCAAAACTAGATGTGGGAAAGAGGAAAAGGTAAGGTACTGGTCAAGCAGTTGAGAACATAAGATTTCCAGAGGAGCCCTGGTTTCCTAAAAGGTCGGAATGGAAAATGCGGTTTAACTGTAGAACATCAGATGATTGAGTACACACTCATCAAAGTAGCTCAGCCCCAGGTAGAGAGCCCAAATTGAGCTGACTAAATGTATATGGCAAAGGCACAATTTACCGTCACTTTTACAGAATCTTCAATCTTTCTCTCTCTACTGACCTCTGATGAGGGACAACCTAACTACCTTCTTGAAATTCTCCTGCCTTCCTTTAACAACTCTGCAAAATATGATTCTATTTCTCCACTTCTTACAGAGCTGAAACCTAATTCCTTCCTAACATTTTTAAAGTAGCAAAAATTCAAAAACAGAATTCAAAAGCATAAAAAACTTGTATGAATTGATGCAGTGACAAGCAAAAAAAAATTTGCAAAATGATACTGTAAATGGAAAGAAAACTAGATCAACATAAGGAACCTAGAAACTCTACACAAAAAGGATGGGAAAAAGCAACATCCTCTTTTGAAGAAGCAAACTCACTATGAGATAAAAATTCAATTATACTATAAGACAATTTATGCACTGGTTTGTTTTCCTAAAGAGCTTCTGATTCCTATTCTCCTCTCTCCTCCTCCCCTAGGTATTTTAGGCCTCTAACTGTTATTTGTATATACTCCTTTATTTACATATTGTCATCCCAATTAAAATGTCAGCTTTCTCTTCCTTATTCTAGTAAATACTATCTATCTATCTATATATATATATATTTGAGAACAAACGTATGTAATGAAGAAAAATAATAAATTCTCCAGGAGTACCAAAAGAGTAAAAAGGAAGAATGCCCATCATCACTAATACTGTTCAAGAAGAATAACAGAATTGCTAGCTATAAGAAAAAACAAACTGAAGTTATTTAAGCACAGGCAATTAAGATAAAAGCTCTCACTTTAAAAATGAGATGATTTACTTAGAAAGCCTACAGGGGACAGCTAGGTGGTTCAGTAGATAGAGCACCAGCCTACAGTCAGGAGGACCTGAGTTCACATCTGGTCTCAGACATTTAACTCCTCCTAGCTGTGTGACTCTGGACAAATCACTTAATCCCAATTGCCTCAGCAATGACAAAAAAACAAAACAAAACAAAACAAAACCAAAAAAAAAAAAAAAAAGCCCTACAGCCAACTAAAAACTAATTGAAATAGGACATAAAAAAAAAAAATCTACATCATAAGCTTTCTGTATATTTACCAACAGCTACAACAACAACCAAAAAAAAAAAAAGGAAAAAGATAGAAAAGGAAATTCCTTTCAAAGTAACTACAAAAATTTTAAAATACTGGAGAGGTTATCATAGGAAGATTCAACCATGATTCCAACTCTAAAACACCCTTTGAAGAAATAAAAGACAAGCCTAAATTGCTGCTGAAACATGAACTACTTGTAGCTAAGTCAAGCTAATAAATTTTTTTTAAATAGCAATGTCATCTAAATTAATTTACTTATTCAATGCTATGCCAATCAAACTGCCAAATGAATATTTTATAGAGCTAAAAATAATAAAAGCAATTCACTTGGAAGGGAAAAAAAGGTAAAGAATTTCAAGGGTAATAATGCAAAAAAAGAGGGGAAGGGAAGCAATGGGGGTCTATCAGTATCAGAACTCAAATTGTATTACATAGCAGCAATTGTGAAAAACAATTTGGTATTGTTTTTGAACAAAGGAATGGGGATGGAGGTGAATCTCTAAAACAAATTAGTACATAATATAGAGAGAAGCAAAGAATTTTTGCTAGACCCAAACATACCAGCTATTGAAAGAACTTATATTTGACAAAAACTGAAGGGAAAACTAAAAAGCAGTCTGGAATAAATTAGGGTTAGATATCTTATATCAAGATATGCTCCAAACAGGCACCTTAGATAAAAATGATATCATAAGCAAATTAAAGGCACAAGGAAGCCAATCCTTGTTATTTATAAAGTATAAGAGTTTATGACTAAACCAGAGATAGAAGATTCTGACAAGATGGACAATTCTGACTATGTAAAACTTTAAAGTTTCTGAATAAACAAATTTAGTATAATAAAGATTAGAAGATGACTAGGTTAACTGAGGGGAGGGGAATCTTTGTAATAAATTTTTCTGAAAAAGGCCTCACACTCCAAAGTCCATAATGGAATTGATTCAAATTTTAAAACTAAATGCCATTCCTCAGGAGATAAAGGCTCAAAAGAAATGAACAAGTAGTTTTCAAAGAAAAAAAAAAAAAAAGCTATCAACCATATGAAAAACTACATCAAATTACCTCAAAAAAATGCAAATTAAATTCAGAGGAGTTGGGAACAGTCTACTTCAGATTCATGGAGAAGGGAGGAATTTATGGGCAAAAAAACTAGAGAACATTGAGAAATGCAAAATGGATATTTCTGATTACATTAAATTAAAGTTTTTACGCAAACAAAACCAGTGCAACCAAAATTAGAAGAAAAGCAGCAAGTTGGGAAAAAAAAATTTGCAGCCACTATTTCCAATAAAGGCTTCATTTCTAAAATACATAAAGAATTGACTCAAATTTATAAGAATACAAGCCATTTCCCAATAGATAAATAATCAAAGGATATGAATGGACAATTTTCTGATCAAGAAATTAAAGCCATTTCTAATCATGAAAAAAATGCTATAAATCATTCTAGCTTAGAGAAACAAAAATTAAGACAACTCTGAGGTACCATTACACACCGTTCAGATTGGCCAAGGTGATAAGAAAGATAATGATAAATGTTGGAGGAGGGTGGGAAAATGGGAACACTAATGCACCATTGGTGGAGTAGTGAAATGATCCAACCATTCTGATGAACAAGGTATACCGTTTGATCCAGTAGTGAATCTTCTGGTTCTGTAGCCCAAAGAGATCACAAAAGAGGGGAAAGGACCTACTTGTGCAAAAATATTTGTAGCAGTCCTTTTTTGTAGTAGCCATCAGTTGGGGGATGGCTGAATAATTGAATATTATTGTTCTCTTAAGAAATAATGAGCAGACACCCAGCGAAAGAACTCTGGGAGATGACTAAGAACCATTACATAGAATTCCCAATCCCTATATTTTTGCCTGCCTGTATTTTGGATTTCCTTCACAGGCTAATTGTACAATATTTCAGAATCAGATTCTTTTTGTACAGCAAAATAATGTTTTGGTCATGTATACTTATTGTGTATCTAATTTATACTTTAATATATTTAACATCTACTGGTCATCCTGCCATCTAGGGGAGGGGATGGGGGGAAGGAGGGGAAAAATTGGAACAAAAGATTTGGCAATTGTCAATGTTGTAAAATTACCCATACATATAACTTGTAAATAAAAAGCTATTTAAAAATTAAAAGAAAAAGAAATAATGAGCAGCAAAAAGTTATCAAACTGTGCATACCCCTTGATCCAGTAGTAACACTGTGCTTATATCCCAAAAAGATACCAAAAAAGGGAAAGGGACGCATATGTGCAAGAATGTTTGTGGCAGCACTCTTTGTAGTGGCCAGAAACTGGAAACTGATTGGATGCCCATCAATTGGAGAATGGCTGAATAAATTGTGGTATATGAATATTATGGAATATTATTGTTCTGTAAGAAATGACCAACAGGCTCATTTCAGAAAGGCCTGGAGAGACTTACATGAACTGATGCTGAATGAAATGAGCAAGACCAGAAGATCATTATTTACTTCAACAACAATACTATATGATGATCAATTCTGACGGACTTGGCCATCTTCAACAATGAGATGATGAACCAAATTAGTTCCAATAGAGCAGTAATGAACTGAACCAGCTACACCTAGCAAAAAAACTCTGAGAGATGACTATGAAGCACTACATAGAATTCCCAATCGCTCTATTTTTATCTGCCTGCATTTTTGATTTCCTTCACAGGCTAGCTGTATACTATTTCAAAGTCTGACTCTTTTTTGGACATGTATACACATATTGTATTTAACTTATACTTTAACAAATTTAACATGTATTGGTCAACCTGCCATCTGGGGGAAGGAGGGAAAAAGGTGGAACAAAAGAATTTGCAACAGTCAATGCTGAAAAATTACCTATGCATATATTTGTAAATAAAAAGCTATAAAAAGAAAAATATATATAATGAACAGCAAAAAGTTATCAAACTGTGCATACCCTTTGATCCAACAGTGTTACTACTGGGCTTATATCCCAAAGAGATACTAAAGAAGGGAATGGGACCTGTATGTGCAAAAATGTTTGTGGCAGCCCTCTTTGTAGTGGCCAGAAACTGGAAACTGAGTGAATGCCCATCAACTGGAGAATGGCTGAATAAACTGTGGTATATGAATATTATGGAATATTAATTATTGTTCTGTAAGAAATGACCAGTAGAATGATTTCAGAAAGGCCAGGAGGGACTTACATGAACTGATGCTGAGTCAAATGAGCAGGACCACGAGATCATTATATATTTCAACAAGACGACTATATGATGAGCAATTCTAATGGACAAGGCCCTCTTCAACAATGAGATGAACCCCATCAGTTCCAATAGAGCAGTAAGGATTTGAACCAGCTACACCCAGTGAAAGAACTCTAGGAAATGAGTATGAACCACTACATAGCATTCCCAATTCCTCTATTTTTGTCCACCTGCATTTTTGATTTGCCTTACAGGTTAATTGTATACTGTTTCAAAGTCCAATTCTTTTTGTACAGCAAAATAACTACAGACATGTATACATATATTGTATTTAACTTACCTTTAACATATTTAACAGGTATTGGTCAACCTGATATCTGGGGGAGAGGGTGGGGGGAAGGAGGGGGAAAAACTGGAACAAAAGGTTTTGCAATTGTCAATGCTGAAAAATTACCCCCGCATATATCTTGTAAATAAAAAGCTTTAAAAAAAAAAAAAAAAAAGGAAAAGAAATGATGAGCAGAATGATTTCAGAAAAGACCTAATACTAGGGGAAGTGAGCAGAACCAAGAAAACATTATACAAAAACAATAATTACGTGATGATCAATTATGATGGACTTGATTCTTCTCAACATAGTGATTCAAAGCAATTCCAATAGACTTTTTTTCATATTCAGAGAGAGAACTATGGAGACTGAATGCAAAGTATTTTTATCTTTATTGTTTGGTAGCTTTTTTTTTTCTCATGGTTTTTTCCCCTTATGATCTGACATTTCTTGCACAACATGATAAACATGGAAATATTTATAAGAATTGCACATGTTTAACCTATATTATATTGCTTGCAGTCTCGGGAAGAGGAGAAAAATTTGGAAAACCAAGTTTTGCAAAGATGAATGTTGAAAATTATCTTTACATGTATGTGGAAAAATAAAATACTATTAAAAAAACTTTTTTTTATAATAAAGCAACTCAGAAGTTCCACCCCACACCTATCAGACTGGCAAAGATGATAAAAGAGAATAAAGACAAATGTTATGGAATGGTAAATAAAAAAAAAAGAGGTATCCTAGAACACTAAAATGGAAATGTGAATGGGTCCAGCCATTGAGGAAAAACAGTTTGAATTATGACTAGAAAGTTTATGAGCAATGCAGATTATATGAGCCAGTGATAAATCACTACTGAACCTACACCCCAGAAAAAACAAAGAAAAAAAGACTTATCCATAGAAAAACATTTATAACAACTCTTTAAATCATAACTAAAAATTGTGAAACTCAGGGGATAACTTTTTGAGGAATAATTAAGCTGTGGCATATAAACATGATAGCATATTACTGGACCCCATGAGGAATTTTTTAAAAACAGTTTCAGAAGAAATCACTAAAACCTGTGAACTAATTCAAAGCGAAGGAGAACTGAGAAGTCGATGATAACTAGGAGCTCAATTATAAGACTTTGAAAGACTTAAGAACTCTGATCAATAAAATGATAAACCACAAGTTCAATTAAGAGTGAAGACAAAATATGCTACTCATCTCTTGTCAAAAGGTTAATGGACTTAAAATGCAGTAAAAACAGGTACATTTTCAGATATGGCCAATTTGGCAATTTATTTTGTCAGACTGAAAGCTTTCCTTTTTAAAATGTGTTCAACATGAAGGTTTGAGGGATGGTAATGAGAAGGACGGATTAACTTTTTTAAAATTAAAGTCACACGAAGCAAAACATTCATTAAAAATTTTCAAAAAGAATGTAAGCTCCTTCAAAAACTCTTTGAAGACAGGGACTTTTCGTCTCTGTCTTTCCCATGCTTAGCACAGTAGCTAACACAATAAATAATTAATACCTTTTCCAGTCACATTGTCAACACATAAACCCTAAACTCCCCTGCTACCATCTTTTTGCTTCTGCTCTTTTGCTCACAAGTTTCCCTAAACCAAGAAGCTTATTTAAAGCCCTTCAAATCCTACATAAAGGCCATGTCTTTCATAAAACCGTTTCTCGTTCACTTCACCAGGAGCTAAGATACCAGGGTAGGAAGTTGTTTAGAAAGTTTTACACACACACACACACACACACACACACACACACACACACACACACTCTACAACCAGTCCTAGAAAAGATTTCTGATTAAATCCTATTGGAGAAAGCCAAGATTTAAAAAAAAAGAAAAAAAAAAGGAAGGAGTCATTTTTTCCAGCCCAAGTTGGCATAAGGAGACAAAAAAGTCTATTAACTTCATGAGATCTGGCCAGAAAAGGACCCATGCAACATTTCAGCACACAGAGAGGTTGTACACCAGGGTAAGACAAAAGTTCCAGATCCCCACCAAGGCATCTCTATTACCCACAAGTTGCAGGAACCAATACCAACTGTCACCCACAACCAAGTCCCAAATCACATATTCAAGACATAATGATGAAGTACAGCATTTCATAATAGGGTATATTATCCACCATGGGAAGCAAACAGAAAGTGGGTGACTCACACCCTACAAAAACAGAGTATGGAAGTTACAACTTGTAGTCTACTCTGAAGTCTTTAGAGTAATAACAAAGAAAGAAATCTCAGACCAAATAAGTCTGCGATTCTAGTGCTCTGAATAGGCAGCACTTCCCAGCAGGCTGATAGGAACTAAGCCAAACCAATTCCACTGTTAGTCAGAACCAAACCAAGGTTGGGAACTTGCAGAGCTCAGGAGGACAAGAACTAGACTTTGTCAAACTAGACCAAACCATTTTGGGAACACTGAAAACTTCCAAGTTTCAGCCTAAAGTCTCCCTGAGATCCTAGAATAAATACAAGCAGTACTCCCCCATCCCCCGAAACAGCAACAAGATCATCCCACTCCTTCCCCCAAGAAGCATCACACACTAACAGATCTTAATATGGAGAAGTAGGCTGAAAGAATGAGCTCCTCCCCAAACCCAAAAAAGAATTCCACTATAACACGCTATTGTGGTAATAGGGACTCATGAAACAGAAACTCTAAAAAAATACAGACACAACATTTCCAAGTAAAATATACTTTGGGCATGAATTGAACTTGAATCTCTGAAAAAAATAAAGTAAAAAATGTTAAGTGTTTGTATAAATTAAATGAGAGGTAAAGAAAAAAACTAAAAAAGAATTAAACCAAGATTTACAAAGGAAAATAACAGCATGGCACATGAGGTACAAAACTTTGCCCAAACAACAAAAACAAACCCTAAAATAAGGATAAATAGTTTTACATGTATGTCAAGAAATTTTATAAACTATTTGAGAATCAACAGCTTGTCTCCTTTATCAATATAAAAGACATGACTGTAAGGCAATCAACAAATGATTAAGTCACCATAAGCCCATAGTTCATCCATTCCAAAAAGTGAGTTTTTGCAAAATCTTATTAAAAAATAATTTTTTAATCTAGAAATTTTCTTTAAAATGTTTAAAACTCTGTTGAATGGTTATGGATCTTATCTTGTTCAGTAGTTTCACAAATTATTCTAGTCTTGATGCAATTCCAATGTCATATTCAAACAGGAAAGTGAAGAGGATCTCAACATCTGTAGAAAACTCTTAATTCTTCACTGGATTTCCAGTGGGCAACTACATAGCATAGTGAATAGAGCAGAAGACATGAAGTCAGGAAAACTCAAGTTCAAATCCTAGTTCTGACACTGTGAGACCTTGGATAGTCCCTTAATCTTTGTCTGCCTCCTTTCTTATCTGTAAAATGAGGATGACAGTAATAACACCTACCTCCTCTTTTTTTAAGGATTAAATGAGACATTATTTGTAAAGGACAATGGAAATCAAAGTGATAGATGAAAAAGTTATTATTTATTGTTAATAATATTTCTCCATAGATTATTTCTTTTTTATCTTTAGTAAGCCTGTCTTTTTATATTTATGATTAGAAAGTTAAACAACATGGCCTTTACTCTTTTATTAATTTTGATGTATGTATGGGAGAAACTTTAAGAGAGACTTTAAGGTGCATCTCCCTCAACAACAAAAAAAAGCATTTATATTATAAGTCAACCAACTAAAAGACACACAAGATAAAAAAACAAATATATAAAGAATGCTTATTATCCATACATCACTAACTCATGGAGGTCATCCATCGATAGTGTACACACACACCCCTATGAACAGATGAGTTGGTTCCAAAATTAGATAGGATGATTACAGACCTTTGGATATTCCAAGTTTCTTTAGCAACCCCAAACTTTCCTCTGCAACAGAGGTGTATCTTTTCAACACCAATATTCTACTAATACTATTTCATAGCAGTTACAAGTTATGAGACACCACAGTCTTCAAAAAATGAGTGTCACAGGGAAGTGAAGAGGTAGATATAAGCAAATTTCAATCCTTACCAAATTAAGATCTATAAGATCTAGTGGTGGATCAGTGAAATAGATTAGGAATAGAATAGATCAATTATCTAATATGTGATAAACCCAAAAGACTAGATTCTGGGATATGAACACACCATTTAAAAAATACTGCCAGGAAATGTGACAACAACATGGCAGAAACTCTCATAAACAAGATAAGGTCAAAATGGGCTCTTGATTCAGACATAAAGGGTGATACCATAAGCAAATTAGGAAAGCAAAGAATAGTTTACCTGCCAGCTCTAAGAAGAGAAAAATTCATGATCAAGATAGAAAACATTACAAAATGTAAAAGAGATAATTTTGATTATATTAAATTTTAAATTTTATGCACAAAATGAACCCAAGATTAGATGGAAAGCAGAAAGCTGGGAAAATCCTTTACAAGAAGTAAATCTGAAGTCTCATTTATCAATAAAGAACTAAGTCAAATTTAAAAATATAAGCCATTCCCCAACTGATAGTCAAAAGAATATGAACAAAGACTTTTCAGATGAAGGAATCAAAACTATCTATAGTCATATGAAGAAATGCTCTAAATCATCTTTGATTAGAGAAATGTAAATTAAAACTCTGCAGGACTATCTCACTTCCATCAGATTGGCTAATATGACAGAAAAAGAAAATAAATTTGGAGGGGATATAGGAAAAAATGGTAAGAGTTGTGAACTGATCCAATCATTTTAGAGGATGATTTGGAACTATGCCCAAAGGCAGTCAAACCATACCCTTTCATCCAACAATACCACTCCTACATCTGTATCCAGAGATCCAAAAGAAAAAGGATCTACACTTGCAAAAATATTTATAGCTGCTGTTTTTGTAGTGTCAAAAAATTGGAAACTGAAGAATGTCCAACAACTGGGGAATGGTTGAACATGCTTTGGTATTGGAATGTAATGCGGTATCATTACACTTTAAAAAATGATGAGCAAGATGCTTTTAGAAAAACCTGAAAAGACTTACATGAATTGATGCAAAGTGAAATGAGCAGAACCAGTACATTATACAATGACCAATTTTGAATGACAATTCCAAAAGACTCATCTTGAAGAAAACAGCTATCCAAACACAAAGAACTGACATAATTTGAATGCAAATTGAAGCATACTATTTTCATTTTATTTTCTTTGAAGTTCTTTCCTTTTGGTCTATTTCTGCTTTCACAACATGACTAATATGGAAATGTTTTACATGATTGTACATAAATAATATCAAATTGCTTCATTTTAGGAAGGCAGAAAGGAGAGGGAGAAAAATTAGGAACTCAAAATTTTTTTTAAATGAAGTTTAAAATTATCTTTACATATCATAGGAACAAATAAAATACTATTAAAAGTTTCTAAAAAATGTATCACCCATACCTATATAGTGATTTTTCAGCCAACAAAATAATTTAATTATTATTAAAGATATCCACTCTACCAGCCTCACTTATTCCTTGATGCAAGATAAGATGATGTATGGGGAATCTAAAGTATAGATAGATACTCTTTCTCTCACCCACCTCTTCTCTCTCTCTCACCTATTCCTGTTCTTCTCCTTTTCTTTTCCTATTAGATGAAGTAAATAAAAAGTCAGGCCTGAAAACAGGAAGACATGAGTTCAAATGTGGCCTCAGAAACACACTGTGATTGCAGTCTTAACCTGTCTGCTTCTTAATCTTTGTCTCCTTCAGTTCTTCATCTGTAAAACAGGCATCCTAATAGCACCTACCTCCTTAAGTTGTTAAGACTCAAATGAAATAATAATTGTAAAGTGTTTATCATAGTGCCTGGCACAGAGTAATAAGCATTTTATGAATGTTAGCTCTTATCATAGTTTTCCTTTATCCATTATCAGTTTTCCAAATAGTTTCTATTGACATTATGTAGTCCTTCCATCAAAAGAATTTTATAACCCTTTTTGCTGTGTCACCAGTTCCTGCAACATAAGCCCTTTAAAATTAACCTTCCAAAAAAAATCATCAAAATGTTAAGTTTTCCTCTTAACAATCTAATTCCTATATTTTTTTACTCTGAGTCATATTTATCTCTCTTCCCCTTCACAGAATATAGAGATATATACAGAGCTCATATGCAGAATATATGAGAGCAATATATTTCTAGATAATTAGTAAACCTGTTCTTAATGACCAAATATTATCCAGATACAAAACTATGAACTGCTTTTATTGGAAGTCTAGAAAAGAGAATATTTTTCTTTTTTTTCTCCCAACTTCTTCATGAAAAACTAAGAACAAAGAAAGATCATATTGTACAAGGTAATACACAAATTTAAAAAATGAAATCTCCTAAATGTTTCCACAAATATTACCAGAGAACTGCCTTTATTATATTCCATCACAAAAAAATACTAGAGTATAAAAAGCACAGTCAAGTAAAGTGATTTTATGTCAAATGTGACAACATAGGAACATATTGGATATTTCAACATAATTAATGTAAGTAACATGTCAACAGATTTAGTAAAAAGATTAAAATCTAAACTGAAATTCTGTTCTTTTCTCGTTTAAAAAGTCCCAAAGTCAACATATTTACTAGCTTCCCTATTATACACATCTCAAATGTGACCAGAAAAATTCAACTTTGCATCCATTTCTGGGTTTTTAAATGTACAGAAATTGCTAATGAATGCCAGTTTTAACTTTATTGCTTCTAGGTGTTCAAAGAAAGTCAATAAATAGTTGGGTTGCTCAACATTTCCAAGTTTCTCGTTTTTTCAATCCATTTAAAACCATATTTCATTTCTTCAGTCCAAATTAATTCTGTAAGAATTTAAACATAAACTTGACAACACACAAACTTGAGAAGAACTGCATTATATGAAACTGTAGCATCTATAATAGGTTAATGTTTTAAATGAACACAGCCCTTACCACTCTCGCTGCTCTTTCCTGAGACTCACATTTCCTGCAAAACCAAGGTCCAGTGGGTACTTGAACAATGCCATAGCAAGCTGTTAGAATAAAAATAAAAAACTTTTAATATATGTAAAAAAAATCTCAAAAATCACAGAAAGTCAAAACTCTTTCAAAGCCTATTCTCTACTTTACCTATTAAATAGAAGAGAATTATAGAACAGAAATAGGAGGTGATTTGAAATATTCTGGTTAGCCAGAAAAACAAAGCATTATATTTTTATTTAAAGTTTTAAACAAAGCATTGCTTTTTAAATCAGTACCAAAACATGTTACTCATATTAAATAGCTCTTTGCAGCAAAGGAAAGAAAAGTATGTCAAAATTAACACAATTCATGAAATTTGGGAAATAAAAATTCCTAACTTCTCATTTTGGCATAAACTCAGTCACAGCAAGCATTCCTCATTACATTTTAATTAAATGAAAAGTTTTTCAAAACACCTTTTTAGATTGAGTGAACAAGATTTAAAAAAAATGAAATGTCATACTAAAAAATATCATTTAATCTTAACTTTAAATATGTAAATGGAAATACATACCCTAATGCTCTTACCCTCTTGAAAATATACAACGCTGTGAATCACTACCACTCAATTTCTATTTGTAAATGCATATATATACATATATATATATATACGTATGTAAACTAGTTAAAAGCTAGAACCATAACCTGACTTGAAATTTCAACTACATGATTTTAATGAAGTTACTAATAAATGTGATAAATCTCAAATTCAAAGCTAATATGCAATATCAGAAGATTATAAACAACAATACAAAGTACACAGCATGTGTGCAATCAACTCGAAGCCTTCACCTCTGTCCACAGATTACTGCTTGAGTAAGGCAAATTATATTACATAATTCAAAATATAACGTTTTCAAAGAAATATGTTCCATAGTGGCTAGTAAATAAGAAGACTTCTACCAATGTCAAATCTCTAAGCATTAAGAACAATGAGTCAAAACATAATGTTACCAGCTAAAAGCCTATTAAACATTTTAGTTTAGAAAGGCATTTTTAACTAGTATTTCATACTCCTGCATCATGACTTCATGGTAAAAATAGAATCACATATTACAACAACGTACTTCTAAGCAAGTTTTTAAAAACTGTCAGAGGCCTAAAAATTTTCAGCATTCCAGTTAACTGTTTATGCAATACTTGAACATCTCTTCATTGTTGAAAGATACTGAGCTAAGTCATCCGAGAGGGGAAAAAAGTGATTACAAAACACGTTAAACACCACTATTTTAAACACCTGTATACACAGGCTATATTTAAATAAATGGAAAACATTTATCAAAAGTAAATAAAAACGTATTAAAAGTCAAATTTCAATTGTTCTTTCCTTGTCTAATGAGAAGATTCATCTTGAAACCCTATCACCAAATTCTCCCAAGTTACAGTCTAGAAGAGGACTTAGGGGATGGGGAGGAAGACAAGAATAAAATTTCCATATAAATATTCAAGATGGGAAGATAACTATGTGATATATTTACAACGTGTATGTCACACTTTCCCATAATTGTCCATGGAAACCTTAACTCCACATCAAAAAACAGTCCTTTTCTACCTCTTTAAAGGAAGAAGGCGCCCGGGTCATTCAAAATAAAAAACGTACGGTTCTTTTAAATACAGTCTCCGGGTCATTCAAAATAAAAAACGTACGGTTCTTTTAAATACAGTCTCCTCCAGCAAAAGAGCTGCGTGGATCTTGGGAAATCCAAGTCCGGCCGGGGGCCGCGGATGGGCCACCGTGTCTCTTCAGCCCATGAAATGCCACAGACATCCCCGGGCTCACTGACAGGCCTCTCCCGCCCCCGCCCCCACGTGTCCTCGGCCGGAGGAGCCCACAACTCACCCAGACTGCAGACCCCCAAACCACCGTCCTAAGCCGGCCGCGTCCTGAGTCAGTGACAACATGCTCATTTTGCGCGGCCGCCAGTCCGCGCTCCGACTGGGAAGGGCAGCAACTAGCCCGCAGCAGCCCGGCGCCCACGCGGCGGCGGCGAAGGGCCTTCCCCGGACGCGGGAGCAGCCGCAGCAGCAGCAGCAGCAGCAGCAGCCCGCCTGAGCAGCGAAGGGGCCCTGCAGCCCCTCCAGCCGCCGCAGGCTCCGCCGCAGCCTCCTTCCCTAGTAACCTTCAGGCTCCTGGCAACCCCCGCCTCCCAACAGCACTCCCGTCCCCACGGCCCGGGAAGTCTGCGAAGCCGCTGCCAGCCAGCCAGCCAGAGGCAAAGGGGCGGGAAGACGCACCCCCCGCATCCCCCCCCCCGCGCAGGAACCGAGAGGAGGGGCGCCCCCGGCCCCCGCCCCTCGCCCCAGCGCGGCCGCACAGCCGGCCGCCCGCCCCTCCCGGGCCGCTCCGGGGCCGCGGCGGGGAGCCCGCAGCCCGAGGGGCTCCCCGCCCCATGACGACGCGGCCACCCGCACAGCTCCCCTCCGCCCCCCAGCCGGGGCACCCGGACCGGGGGTGCCCGGGGCGGGGCGGGGTGGCGGTTGGGGGAGGCCCGGCGGGCGGGCGGTTGGCTGGGTGTTTACCTTGATGCACGGCGACGCTGCAGCCGTGCCCGTCGCAGTAAACCAGCGGGTTCTCGGCCCAGCCTCTCTCGTCTGAGCAAACGCAGCAGCCTCCAATCATCTCCTTCATACTATGGGAGACCTCGTCCTCCAGTGACACGGGCCGGTCGCTAGAGACCATCTGCGGGGGAGGGGAGAAAGACCATTGAGGGGGGAGGGAGCTCGCGAGGACCCCCTCCTCCCCTCGAGCCTCACCGCCGCCTTCTCCCTCCCCCTTACCCCCCCCCCCCCCGCCGCACTCCACCCCCAGCCCGAGCCCGCCCGCCCGTTCGTTGTTCGCTCACTCGGGCTTTGCTGCTCAGTCACTCACGTTCTGCACTGGAGTCAGGAGCCATGTCCGTGCTGACTCCCTACCCCCCTCCCCCCTCCCCACCCCCTCCTCTTTCTCCTCCTCTGCTCCTTCTCTCCCCTCCCCACTCCACCCGGGATGCTAACACAGGAACCTGGAGAGGACACACATAGCAACTAGGCCTCCGCACAGGCGCACTGGGGGGCTCCCGCGGGGCAGCGGGGAGCCTGGGAGGGGAGAGAGGGAGCTCGCTTCCTCCTTAGCGTCATCCAGCGTGCGCGCCCGCCTCAGCCCCCAGGAGGAAGGGGAAAGGGGGAGGGGTTGAGAGAAAAAGCAGGACGTGCGCGCCGCCGGCACGACGGCGCGGCTTCCTTTTTCCCTTCCCTCCCATGGTTCTTCCCCTCCCCCATTCCCATCCCTGAGGGTGAAGCGGGGGGATGGGAGCGAGACCAGACCACAGAGAGCCTCGGCTGGAGCGCGGGGTGGGGACGCGCCGCCGTGCACGCGCACGCGCACGCGCACGAAGGGGGCGTCGGGTCAGCCTCTTTCCTCGGCCTGCAAGCTTGCCAATGAGGCCGTGGCGCGAGACGTGAGGGTAGTGACTGATGTTCAGTGAATTGCGGACGAAAACGACATCCGCGGCCTCCTCTTACTCTGTATACCTGAACGAATCCTCCCCGAGCTCTTGCTCACTCCAAAGCCCTGGCGTATAGGCTTCCTAAGAATGGAGGGTGGGGTAATGAAGCAAGGGTCCTTGCTTCTGCTAACTTAAAAGTTCTGGTGCGCCCCTTGTAGCCGCCTAATTCCCATTATGGAAACTGCTCAAAGTTAGTAGACTTTGGAAGGAAGGAAGATGTACCAAATCCAGTGGGCTGCAGTGACAAATGAATGTTAATACATCTTCATCTCGAAGGCCAAAACCTATGTGTTCTTGTTACAGATGGAAGGACTGATGAGAACCTAAACGAGCCCTTTGCTCATGAACATAACTCTAGCTCCTTAATCCCAAGAGATACTTGTGTGTATTTCAGACTAAGAACTTCACCTATACGTTTTCTTCAAACCTACCCTGGAAATTTGTATTATTTAGGTTGATGGAAGGGAGCTGTCTTTTTATACCCACATGAACAAAAATGAATTGGACCTAGGTTGTTTAATTAGCATAACCGGACACAGGCTGTGAAATTCACTCCACATGAGCAAAGCAGTTGATTCGAAATAAGATCATTGTCATGAAGACAGTAATTTTAACAGTTTTTTTCTACATCAGTTAACCAATGACAATTTCTATTGAAATTAGAATGTATCAGTAGATAATGTTTAAAATACCAGGCATGGTTATAAAGCAAGTTAGCATTTTTGGCTTAATAACTTGAAAATCGCAGATTCAGTTGATATTCATGGCAAAATAGCATAATTAAAATGGTCATGACTAGAAAAAATATTTAAAGTAAAAAATCTGAAGGAACTCTATCCCTCTAGTCACAAAAGAAACATATTTTGTTTCAAAATCAATCCAAATGTTTTTGTAACCCAGACAAGAATGAAAACAATTTCACTAATTCATTAGAAATTAACAATAGATTTAATAGTCAAATATACACATTTGTAACTATGGTTAAAAAAGGAAGGAAGGAATAAAGGGCATAGAAACTCATTAAAATCAAATAGAACATAAGAAGTAGAGGAACATTTAAATTGACCAGATGCACTAAAGAAAATGTTCTCCTTAGTAGCATCAATAAATTTAGAAAATTTTATTTCAAAATACGGGGATTTATGTGTACAATGTGATCTCTTCCTTTTAAAATAGTATCAACTGATACTCTGAACATATCAGAGTTCTATGCCTAATTCATTAGTATGTGTAAAACTGAAAACTGCATTCAAACAAAATCATATTACTTCATATGTTCCATTTAACTGTATATTTTATCTCTATAGTAATACAATGGAATACCAGTTCGATACCCAATTGCTGCACAGACTCCTAATGTGCAGTAATTCTGAGTTAAGATCAATGCAGAACTTCCCTTCTTCAAAAATGCAGTCAAGCTCTAATGCACTAAATTATTTAATAATACATTTGTTTTATTTTTAATGGATTGAATCTTAGTTCTTTTGATGAAATTAATTTATATGAACAGAAGGACTCCATGATCACTACCTTACATTACCTTACTAGTAGTGCATAATATTTGATGGTAAAATTGCATAGTTGTGTAAAACAATCATCTAAAGGGAAACTTTGAAATAAAAAGCAAAATAAGAATATATTACTTTTAAAAAGGAAACAAATAAGCAACAAAATCTGAAAATGAACTTTTGTTAATAAGATAGTGCCATTAAACACTATGTAAAAATCATTTTTATACAGAAAATCTTGAAAGGAATTTAATACATCCATGTATAATTATGATGGTGATAATCAGAAGAAAATCTAGTGAATCTAAATTAATATGAACCTACTTGCCAGATATAAAACTTTTTTCTTATGAATCATATATCAGAAGTATATTACTTAACAAATTTCTCTGAAGAATAAACAGGTAGAATATTAGGAAATCTTCATAATATAATTCACATATTAACATTTTTCCTTTTTATAAAGTTGCAATTCAAGACAATTTGTAAATTGTTGCATACTGTAGTAGTTCTTATACTTCTAAATAATTGAACATTATACTTCACTTCCAAAAATTGTTAAAGATCATTTGGGCTGTTCTTGTCTGGGAAGTTTTTAAAACCTTTTTATACAAAAAAAAAAAAAAAAAAAAAAAAAGAATAGTGATGAACAAAAAATATAGAATTTCTAGATTAGCTTAATGAAAAGAAAATTTGGAATATCTTAAAGCAGCGGGATATTATTGCTAGAATTTTTCTCTTTAAATTTGCTCAATTCTCAAAATATGTCGAAATATATATGTAGTACTTGAGTAAGATTAAGGCCTCGATTTCCTAATAGTTCCTCCTGATATAACAGCCATTACATCAGTGATAGCAGTTATTCCTATGAGCTAATGATCTGATGAATACCATAAGACACTCAAGGAAAATATTTTATGATTTGATCTATGACCTAAGTATAATGAAAAATTTGAACAATGTTTTTCTCTTCTATGACAAATAAGAAATGTTGTTTGTTTTTTTAATTTCTTAACTGCTTTGTTGATTTCCATTTGTATGGGTCTACATTTTATATTATTTTTCAAAAGTATATAACAAGAAGGAAATATTTAGAAAAATAATACATATATGTTAATATTGTCATGTTTATCTTTTTAAAATAAATGACTCTTGATTATCTTGTTGGTAGACACTGTAACAACCCTAATCAAAATACTTTTTAATCAGATATGTGTATAAAACTAAGAGAGAATAAGTCACATGATCACTTTTCCCAATATATTTTCTTAACTCATGTCTTTGACCTCTGCAAATGGTGTTTTAAATGGTATATTGGCTCATATCCAGCAATTATTTCTAGCCATAATCAATAATAATAGTTCATGTAGCCACATAACCTTACTTAGACAGTCATGCTTCACATTACTTAAGAAACTTCAGTTAGGAAAAGGCAATTTCTGCTTTTTATAAGAAGATATACTTAAAGACAATTCCAAATACAATGTGGTTCCTTGATTGATTAGAAAGTTATTATTATTTTTTTTTTGGCTTTGTTTTTTTACTTATTTAGTCTCCAAGAATCCAAACTTTTTTTTAATCAAAAGACTTGATAGGAATACATTTATTTATGCCAGTTTGGTTAAAATAATTTTAAAGTTGAGTTACTTTTATGTTATTTTGGCACACCAATTTTGCTGGTACAAATATAATAGTAAAAGTAGTGAGCCCAATGTAACTATGAATGAATATATATATTTGCACACATATATTCATTCATACTTATAGTTTACATTCTGAGTCTTTTTGGATATACACATATATGCCACATGTCAGAAGTAGTGTCATAAAATTACTATTTCAATTAGGTTTTTATAATTGGAGCATCATCTTCCTTGGCTTTTGGCAAATTCCATTTTAGAAAGAGGAGCAAACTTAATTAGTAGCCTTCAAGTGCCATAGTACCTGGCAAAGCGCCTTGTGCGTAGTAGGCTTTCAATGAACATTTATTTAGTGATCAACATTGTTGTATTTAAATCAAGCCCAGATTTTAAATTAAGTGTGAAGTAACATTTAGCTTTCTAAGAACAATATTAAACTCAGATTTCTAATTAAGAAAAGTATTAAAATGAAAATTCCTGATGGGGATGTAATATCTTTAAAGATTTTCTATTGTTTCAGATGATACAGATGAAGAATTTTTATTTACCAGATGATCTGTAATTCTCTACATATAAACAGACCTTAAATGCTAAACTTTTTTTTTGTTTATAAATGGTAATTATGTTACAAAAGACTTCCAAACTTCAGATTATCACAGTGAATATTAATGTGTTAATACGAGGAAATATTCAATAGTAAATGGAAAAATTTAAATTACAAGCAATTTAAATGAAATACTTTCTTAATATCAAAGTCTGATATTCACTTGGAAAGTTTGATTGGACAAGTATAAGAGAAGAACTGGAGCTGTTGCATTTGAATCTGACTTCCGATAATGGTGTTATGTTGACTAGTTCCATTTTTCTATCAAATACCCTGTAATTAATTACCAATTCAGGGAGTAAATGAGAAGCCTATTTTCATATGCTTTTGTCTCTCCTATAACCTTTTTAAAAATTTCAACTCTTTACTGAGTGTTAGAAAATTCTTTTTTAGGCAGTGTAACAATAGTAAAAGGTTGTATGCTATGAGTTTTCAAAGTAATTATCCAAATATAATCATGTTCTATGAACATGTTCTATAAAAATGTAATTTCCATTTTCCCTAGCACTAAAATTTTGCATTTGTCATAATTAACTCCCAAAGAAAGTAGAACATTTTGATTTCCAGAAACTTTAAAAGAAAATAAAAATTGCTCTAAAATAAGTTTAGGTTAAAAAAAGACAGAGAGATGATAATCTTGAAAAAGAGGAAAATCCGTTTATTAGATGGAAGAGAAATTGATATAAATGAAGCTCTCTGAATTGCTGTTCATGTTGAATGAAACTGATTTTGCAAATAGAACTTGGACAAAGCAAGGTTACTTTTTTATTTAAAATGTTTTCTCCTCAAAAGAGGCCACCACTTCCTAAATTCAGAAACAGGCCCAAGAATATGTTAATTAATTGCATTGTTTCCCAGGGAAAAAGTTAACAAATACAAATACAATTAAATTATCTTAAAAAAAAAAAAAACAACTTGATTAATATGTTACAACTGATTGTCAAGCACCTAATTTCGATTTTTAAAATCTGCAATGTGTATAATTTTATCCTTTGAAATTGTATGATAACAGTGCCAGAGTCTAACATGACCCCATAGGGTGAATCTTATGAAGCTTAACATTCCTGGCGAATTAAACCGCACAAGTCTCGAATCCCTTTTTGTCAGTCTTACTGTGGTACTTCGGAGTCGGAATGTAGGCAATTTTTATATGGTGGTACTTCCCCCCAATTAAAAAAGCAATGGCCCTTGGTGCATGCAAGAGGAAGAAATAGGGTAACATGTAAAGTACAAGAAAGGTAGCACAGAAGACCGACCAAGAATCCTATATATGTCCCTCTCCCCCCAGTCACAGCTAAACCACCCCTCTTCCATTCTCCACCCCCACCCGGATTGTTCTCAGCTTTTCTTCCTCCCCAGAAAAACTCTTTGCTGTTGTGATGTGCAACATATACTTTTTATGCTAAATGATACATGCCTGGGACTTAGGATCTAAATACGATTTCCCCTTGCCTCCAAACACCAACTAAATAGCAGTTTAGCACAAAACCCAAAACCAGGATAACTAGACAAACCAAAAGAACTCTCCAAATGATTTTTAGTTTGCTTGGAAGAAGAAGGTCCTGAATAAGGGCAAGTCTGGATGAAAATGGATTTGGGGGAAAAAAAAAAAAAAGAACTTTACAAGGTTTACTCTTACGATTATTTATTTTAAATTCTCCATTCTTAAAAAAAATTTAGATATATTATTCCATTAGGGAAATACAAGTTTAGAATGTAGGAAGTCAAAGAGATGTGTTCATGAATGCCCCAAAATTCTGATTTTACTGCAGTGTTTCTAATGAAAAGGGGGAAAAGGAATCTATCGTTATCAATACCTTGAACTTGTTTCTTAAGGCATATATGCAAAAAGATGAAGTTTATGAACATTATCTGTTAACTTCTTTGTTGTAAATAACTTTTATCAAATATTCTCATGGTGATGTGTAAATATAATATTCCACTAGAAATCGATTCTAATTTTTTTTTAAATCCAACTTAAAAAATAATGCTGTTTACATTGTAAGAACTAGGGAATGGATATTTTAGAGAGATTATCAAGTCATCTTCAAATTCGCTCAGAAAGGATTCTCCTTCCCTAAAAAGATCTGGACCACTAAGCTTGGTTTTTTCCTTCACTAGCCTTTACTGACAGTGACCACAGGTTTGTCTGAAAGAATCCGGAGTACTTGATGGAAATTCTCCTTTTATTGGGGCTTTTTGAAAAATGCGATGTATGCCAGAAATATTGCATCTATCTCACAGCAGGGAAAACAAGATATTTTTGATAGCATGATTGCAACAATTTTTTTTTCAAAAATTTGGTTACATTTAATGTTTTTTTTCTCTTGAGAAATATAATTTTGAACACTTTTTTTCAAGAATACAAGATTACCTTTAATTGAGTTGTATTCCAAATTTCCTATCTTAACATTTTGTGCTCCAAAATAACCTTAGCCTTTATATAAAAACATGTTTTTCCCCCAAACAACTATGAAGATTTTCCTCTCCTAGAATTCATATTTTTAAAAAATTCCAACTTCCAACTTTCCAGATTCAAAAATATATATGTATACACAGATTAAAAACATATGTATATATACATTATAGCCCGCCTGTATTAACAAACAACTGTTACTTTATGAACATATCTATAAGCTGCTTTGCCTTTGCCTTTTCTTTTTAACACGTGAATTGCAGGCTCACTAGGCTTGCTTCAGTTCCTGACACGTTTTAAAGCCTCCCTTTCCAGCGGGTCTTTAGCTGAGAACCCCTAGCCTGCCTCGTCAGATAATAAAACTTGTCGCTCTGACCCAACAATGTTTGAAGTTTAGGGCGGGTGGGGGATGGGGCTGAGAGCAGGGCTGCTCGAGCTCTTCTCCCTCCCTCGCAGGAGAAGCTGGAGGAGAAACTGTGCGAAGGCGCCTGAACAATGGGAGCTGCTGGAGGAAAAGAAGCCCAACTTGCACTTCCTCCCTTTGCACTCATTCACCACCGCAACACCCGGCGCCCCCTCCTCTCCCTCTTCCCTCCCCGCCTTCATCCTCCACCCCAGCCCAGCTTCGCTCTGGCTTTCCTCGGGCCCGCCTTCCTCCCTCTCGGAGGATTCCCCCGAAGCCGCCCGCGTTCCACTCTCACTGCCCGACTCCACAGACTGCCAGATCCTTTCCACGGCCGCCGGCCGCCCTTCCCCCCCGACCCCTACCCCGCCCCAGGCCGGCGTCACTGCAGCTAGCCTCCGCCTGCTCGCCCGCCAGCCAGCCTGCTTCATTCACTGCCTGCCTCACTACAGTCTTTCCAAGCCCGCCAGCGTTTCCTTCCTTCTTCCAGCACCTAAGCTGCTGGAAGCCCGCCTTTCTATCCCCTCCTCTTTTCAGCTGCTTTTATAATACTTTATGCAATACTCCCAATATTAAAGTTGCTGCTTCCCCCGGTTTTAGAAAAGCGACTCAATCCACGCTGTCGTTTTCCTTCCATCTTGTGAGTTTTTCTGAGATACCATATTCCACTTAAGAGAAAGAAAAACGTAGCGAATGAAAGGAAAACTTATTTCTTCAACTGAAACATATGGTCTATATTTAAAAAGAGCGAATCCTCACCCTTTTTCATTGTTCCTTTTAAAGCGGTTATTTTAAACTTTAGGATTGCTCCTTTAAACCAAATGCCTTATATGCATTTTGATAAGGGAGGTAAGGGGTAAGAGAGCACGTTAAAAAAAAAATCAAAGATCTATTTTTTGTTTCTTGGTAAGGAAGAAAAAGAATAAAGGCTACGAGATAGAACCCCAGGAAGGAGCTTCGGAGGATGGAACTCATTGGGAGCAGTGTAGGCTACGGAGGTCGGGGAAGAAGTGAAAAGGAAAGGGAAGAAAGAGGATGCACTAGCCAGGCTGCACATTTCACAAATGAGGGAATCAGAAGCACAAGGGGAATGGGGAGGAGGGGCTGGAGCGTAGTAGAACCCCTTGGGCAGAAGGGAGCTCCTCCAAGAGAAGAGTAGTTTATTGTGGGAAGTGGGGGAGGGGGAGGAGCAAACCCACCGCCATACTTACTGGAGAGGGGGAAGGGGGACAGTTTGAGCTTTCTTGTTTTTAAGGGGGGAAAAGTAAAAGCGGGAGATGGAGGCGGGTGATTTGGGGGGGGGGTAAGGAGGGAAGCCATTCATTTCTTTCTCCCACGTTTCCGTAGAGGAGCTAGAGATGTGGCTAGTAGGGAGAAAAGGAACAAGATTAATGGGGTCCAATAATATTCAACAGGTATTGGCCATCCTCCATCCCCCTTCCATGGCTGCTGCTGAGGCGGCCGCAACCCCCCGGGCAAACAGCCCCCTCCCTCTTCCTTCTGTTCCCTTCCCCCCCTCCAGCTGGGCCAGGAAGCACACGGAAGGCCCAGCACCACCACTTCCCCCACCTCCACCCCATGCCACTACCCCCGCCTCCTCCCGCCATCTCCGCCGGAGCTCCCTGGGGATTGGGGCGGGGGGAGGGGGGAGAGGGATGGAAAAGGAGAGTAGAAGAGAGGGGAAGGCGGGGGCTCCCAGTCGGGAGAATCCTTCACCAGGACTCTAGGGAACCGGGGTGAGGGTGGGGGGGAGAAGAAGGAAGGGAAGGCGCCCGGAACGGCTTGGGGGGGGGGGGGGCGGCGCCGGCTGAGGATTAGGGAAGTCTCGAGCTCGGCACGAGCGCGGCCCGCGCGAGGGATTCTGGGTAAAAAGTGGCCGCGGCCACAGAAGGAAAACGCCGAGAGGAACCGGGGTGAGAGGTCAGCGCCTGGGAGCCCCGCGCGCCCGCCTCGCCCCCACGTGAAGGCGGCGCACTGGAGGGGAGGCCCCTCTGCTTCCCGGCCTCCGCTCACCCTTTCTGCGGGGCTGCCTTTTCCTCAGGCAGAGGAGCTGGGCTCGGGCTGTCCAGCCCCCACCAACCTACAGCCCAACTCTCCCCTTCCTCTCCACCCTCTTCCCTCATGCGCTACCCCCCCCTTTTTTTTTTACACGGCATGCAATAACGCAGTAAATTTGCTTTAACAACAAGTGGGGGTGGTTGTATTTTCTCCTCCTCCCTCTCCTCCTCCTCCCTCCCCCCCTTTCAGGGGCTCTTGACACTAGTACAAACCAGGACTATAAACATAAACATGTGTCACTGTAACAGGGCAGGTAATATACGGATTTGGGGGTGGGGTGGAGGCGAGGGGGGGGGTAGGTGGCCGCTTTGGGGGCAGTAAAAACGCGTGCTTCACGTGCCCATCCGCTTTGGGGGCTCCCCCTCCCTCTCGGATCTATTTATATAATGCCGCCGGCACTGGGTCACTTACTCATTCTGCTACACCGACCGACAAAGCGAGACTTTGCTGATGTTCAGCGCAGCCAAACCGAGTACTATTTATTTGTACACGACTTCCCTTTCTGTGCCCAGTCTTTACTGCACTTTCTTCCATTAGCAAACAATCATGTCGAAGCTTTAATCCTATTTTCCTTTTTAAAATTCCTTTCTAGTCAGCAGCGAGAGATCAATTCTTGTGACTTGTTTTATGCCTTAAATATCACATCCCTATCGACCATCTTCTTACCCTTCTCCCCCAATTGTAAAAGCATCTCTTGAGAAAGACTAACCCTTAAAATTCCAAGAAAGGCTATTTGACTGATCTGAAGTTTGATCTCTGTTATTTAAAGACTATTTCATGGGTTTTACCTACAGACATTTAGCAACTTCTGGTTAGACTCTGCTGGTTGTGCTGTGCTGATCAGCCACAGCAAGCTTTTATTATTATTTATTTAAATAGTCCTTCAACTTTTTGCCTCCTCTCAGTCCAAACAAGACCTGCCACAGACCACCTAATGGCAAAGTTAAACGAGTCCTCCAGGATCCTCGGCCGTTAACTTGAGACGGAGGGAGATACAAAAAATGTGCAAATGGTGAAGTGGGTTCCCTTTGTTCTTTCATTGTTTCTCTACGAACTGCCGGATACAAGGACAGACACTTACCTTCTCTTCTTTTTGCTCCAAAAATCGGACGTTCCCATCAGCCTGAAAATACACAATCCACCTCGAAAAGTAACTACAAATGTCGGAAGAGTTTGTATTCCATTCTTTTTCGCTCTCTGCCCTCTTTTAGTGTAGGATTAAGTTGCCAAGCACGTTGTTGCAAGCTGTAGCCCCCCGCCTTAGTGAATCGGTCACGTTTAGGACCCTCTAAGTCCATCCTAATTCTGCCAGTAGAATCGAGGGTATTGAAGATCTACACATTCAAAAGGAAGGGTGCTTACAAGTATCTAGAAAACTTACAAAAATACTCAGGCTTTTTTTTATAACACTATATTTTGCACTACATCACCAAGTGTAATTTGCCAAGAAATATTAAACATTTTATCTATGGAAAGTTTTTTTTTTTTAAGTTTACACTTAGCAATTGTGATACTTAGACAGATGGAGTGAAAGGCAGATTTGTATCAGCATTTAACGCTAAGAGTGCGTTTTACATAACGTTTGTTGTGCCATGTGCTTATAAAAACAACAAACAAAACAGTAAGAACCCAGAAATATTGGAAATGAAACTTTGAATTTGAATAGTGTGTGAGGAATTGGGTAAAGATAGTTCTTTGCAATTTAATTGGGGGTGGGTGGGAGATTGATCTCACAAAACATGGTTATTCAACTTAAAATGCTTTAATTTTAATTTTTATTCTAACAATTCCAAGACAAACCAAAAAAGGGAATTTCCCGGTTGCTGTGTAATCCTATATATATATATTTAAAAGTGCCCAGGCTGTAAAGCATTACTTTATAAAACCTTATTTTAATCTGACATTGTGACAAAATCTGTTGCTACAATTAATACTTGAAAGGATCCTTGTGCATCCTTAAATGGGAACATGTGAAAAAAAAATTTATCTACCACTTTTTTGTGCTCCGTTTAATTGCTGCAGTGAAAACTACTGCCTGGAGTCCATATTCCTCGAGGTCCTTGGGCTGCCGCCAGTGGATTGAAAACAAGACTGCTTTGAGAAACTGGTTCTGTCCCTTGCACCCCCTTCTTTGCTCTCCGCCGCCTATGGGTGCTACTGAGTTTTCCAGAGAAGCTTCAGCAGCCTACGGATGGCGCTTGACACTTCAGTGTCACTTAGCACTGAATCTCTACACATTTGGTCCCTGTGTAAAATAAACAAATAAAAACTCTGGCGATCCAAATAAATTGTAGTTCTTGGTATTTGGGTGTCATTTTAAAAATCTGTTTTGCACCCTACTTTTCCAGGTTTTTTTTTTTTCTAAATTCAGAGACACGTTAAAATGCCCTTGTGTCTCATAGGAAAATATTGCAACAAAACAACATAATTGGGGGGGAAAGGCTCTTGCAGAAGGAAAAGTGGCTTTTCTTTCATAGCATTTAATTGGAATTAAAAGATTCTTGAGCTGTAAACATTCTTTATTTATTCAGCACACATAAGCAAGCATTGTTTTATCACCATCATAATTATGGTGTCCTTTAAACTGGCTGATAGCAGGAAAGATAAGGGAATGTGCCTGTACATTCAGATCATATCTCTCCTCTATCCCCTTCTCTCTCTCTCTCTCTCTCTCTCTCTCTCTCTCTCTCTCTCTCTCCTCCTTTCTTGATCACCAGGATCCTTGCACTCCTTGGAAACATGAAGAATTCGAGGTTTGTGGCCTGACCAATTTTTACATTATCAAAATGATTTTTATCATGTTGTTGATTTGATGCATTTCATAAATTTTCTGATCTCCTACTTTTATCATTGAGTTTTTAGCTCACATCATATGATTTCTGAGAATAGTTCTTGAGTAGCATATTGCTCACCTGTATGTAAAAAAAAGGTCTCATGCACCAGGGTTCCTTGCTGTACCTTTGTCTAATTCAAAATGCACACTTTTAGGGCCTTTTCAGAACAAAGCCTCACAAAACCCTCTTTACCTCCAAGGATTTGCAAATTTATAAAGGCTGCATTGAATTCAAGATGGGTCAAGGGGCAAAAAAAGGGTAGAAGGTCGCTGCATTTTGATTATGGGTCAGTAGACAACATGGCATGTACTATGTGCCCCAAACTTCTGTTAAAAACAGGATTTTAAAATGCCTAAGAATAGAAAGATAGGCAGTTTGGAAGACACCCTCATTCCTGGTCAGTTTGAGATAAGCCAAAAAAAAAAAAAAAAAAAGAAATTTCAAGGAAAATACACTTAGCTGGATTTTGAATTGTTAACTTAGTTTATCATTTATCCTCCCCCCTTTTCCTTCAAAACCCTTCAAAGGTGTGGATATTGTTGGATAAATTAAGTTATGGATCTTTTGACTGTCAGATAGGATTTCATTGTCTCACATCTTCAATTGATTCAATTCCACTTGATTATTTTTCTCATATTTTAATTTCTGCTGCCTTTTTTAAGTATTGCACTTGCCTTTTAATAATAGTATAAGAAACTCCACTTATTCTTTCAAACTATTATACTTATATTATTAGTGTCTCTGTGATGTCCTCAAACTGTTTTCTTTTTTAATCCAGTTTGAACAAAATGTGCCCATGGATCTCTAAAACAAATGTATACAGAGAAGGAGGTGGGGGAGAAGACTGAGGAGTTGAATCCTCATTTAAATTATGTATGTCTGGGTGAAAGCTTGGAAGGAAAAGGTTTATTTTAATGCTCTTCAGTACTTTAATTATATGACAGTTGTAGTGTGGAAAATGCAAAAGTACCCTTTAGGTTTTCCTTCAGGTTTTCAAAAGAATTTTCCCCATTAGTAAACTACTGCTGCAAATTGCTGTTGCATTTCCCAGCTAACCATTTAAAAGACTGTAAATGCTGTGTGCATTACTCGGCTCCAGAGGGAAGAGGTCAGACTGAATTGCAATGGTATTTAAACATAAAAAATGCAAGGAAAATAAATCAAAATACAGCATCTGAAGGTAAAGTTAGCACATTCACAAGGGATATGTAAAGATAAAGTTTCATATTCTCATTGATTTAACACCTTTTCAAAAAATTGAAAGCACACTCTTTAAAAAAATAGATATAGTAAGAAGGTGTTAAGAATTTTATTTTATCTTTATTTATTAATGATACTTTTCCTTTGACCAGGCAGCATTGTTTTGAAAGCTGAATTACTTTCTATCATAGATTGTAGATTGCACATTCCCCATTACTAAAATTATCATATTTATTAATAAATTTAGGGTATGTCCTGTGCTTATAGCTAAGTATACACATATTCTACTCATGAAGCTATGAAGACAGAAACATATATATATGTGGATTTTAGTGAATCAACAAGCATATATATGGATTTGGGAAGCATAGAAATCAATAGATATTTTGTTAAGAAGAAATTAAGACTGACCATCTCCTAAATTGGGTTCACCGTTGATTGTAAAGGAGGTTGACATGGTCGACAAATTTATCAAAGAAACTCCTTTGCTTTTGAGAGATAACACTTTATATACATCTGGATTTGTACACACACTCAAAGTAAGTAAATTATTGCATAACTTTAAACATAATTGATAACAGACACCTTTAATTTTTCATCTCCATTCTTTTGGCCAGCTTTCACATTAATAATCTAAGCCATAAATGTTGGTAGCTATTGATCGCAATCCCCTGTGTGCATGCAAATCCATCTTAAAGTCCCCTGCCTTTCATGTGTGTGCGGGCAGGGGCCTCCACTAGATCTTTTTATCGGGATCGACCCCCAAGGTGCCTGGAGAAGACCCCGGATATACAACGTGTGCTGATGGCCACAAGAAAGCTGTCTGTCACATTCTGCACACACATACACACGCATACACACACACAACCATAGGGTAAGTTAAAGGAACAAAAGAATGCATATGACGTTCAGAAGGATTCTTACTATAAGTATAACAATGTGCATATGAGTAAATATGTGAGCATATATCGAGATATATATATCACATAAAAATAGAGCTAACATTTTCCAAGACTTCTGGCTTTTATTTTTCGCTATCTGACTCTCACTAACTATATTTTGATTTTTTTTTTAACTCAACATTTTTGCTATTGGTATTTAAAGCATCCTATGCTGAAAACATCTTAAGAGATGGCAAAGAGGGAAGAGCCAGGTAATTTTGAAAGTTACTAAATCACGTTGCCATGTGCAAATGTGTGTGTGTATGTGTATGTGTGTGCAGAACCAGAGAACTAAACTACCTGGCAAGAGAGGACTGTCTATCCAACCTTTTGTGATCTCTTCTCAAAGGCTTTCTCTGAGTTTACTGTTTCTCGACGGTTTGACTCTATAGTCTTAACCTTAAAGCGGGGGGAGGGGAATTGGGCGGAGGGGAGCGGGGAGGGAGGAGAGTTGGCAGTATATAAGTGCATCAGGAGGAATTTTTAAACGACATTATTGTCTCAGGCAATAGAAAGGCTCTGATGATTCTACTTTGTAAAACAAATACCAGCGTCTGTTTTGCCTCGAAACTTTGCTTTCTACTCAGAGATTTTGCATTCTGCTTCCTGTGAAAGTGAAGGAGAAATCCGCGGCGTGATAGATCCCGGTGCACCGGAAAGCTAACTCGGTGGATGGTCTGAGCTGTGACGAGGCATTGTTCATTCTGCCTCTCGGTTACGTTGAAAGCCTGAAATATCACGAGATCCATTCAATGAGCCTTCTTTCATTCAAGGGACAAAAATGTAATTTGCTATAGCTCTGATTTCTTGGATGGAAATGCTATCCTTAGATTTCAAAGGCAAGAACTAGACATCGTGGTTTGTACACACATTGATTAAGTTGAAGAGCGGCGATTACATCGGTGCTGAGTGCAACAGTAGTCCAGGGCTGACTTTTCAAATCCCAGCCTTCTGAGTTACAGACTCTCTTAAATAGACTTCCTTAATTTCCGGATGTACTTCTTGAAATTCCCAATTCTCTTCAGAATTCCTGGGAAATTGCAAGGGAGCTGAAGTGGGGGTGGGGAGCTGTGGCATAGATTCCGCCTGGTCATGCAAAACTACCTTTTTTCTCCACCACCACCTCCCCCTTTCCCTTGTTAAATTCTTGATTTTTATTTTTATTTTGTCTTATCTACTGGTGCTAAACTCTCCAGGCCAAAGCAGTGGAAGCTGGAACTTTTGAATGAGAAGGAAGACATTATTATACACCTTTTCCCCTCACAGAAGCACCCCCCCCCAAAAAAAAAAAATCCGTTTATTCTTTTAACCACTCGGATGTGTCTATTTTTGCAAGAGGAAGAATCTATATAAGTCTCTATATTGCATCCAGTTTGCAGTTGCAAACATTAACAGAGGACAGTTAGTAGGACTTTTCAGAATTTTACCTATCAGCTTGCAATCAGCCAAGAGAAGCATTGTAATCCAACTGAAAAGAAGCTTGCTCTCACTTGGCAGTCTTTGGGGTTGTTCTCGTGAGTGACACGAAAATGTCTTTTAAGGTATCCAAAAAGAAGTTAAATCTTAATGTTACATATTCAAAGTGAATTAAAAAAAAAAAGATAAAAATGCTTGACTTCCATGGAAAAATAGAAGACTTGTGAAAAGCTCACTGAAAATTACCAACTAGAAGCATCATAGACTACTGAAAGTCTACATCACACCGCAGCACTTTTTTTTTTTCATCATTATTACGTAAAACCTCTGGAAGCACCTTGGGTGTTTTACATTTTCTTTTCTTTGCTGCAGAAGCAATCAGCTCCTTGGAATCCCGACTGCACAATCCAAGACCCTGGAATTGTCTAGGTTGGAGATCCTACTACGATTTTGCAGGCGATCCAGCCTGGTTAATTGTGAAAAGTGTACACATTTCTGGCTTATCTATGCTTTGTTATGGGTCTGACGTGAAACCACCTCCTCCCTCCATACTACAGAGCAGATATTCTGTTGAACTGTTACAGTATTTCGGAGCAGAAGCCTTCGACAGCCTCCACAGCCAAATAACTTTGTTACTGGATGTAAAAAGGCTAGATTAAGCAAAAGAGGAAAATCAAAGGAAATCCAAAAAACGTAAGTATCTGCTAGGGGTGGTGAACAGCCGAGGGTTTAACTTTGTAGTTCCCAGCCTCCCTCCCTACTCCCATAGGGGAAATACCAGGCGATTCTGCACATTTCTCCTTAGCTCCATTTTCCAGAAAGAAAGGAGAAGGGAATGAGTGCTTATATAGAACGTGTTAATATTTTTAAAGTCCCTTTCTTTGAAAGGATGATACATTGTGTCCGTAAAATGCCAAGAAAGCAAAAATAAGCAGTATTCCTTTAAATACATATGTAGTATTTTTTAAAACCTACAAGGCATGCACACCCTACTAGCGATGAAGTCGGTGAGTCAGTGTATTTGAGCTCCGATAGTTTAATAGAAAGATTTATATACTAACTGTATTATTTACTTTGGGAGGGGAGGTGGCAGTATAAGGGTATGCTAATTAGTAGGAGATTTTTTTGGGGGAAGGGGTGGAATATCAATTTTTATTGCATCACCTGTCAGGAGTGTCCAATCAGCGTTGGCTTTAGGGGAATTAATTGATGAAGGTGTCTCCGGACGAGCTCACTTCACTCTGTCATTTTATTTGTAGCTAAAGCAGCGGCGGGAATAGCAGCTGCATTTCTTTTCTCTTTCTCCCTTCACATTCCATTATCATAGTGCTCCCATGGAGAAGCAGGGGATAATAAAGGGGCACAGGTACTGATCTTCAACAGCAACTTAAGACACTCTGGCAAACCAGAAGCCTGATGATTTTTTCCTTTTTTCAAAAAACAAAAGCAAAAGCCAATCAGGAATCTAGTCAATGTAATTTCCTATTTTTTTTTTTCCATCTATATGTCTAGTTTATTTCTCCTCGACTTTGGCACTCCCTTTCACCGGGAATAACAGTCTTTGTTATTTTATTAGCAGGATGCCTTGAGACATACGCAGCATCTGGTGGAGGATTAACATACATACATCTCTATGTATGCGTCACATATATATTTACTGCAAATGGTGGGAATCATTTAAGACCCGAAATGGGCGACCTGAAGTCGGGCTTTGAAGAGGTGGATGGCGTGAGGCTCGGGTACCTCATCATTAAAGGAAAGCAAATGTTTGCACTCTCTCAGGTTTTCACAGACTTGCTGAAAAACATCCCGAGAACCACCGTACACAAGCGAATGGATCATCTGAAAGTGAAAAAGCATCACTGTGACCTGGAAGAGTTGAGGAAACTCAAAGCTATCAACAGCGTTGCCTTCCACGCCGCCAAATGCACTCTGATCTCCCGGGAAGACGTGGAAGCGCTCTACACTTCTTGCAAAACCGAACGAGTCCTCAAAACCAAGCGGAGGAAAGTCAGCAGGGCTTTGTCAACAAAGGAGCTCCAACCGGAACACGCCGCCGCCGACCCTTACCCCGGCTTTTGGAAGGACAACCACCAACTTTGGCTGGGATTGAATGAATCGGCGCAGGCTCTGCCAATCAGCAGGCAGGCTCTGCGTCCCGGGGACGCCGCCTCGCTACCGGCCGTCGATCTACCTCAGATTTTTAGCAAATCCCCGGGTCAGCGCTACCCGGAAATCGCGCGATCGCCTTGCAAAACCCCCCTAAACTATGAAACTGCTCCCGTCCCCGGGAACTACATCGCCTTCCACTCGGATCCCCCGTACTTTCGGAGCCTGCTCTGCAGCAAGCACCCGGCGGCGGCGGCGGCGGCGGCAGCAGCAGCGGCCGCCGCCGCCGCCGCCTACTACCAGTCGGCAGCCCTTCCGCAGCCCAAGCTGGCGGCCGGGGCGGCGGGGAGCCCGGTGAGCTTGACTTACAGATACAAGCGGAAGCGAGCCTGCGAGGGGGGTGGCAAGGACTGCCTGCTGAACCCCCAAGCCAGTGCCCGGCGCCTCCTCATCCTGCCCAGGTCCTACAAAGCCAAGGCGGCGGCGGCGGCGGCGGCCGCGGCTGCTGCGGCGGCTGCGGCGGCTGCGGGGGCCTCTTGTCTGGAGCGGTTTCACCTGGTCAACGGCTTCTGCCCCCCTCACCACCACCACCACCACCATCACCACCACCACCACCCCCGGCAGCAGCCCCAGCAGCAGCAGCCGCCACCCCCGCAGCCGCCGCCGCCGCAGTCTGCCCACCATCCCCCGCACCTCCCCCACCACCACCAGCCACCGCCGCCGCCTCAGCCGCCGCCGCCGCAACAGCAGCAGCAGCAGCAGCAGCCTCAGCAGCAGCAGCCACATCTGGGCAGCTTCCCCGAGAGTTACAGCAGCGACTCTGAATCCAGCTCGTACTCGGACCATGCAGCCAACGACTCGGATTTTGGCTCTAGCCTGTCTAGTACCAGTAACTCCGCGTCCTCCGAAGAGGAGGAAGAAGAGGAGGGTGAGGAGGAGGAGGAGGAAGAAGAAGAGGAGGAGGAAGAGGAGGAGGAGGACGGGAGTGGCTTGTCGGACTCGAGCGAGGTCAGCTCTGAAGAGGAGGACACGTCTTCGGACTCGGATTCCAGCTCGGGCTCCAGCCAGGTCTCGGTGCAGAGCATCCGTTTCAGACGTACCAGCTTTTGCAAACCCCCCAGCATGCAGGCGCAGGCCAACTTCTTGTACCACCTGGCCACTGCCGCCACTGCAACCAGACCCGCTGCTTTCGAGGAGGCCGGCAAGCTGCCCGACCTCAAAAGTAATGTCAAAGCCGAATCGCCAGAGGATTGGAGTCATCAGAGCTGGCCATCCAAAACGCCTCCCGCGTGCTGCCCCGGCAGCCTAGGAACTTGTTTCACCGAGATAAGGAACGATAGGGTATCAGAGATCACATTCCCACACTCTGAAATTTCCAATAACTTCAAGAGAACTGACTTGACTATTAACTGCGGGGCAGAGGGGGCCTCTTCACCTAGCCCAAAGACAAACAATGCATTTCCACCACAAAGAATACTCCGAGAGGCGAGGAAATGCCTGCAAGCCACTACTACTCACTGTGCAGATCACAATACCATACCGTCTAGGTTGTTAAATACTGATTCTGCTGCTGCGGCAGAAGCAAATTTAGAAAAAGGTTCCAAAATCCCTCACTGTATAGAATTTACCTCGGATTTGCCCCCTTCACAAACTGATTCTGAGGTGGATGCTGCTGTCGCTTCTGCACACTCAGAAGCAGCAGCAGCAGCAGCAGCAGCAACAGCAGCAGCTAAAACAGAAACTCCGTGCCCTGACTCAGGCAATAAAACATTGCCATTCCTGCACAATATTAAAATCAAAATAGAGGACAGTAGTGCTAATGAAGAATATGAACCTGACCTTGTTAAGCATAAGCTAAAGTGTGAGTGCAATGATACAAAGGGTGAGTTTTACAGTGTGACTGAAAGTAAGGAGGACGCTTTGTTAACAGCCAAGGAAGATTTTGCATGCACTGAAAAAGAAACCACTTCCTTAAATCCACTGACTCAGAGTCAGGGCCTTTCATGCACTTTAGGTTCTCCAAAACCTGAGGATGGGGAGTATAAATTTGGTGCGAGGGTGAGAAAAAATTACAGGACACTGGTGCTGGGAAAGCGACCTGTACTGCAGACTCCTCCAGTCAAACCAAATTTGAAATCAGCTAGAAGCCCTCGTCCTACAGGTAAAACTGAGACACATGAAGGAACACTGGATGATTTTACAGTTACCAATAGACGAAAAAGGGTAGCCAGCAATGTAGCATCAGCAGTGAAAAGGCCATTTAATTTCATGGCAAATTTTCCCTGTCCACCATCACTAATTATTGGGAATGATGGGGATTTGTTGCCGGCTTATTCCTTAAACACCACTAAGGATTCCCAACCTCCTCACAAGGCCCATCCTATATGGAAATGGCAGCTGGGCGGTTCTGCAATACCTCTTCCACCTAGTCACAAATTCAGGAAATTTAATTCATAAAAAAATATTTTGGGAGATATTTTCTTGAACCATATTACCTTTCTTATGTTGTAAACTGCACGGGATGGTTTGTACAAGTCCATTATGCTTTACACCCTTTTTGGAGTCCTGGTTTTTCACTTTGTGAAGACAGAAATCGGATTACTTTTTTTTTCATTGTGGGTTTTTTTTTTTTTTTAGTGGGGTGGGGGTGGGTGGGAGGAGGGTTGGTTTACATTCCACAGACTACTTCAGGCTAAAGACTCAAGTAAAACTCAGTTATTATGGTAGAGCTGGAACACTTTACTGTTTCAATGCTAATAATGCACCGGGTACCTCAATTCAACTGCTACAAATAAATGTCAAAAGGTTGAATAATAAATATTACAATGAGCCATTAAGTTTATGCACTAGATTTCGGACATGGAAGTATAACTGTTAATTCAGTGAAAGTTTGTTAAGTTACATGGTTACACAGGGAGGTATCAAGAGGGTTCTGTGTGGCCACACTCTACTTTCCTGGAGCTCTTGTTCTGGTGGTGTAGGGTATCTTTTCTATTTCTTTTTCTCTCCCTCTCCCCTCCCCCCTCCAGGAATTGCACTTACTATTTTTTCTATAGAGTGGAAAGGTTGGGGGTTTGAATCCTGCTCATACTGGTAAAAGTTGCCTCATCTACAATGAGTAAAATAAATATGGAATTGTATTTTTGGAAAGGTGTGTTTTTACTTGTACAGCCACTCCTTGCAGTTGGAAAAGTAAGGTTATTTTTTATTGTGGTGGTTGTTCATCCCCAAAAATCTTAAATAAGGTTACTGGTACCCACGAATGTACTGAAGTTGTGGTTTGAACGTGCCCCTTAAAGCTTGAAAAGCAACTAAACTATTTCCCTGGCTAGAAGGACAATTTATAGCTCACCTCCTCATATTAATAGAGCAAAAAAGTTAATCTATCGAAGAAATGTCAAATGAGGAGTTAGAAATGGCTAGCACCACCAATGAGAATACCAGGCTGTCCAGGGCCTTTTGGTACCACAACCGGACATTTGAATATTTTTACTCATCTCTTTTTTCTGCATCTCTCTAAACTTCACTTTCCCTCACCATCCTGTATATAGAGCAAGAGTATCTATCTCTACTGCAAGTGACAATCAGAGGTGATTATCTATATTTGCACTTAATATCAAAGTAGTAGAACATGCAGATGGCTAGGGTGTAGCCCTTGGTCAGGGCCATGCTGGTGTAATATGTTGTGATGATGGAAGCAGTAAATCAAAATTATGGAAATTTGCACTGTTGAAAAGCATGCTTTAGCTTTATTTTCAATTAAAAACACTATTTAAAATTCCTGGTTCCATACATTTCTACTTATTCAAGATTTAAGTATAATTTACAGGAATGAATGGTTTTCTTGGCTTTTTCACTTTTAGGTTTTATCTGGAGGCAATGCATATACAGGGGTTAGTGTTTTCTTGTAAAACTCAAATGAGAAGAACCAGGGAAGGGACTGAATGCTGATGAAATCCTTTAAAAAAAAAAAACTTTGCAAACTTTCCATATATCAAAGGCAAAAAGTTCCAAGTTAGAGAAAATTGAGTCACAGTTCAATTGCAATTCCAGTGGAACTTGGGTCTAATAATTCCTAGTCCAATTTTCTCTGCCTAATGTGTTACATATCCCAAAACTTTGCCAAATTAAATCAAAGCAATTGCATCTTCTGATTAATACCTGGAGAATACCTTATCATAAATCACAGAAGAAAACAAAATACCAATGAGATGTTTGCTTATGATTTGGAGTCAACATTTCTAATGGAAATTAGTTTACAGTCTAGTTTTGAAAAAATCTTTAAATTTTACCTCCATTGAAACTTTTCTTTTGTCTAAAAATATCTCCAGGAGACATTAGGCTGATCTCAGTCCTGATGAATAGAGATGTGTTGTGATTTTCCTTTCATTCTAAAAGAGCAAAGCTAAGAATACTTCCATCCAAATCCATTTGGATGGAGTAAACAGATGCTTTGGAAATGGTTCCCTTCCTTCCCTTCTTGAAAGCTGCCAGATGTAGATGCACTGAAAACTAGCTATTTTGTTGGAATAGTAGCTGTGTACAGTGTATAAATTGGGGGAAGTTAACCTTAAATCTGTATTTGTAAATGTGTTCTAGAGACTTCACAGTTCCAGTACTTCCAAAGTTCAATTCCCAGAAAGTTGTGACTGGTCTCTCAGGCTGGGTTCTTGATTCTTTGGAAAGTAGCATTTAGGTATAGTGAATTGTTTTGGAGAGCAACTCCTTTTTAAAGTGTGAGACACACACATTGAAAGTCTGCAGTTTTTCCTCTTTCCTTAGTTGAGAGATATCAAAGTTTAATTACCACTACAGCTAGAACTTGTACACTTCTTGAAGATGAAGTAATTTTCTCCTGAATTGTAAGTTGAGGACATTTTTTTTAAGTCTACAGATACTCTTTTTATGAGGAGGGGAGAAAAAGAAGGAGGAGAGAGGTGAAATAAGCACAATTTGAAACAAATGGACCCTATGGAATTTCAGACATAAAATATGGGCATCCAGCTCTGACACTTACTCTCCTGCCCTCAGAGAATCAATAGTTTCAGTTTATGGGAGCTGGAGAATGAGCAACATCGAGGCCGAGGCATTCCAGAGTGTGTCATTCCTGCAGACTTTTCTGGTGGGGTCGATGAACAAAGGCACCATCAAAAGGAGAGAATTTAAATAGTCAACATGAATTTTACCCACACAATTCTACTGTAAGCCAGTTAACCACAAGGAAAACTGGAGTAGGGGCTTCTGTGGGGCAAATGTACCAAGTACTGTACAGTAACTTTAAAAAAAAAAAAATTCTTTCAAAACCTGGTGGTCCCCTTAGCTTTTTTCTATTCTGCTGTGGGAATTATTTTCCAAACAGTTAATTATTATTACTATTATATGATTCACAACAAAAGCTAAATTTCTTAACTTGCTATAAATAAATTTGTTCAAAAAAGGTAAGTTTTACAGAGTGAGGGAGAGATTAGCTCCATTGCTAAGATGCAGTTTTACATGGAATCTGTGCAGAGAATTGAACTTTAAACACACACACACACACACACACACACACACACACACACACTGCACCGGGAAGCTCCAGGGTCACTGATTCCTATGTTTGTAAAGATCAACACTCATAGAAAATAAAGTAAGAAAGAACTTTGGTTTTAAGGAAAATATTTTAAAGGTTTCATCTCCCATAAAAATAATAAGAAATTTCCTGGAAAGATTTCTGCTTAAATAGGGAGGATAAAGAAAGTTTTGAAATATTCCTAATTTTCTAGGGTATTTTTTTTAAAGGATGTATGTGTTTTGTTGCCTTCCAAAGTCAGGTATCTATGCCTTAAAATATGCTAACTTGCCTTTCTGAAAAGTGGGTGTTCTCCCCACAGGCTTACTTGATTATAGTGGACTAATCTCAATAATGGTTGTTTATTTTAAAATCAACAACAACAAGGAGCTACCACTAAGCAGCAATAATACAAATTAGAGGGGCTGGTGTATAGATTTTTGTCTGTCTTTATCTTTATGGCTTTCTATAGCTTAGGAATATCCTTCTAAAGTTTTAATTGCCAAGAAATGAAAGTGTCTGCAGAAAAGAAAGTGATGCTTTTCTTTGTTAAATATGGCAAAAGATGTAAAAACTTGCAGTTTAAAAAGGCCTTTCTCCTACTCCCTCCCCCCCAAAATCTCAAACCAAACAAAGGTCCTCAGCAATGCTGCAAAATAATTTTAATAAAATAATAGTCTATACAGAAATCTGAAAAAATAGTGAGTGTTGTGCTTCACCTAGAAAAAATAAAGCTTCCTGCTTGAATATAATATGTAAATGAAGGGAGTTCCCAATGCCATTGGAGGCAGCTCCTCCTAAGTGGAAAAAAAATTTTTTTTTTTAAAAAAGGAGCAACTAACCTCAGGAAACTGGAAAGAAGGATAAAGGCATCCCACCTTACAGAGTCTTGCTCCCTTAGCCACTAGTCATTTCCAGGATTTCCCCTGGTCTTTCCCCCATTCCATTAAAAAAAAAAAAAGTCCAAAAAAGGTCTGTTTTGCTGGCCTGGGCCAAAGGGCATTTTGCAAACTAGTCTGGGGGGGGGGGGGGACATAAAGCAGTTCGAGGAGGAGGGTTGAATTTTACCTGTTTTCTGGGCCTTCTCTGTTGCTTTTTAGAAGGGAAAAAAAAAAAACCCACAACTGCCCCAGCTATCATTCTTTGCCATGCCCTAGGTCCCTGCTTCTCTCTCCCTCTTTTCAAACTGTGGCGGCCTCACAAGCTCCAGCTTTAAAAGGCCTGAGATGTTTTGCATGAAGCTCTCACAATAGGGGTTGAGGGAATTGACAGTTTTAAAAACAAGGCGTTCTGTCCTTTCCAGCTGCCGAGGACCTCTTGCTTACACCATCTCTCTATCTAGCTCCCCATTGCCGCTCGCATTTTGTTTTCCCAGTAAATCTTCCCCCACACCCTACCCCACAACCTTCTCCATCTTCTTCCTCCGCCGTCTTCCCTTCCCCCACTCCCATTAGCTGTGTTTGTAAACAAGGGTCAGTTTGGAGAAGCTTCTTTTGGGACCAGCCAGCTCCGTGAAATGAAAGAGGGACGGCCTAGTGTCCGTAGGATCCACGGGATGGAGTGGGGGGAGTCCTACCCGTGGGGAAAAGGGGCAGAGATGCCCTGGCAAGCTGGTCCGCTCTGGCGGCCCGGCTCCTGCGAGTGCTAGAGCCTTGCGAGCAAGACACGTGCAACCCAGAGGCCAGCCTGACCGTGGGCTGCTCTGCTCTCTAGCCACAGCGACAAGGCTCTGGCAAGAGTTTTTACATGCCGCCATCTTGCCTGATGGCAAACTAATTTCTTTGTGAATTTTTTCACCCTTTTCCAGCCCTGGTTCTCCGCTGAATTTGTTATGAACTCATTAGCTTAGGCGGAAGAGCTTGAACCCTTCCGCCATGGTCGCCTCTCTCCCCACACCTCTCACCGAGTCTCACATCAAAGGGGCTAGTTCTGCTGGGCCACTGCTCAGGCTCTGTTCTTTGAGGGAGGCAGAGAGGACGCTCTGGCACGAGAGCGGCCTTTTGGGCTGCTTCTTTCACCCCCATCTTGATAGTTCCTCAGCTGAATTTTTTTTTAACTTTGCTCTCCTTTTGTCTGATCTCTAGCAATCTTATGCTCCTCCCTCCCCCCCTCTGCCCTTTCTCCACCACTCAGTCCACGTTCAAGCTCTTCCACGTGCAAACGCGAATTATCTTTTTGTTCTGGGCTGAGAGCTGGTTAAGTGTCTCTAAAACAATTTATTGACATGCCCGACTTAAATATCTGTGATAATGAAGGGAAGCTTCGCACAACGTAAATATGGCTGCAAACGTGCTATATGAAGGAAGCACACATAGATATGGAAAACGTACAAAATGAGAAAGAGAGAGAGAGAAGACAGAGAGAGAGAGAGAGAGAGAGAGAGAGAGAGAGAGAGAGAGAGAGAGAGAGAGAGAGAGAACTCACAAAAAGGGAGAATAACATGGGCTTTTGTGGTGCGGTTTTTTGAATCTCATAGTTAAACTGAAAATGAAGTTGTAGATTATAAAAACATTGCTGGTTGTGAGAAGTTACAGTTGAGCAAAGCAAACAAAGCAGTTACTTCCAAAAGAGAGAAAGTAGAGGTGAACTGCAGATAGGTCAATAGAAAAGTGCAACAAGCTTGTTTTCCCTGGTGTTTAAAATGCAGCCACAGTTGTAAAGTGTGTGAAATTACGCACTGGTCTCTTAAAGAGTGCCTAATTTATAGTAAATAGCAAGGTCTTTGTAAATGGCTTTATTATGTTGTTTCTTGTTAATTGTTGAGAAAATCTCATTGTTGAGTGTGAATGGCTTTATGAGGTAACCTGGTCCTCGGTGCAATCAAGGGGCAGTAAATGGTCGCTCTGCTTCTGTGGCCTAACGCAAAAGCTGGGATCCTCTGTGGAAGAGGCACTCTGACCTTTTGGAGAAGCGGCGGTATCCTGGCTATGCAGGCTTGCCTCTCGGCTGGAGAGGCGGAGAGATTTTCCAGATTTTAATTAATTAGAAGGTGTGTTTTTAACAGGCTGGCAATGGAGAGCAGCTTGCAAAGTGCTGCTGGGTAAGCCCCAGGGCCGACTCCGGGGCAATCCTACCGGGCTGAGTGCTAAGGGCCAGAGGATGAATGGAAGGTTTCCTATCCCAGGCTAAAAATGGAAGGTGGTCTAGCTCTTAAATAAGGAGAATCGGCAGTGGGTGGCTATAGGGGCGATGGACCCAGGCATCCTCGACCCCTGGCACTGCTGTCACTCCGGGGCTAAGTCGGGGCCTCCCGGCCGTAAGGCTGGGAGCAGAGTTGTGAGTGTGATTGGCTCTCTCACTGTCTCTCAAAGCAGCGGCTTTGTCCTTAGTGTTCCAGCAGCGCCCTTGGATTCAGGGGAGAAAGACCCTTTCGGCTGGACTCTGAGAAAGCCCCCAATATAGGGTCAGAGGAGGGAATCTGCAATCTATGAAAAGCTGCAAGGCTCAAGAGGAAAGCTGATAAGCACAGTGGCAGTCACTCCTGGGGCTTTTGTTCGAAGACCTCTTCCCTTCTCTTCCCTTTTTTCATCTCTTCCCTTCCCTCTTCAATCTAGCTTTTTCGGCATCCCTCTCCTTCCTTTTCTCTTTTTCTCCCATATAGATCCATTGTCTGAGAAACTTAATTTTCAAAATTGAATCCCGAGACAGAAGAAATGGGAGGCAAGGTGTTTAATTAAAGGATACATTTCTCCCCTCTCCCTCCCCGGGATAAAAATAATCTCTCTTCAGTCCAAGAGAAAGTATTCCCTTTTCTTTTCCCGATCTCTTCCAATTTTTCTCTTTCCAGGCAGTTGGATCTTGGGGAGGGTTGTGGGCAAAACCAAACAACCGCTGTGTTTATTTGATTAACTTTCAGAATAGGACACGGTATAAAACCCGGGTCCTGGAGAGAAAGTGGGGGAGGGGGCAGGGAACTGGTCTTGTATTCGGACCTGCGGCATTTCCCCGAGATTCTGTGACCACGCCGGGGGAAAAGCAGCATAGGTTCCCCAGCCTCCTCTGCAATCCGGCTACTGAAAGCCCCGAGTTCAGTGCCGAAGCGAAGAAAACACCAGATAGGTGGATGTGAGTTCCATTCTCAGGCCTGAGAATGAAAGCGTGTGAAAGTCTGGAGTTGCAAATGCAAATCACAAAGACATGTAAATTTCACCTAGAAAATCAGTATTCTCTTCATTTATAAAATCTCTCTCTCTCTCTCTCTCTCTCTCTCTCTCTCTCTCTCTCTCTCTCTCTCTCTCTCTCTTTTTCCTTTTCCCTTTCCCTTTCTTTCCTTCCCCTTCTCCCCCCGAATTAGCTATTAGGTGAAATCCCCCTGGGTTTAAAGCACTTGTTTCGAGGATTTGCGTACAGCCCATATTAACTATTCGCTTTCTGCTGCTATTCCTCCTCACTATCTCAGTAATTCTCCCCACTTTCTTGGACACTATCTTTCTTCTACTACGAAGAATATGATGAATTTTATTTTAGCCCCAATCGATGCGTGCAAACACTGGGATAACGCAACCCCCATTCCTACGGTGGAGGCTATTTTCAAAATTGAGTTTCGAGATCAATATTAAGTCGAAATGCCTCAAATGCACGAATTCACCAAATTCAAGGTCCTGGTTTCCCCATTCCTTTTCAGTTAAATTACTGCACTCGGGAGTAGTAGATACTGAGGCTTCTACAATTCATTTCCCTCCAAACGGGATATTTCCATTATCCTGTATTTGGTTTTCCCCAAAGATCATTCCCGTTTAGTTGGAAAACACGTGGAGATAAAACCTTGTCTATCGCGACACACCTGAATCCCTTCATTTGAATTATAGTACAACCTGTCCGTTCCTTTTTCCTTATTTTCGTAGAAGCCAAGGGCTATCTGTTCAGAGTTAAATAAATCCTTTTTAATAGTTGGAGAGCAGTTGCAATTTGGGCCACCGATTTGCTATCCATCTGCTTTGGGAGGAGCTCCTGCATTCCTGCTAAGTATTATTAACTCGGGGCTCTGGCTTGAACTGATGTATGGCCTTGCTATCTTACTTTGGGGAAAAAAATAAGAGGATGTAAGGATGTTGCTTTTTAAATGGCTACTGAAAAAGAGAAAAGGAGAGGATGGAGAGATAAGTGTGGGAGGACATAAAGGAGAATTTGGAAAAGACACATCTAAACCTGCTGCTCTCCAGGGAAGATGCTTTTGAGCCTATGTCAAGAGACAGCAAACTCGCATATGCTGCCTGCATCAGGGTTTCCCTGCTTTTCAAGCTCAACTCCTCCTCGGTGTCCTGAGTTCGGAATGTGTGAAGTGTATATGAGTAGGCGTGTGATTTAGAGGGTGTGAGAAGAGAAACCTTATTTGTGCTTGTGTGTTCTTCAGGGAGGTTGAAGCATCCATGCATATAAACTGTGTGAACCTATGTTTTGTGCTGTTTTTTTCGCGTTCAGAAAACATAAATAAAAAGACTTGGAAATATTAGCTCCACCTAAACGTTATCTCTCTGTGTTAGGGAAGGGAGCGAAGTCTCACCAATCTGCAAATGTCTTTGGTCACGTCTCTCTGAATAAGTGAAGGAAGGAAGGAGAGAAGCCTACAGACCCGGTGCCTGACATTGGAAAACAAATAAATAAGCAAACCAAAAATTTTCAGAGAGAAGAGAGGCTTGGGGAGAAGCAGATGCTGGATACCACTAAGGTGGAAAGAATGCTTGCAGTGTTTTGTTTTGTTTTTTGGGTTTTTTTTTTTTTTTTTGGTCTTTTTGATGTTGCTTAATTGAAGGAAAATACAATTCGAGTGATAAGCGATGAAAGCAGGGAAAAAAGCAACATTCGATGCCAGATCCTCAGGAGGATGTCCATGCCATGCTGAAGAATTGCCCTATATTTCTTTTTATTTTCAAAAGTTAGTTTATGGCAAACTAACATCCAAAGATTGCAACTGAGAGAAGCAGAGGATTAGGTGAAGAGCTGCTGTCTTCTGTTAATTAGGATAGTTGAAATGTTGTTAAAGAGTTTAGAATTGTTTGTTTTGTTTTAGTAATAAATGCTTTTTTTTTTTTAATGCCTTTGTCATCTCTCTTTTTATCTCTTTCCCCATTGTACAGATATAGTCCTCGGGATATCTTAAAAACCTAATACATAGTCACAGCTTGGTGAACTTCTCGGTCTATAATACTTAATATGAGTATTCATTTAAAAGAAAAATAGAGCAATCCACCTATAGGTAAGGGGGATGCAGGGGCGCAAAGCATCCACAAAGTGAAATCTGCAAAGTCTCAGGCTTTAAGGTTACCATGTTTATCTTTTCCCCTTTTCTCTATCTGCCTCATTCTTCCCTTCCTCCTCCTAGCTTTCTTCCCCTCCCCCTCCCTAACCCTTGCACCCCTGTGAAGACTTCTTGTGGAAATGCCAATATTTATTAGTATTTTTCCAGAGGTGGAAAGGATGATATTTCACTTAGACGTTATTCATTCATCAAGGCTTCCTTTGAAGAAGGCAATGCTTCAGAACAGTCCCTTCAATATCAAGCTGAACCTGAGAAGGAAAAAAAAAAAATCATGATGCAGTTTCTCTGTGATAGCACCAGTGGCTGTGACTTCATAGGTAGGGCCTCAGAGGCTGGGTTAGCTTATGAACATCAGATTGAATCTGATGACCTAAGAAAACTCAACTACATAAACACAGGGGATGCGGCTCTAACACTAAACACAGTGAGTGCCAGAAGAAAAGAGATGTTTTTAATTTTACTCCAAGTGTAATATATCAACATGTGGTAAATGAGTCTTTCAAAAGCCAGTTTTGTTTTTCTGTTAGCGATCAAAAAAATTTAGATGATTTTGCTCAGATTTGATAAAAGTAAAAAATGAAGCATCCGTAATGCCAATGTTATCATACACACATACATATATGAATAAGGAAAAGTTATCAGTTTTTTTCCCAATAAATGGGTTTGATTCATTTTCTTCTATTGTAGTAACTTTCAGAAGATGACAGTCATTACTTGATTTTTTTTGTCCTCACATTTTTCATTTGCAGAAAACTTTAGGGAACAAATAAATAGTGGAGTTAAAGAAAACAAACCATGACCATCTTCTTTAGAAAATAGACTCTAAAGTGTCTATTTTAAGAAAATTACATTGTTTCATTTTGTCTTCTATAAAATAATGTTTAGCGTGTAGGTTTTAATATAAGATTATGGCTGTATGAGGGGAGATACTTGCCCTATCTACCTTAAGATCTGAGACTTCCAAAACAGAAAGACAGTGTTAAAGAGGCTACCAGGTCTTCCACAGTCTTATCCTTTGTACCTAGGTATGGTCAGAGTCTTTGAATACTAACAGATTCTTCATAACATACCCTATATAATATATACACTTCATAGAGTATCTTGAAACAATGGAATGATTTAGAGATGGTTTGGAATAATCCTAATCATTTTCATTATCATCAGTTTTCTAACTTTTCCTGTTTTGAATCATATCCTTAGTGTTCATTGTAATCTTGATTTTTAAATTTTGATTTCTCCTAAGGAAAGCAAAACAAAAAGAAATGATTACAAAGGGAAAAGGAAGCAGGAAATCTTCCATAAACATTGTGTTAAGACTATTGGTCCCTGCAACTTGCTATAATATGAATGGAGTCATTATGGCGTTTCCATTGACATGGTTCCTACACTTCAGAATCCTGGCAAATGGAATAGCATGTCAATGTGCAAAATTCTCCCCATGCAACACCTCAGAAAAAGATAAGCCATTACAATGTAAATCTAGATATGCAAAGTCTCATTGAAACCAATGAAATTGAATGTAATGCCCATATTCCATTCTCATCTTAGGATGTACAAAGTATGTAGCTGAGACTGTTCATGTAAAATGCCAGTATGGAATATGGTGTCTATTAAAATATTATTATTATTTTTTAAATTACAACCCATATTCACAAAGTTTGCTTAATTTTTAACTCCATGCACAAGGCAGCTCATGAGGACGCTAGATGTTTGGGTTTCGTTTCCATTCACCTTTTTTTCTGTTTTCCTTATCCAAACTTTATATGCCTGTGGGTATATTAGCAGTAGATTATAAATACATAAATGCATATGTGTTTTTAATGGAGACTCCTCATCATTACATGAAATTACCCCAGTGTTTTCTAAACTTGCAATTAATTTTTTAAAGGACCAAAAAAATAATTTAATTACATAACACGAATATTTGAACCATCAACAACAGAAAACATCCTGGCCACAAACTTGTGGGGATAAAGAAGAAGAAAAAGGACAGAAAGAAAACACCCCACTGTGGATTATAAAGGTTGTGAGACAGGTCATTAGAAAAAGGAAATAAAAACTGAAAGTCATTTTAGACTCGTATATTATGCAACTTTCATGGAAGGAAGCTTCAGGTTCTCCTCACTCAACAATTCACTACCCCCACCTCTTTCATTCTATTAATGCTAAACTTTTGGTGGGCAGTTCTTTAATTGGGATATTTGTGGCTACCTTAGAAGTTGTTTTCCTTCCACTATTTCAGATCTCCTGAGCCCCTGGTTTTTTTTTCACGTCTATTTTCTGGACCAGGAAGAACAGAATAAATGAAAAGTTAGAGATGCGCAAAAGCCAACCTAAGGCGTTAGGACGCGCTAGATAAATAGACACAAGGCCAGAAGGAGGGGGAAGGGTAAAGCACCGGCTTCAGTGAGGGTATGGGGTAGAAAGAATTCGGTCTTACAAGAGAGACGACCCTGAGAGTGTAATATATTAAATATTGCAGCGATCGATTTCAATACCCTGAGTGGACACGGGAATAAAAATTCGCCCACAAGCTGAAGTGATTAGGAATGCTTTGTTGCGAGGAAAGAAATGCGATTTTCTGCAGATCCTTTTTGTTCAGGTTAGAAGAGGGCCGGACAATCAGCTTTTAAGCTCTAGGCTCCCAGTTTGGGATATAACCCCAAAGGTTAGTCGCATCTCAATAGCGTTTCAATGCGGTAAAAAGATGAGCCTTTGTACAAAGAAGGATTAAAAATCAACCACAATTATAGGTTGATCACACTAGGAGCTTTCCTCTAAAATCAGAGAGGACTACGTTTTTGGAGGCTACTCTCCACGTTAGTGGGCAAGTCTTTGTTTTGGCTCAGAGGCTGTCGCCTCTTCCTTTTTGCACAAACTTCCTTTGCATTCCGGGGTAGGGGGAGGGAGGATTGAAGAGGACGTACAATCGGGGTAATTCTCGGTGACACAACTTTAAAAGGGGGTTTGTGCTTGAAGTTGGACAGGAAAGAAACATTCGAACGGGTCCCTCCAGGACTGAACGGGATCGTACACATGGACGCTTAGGCGAACATACATACACACTCCGTGGAGTTCTCTGGCCAGCTGTGGCATTCTCTGTTGCTGTTTCCGCCTCGACAGGGACTGACCTTGTGTCCTCATGGGCCCAGGAGTATGCTTAGGGCTCTGAGATAGTTACCCGTAAGGGGATTGTTTACAATCCCAGCGCTGCTTGCAACGCCGGGACCGAAACACAAGCTGCGGACTTCAAGTATGTAGCCAGCTACACGTTGCTGATGGCTGCCTGCAGCAACTGCACTAACCTCCTCCTCTCCTCCTCTCCTCCTCCTCCTGCTATTCCTCCTCCTTCTCTTGCTCTAGTTCTTCCTCCTCCTCCTCCTCTTCCTGCGGCTGCTGGTGCTGCCGCCGCCGCCGCTGCAAATCTGAGAAAGAAATGCAGCATCATACAAAGGATTTCTATAATGAGGAGGAAGAGGTCTTCTGCCTTGTGACTAAGGAAGTGCCGAGGCTGCAGCAGCAGCAGCAGCAGCAGCAGCTGTTGTTGCTGCTCCCATTCCCCCCTCTGCCAGCTCGTTTCTCCCTCCCTTTTCCCTTCTCTACTGGAGCTCATACCAATCAAGGGGACTGAGGGAAGCCACTACCCTCTCGGCCTCTCAGATAAATCCCTCCTCCGGCCTTCTGCTTAAGTCCAAAGCGGGTTCCTGTTAGATCTCGAAGCCTCTCTAAGTCCATAGGGATATGCAGGACCCAGGGATTGGGCCCCAGTTTCAAGCAAAGAAGGCCTGACCCCAAATCAGAGGGCCCCTTTCTAGCTAACGTTTCTCGATCCTCAGTGTCTCTTCTGCCTCTTTCTGGCCTCATTCTAACCCAGTTTCTGGCTTAAGTGGAAAGCAAATGCTGTATTCTGGTTTTCAATAGAATTCAGTTAAGGAAAAGGAGCCTTGAGTGGGGACACTTTTTAACTCATTGAAGCTGCCTTTGGTTTGGTTTCCCCCTGAAATTGGGAGTGGAAATAGAGAAGCTCCATTCCTTCTCTTCTCTCCCTTCCCCACCATGATATATCTAAAGAGAGAGATGGAGCATGGAGCCAAGAACCTAAGATGCCTCTGTTTCCCTTGATATACTAAAGTCTCCTTCCTCTCACTGGTCCTGAAATGCATCTCTGCACTGAGGTGAGTCGGGGAAGCTGAATTCCAGTTAGAATGAAGAATAAAAAAAGTCACACCCAAGTGATTGCCCAGAGAGGAGCTGGAGGTACTGAGATCAGATTTCTCCTGTGTGGGAAAAGAAAGAATCTGGATAATGCAGATTGTAGATAAATTGCAATCTCTCAGTCCACTTACTCTTCCCTCAGTCCTCCATTTGTTTTCCATAAAAAAAAAAAAAAGCATGAATATGAAAAGAAATAGGGTGAAGATTCTAATGGGCCTCCTCTGACAATCCTAATTAAGCCAAAGATGGACATATATTTGCATATATGGGGGAGGGGTAGATCCAAAAAATGAAAAATTCTGTATCTCCTTCAGAGTGGAGAACTAATGGATAAAAGGAGTCTCAAGGGAACAAAGTACCTGCTTGGCTCCCAGGGAAATAGAACTTGGTCAAACAGGGGAAATATGTTTTGGAATCTGGGGCCTGGCATGGGAAACTGCAGGGTGGAAATTCAGATGTGTAAGCCTTCTGGATTTGGGGGAATCTGTTACTTTTGGCTGCTTTCCAGGGGGTCTCCAGAGCTTCTACACTGTTATTGGGTCCAAGGGCCAGGCTAGTCTCTCCTTAAGAGCTGCTGGATTCACCTGTCACTGCGATCACAGTGGAGGGACCCTGACAAACCTCCACAATAAGGGCCTGAAAGGGGCGCTTAAGGTTCACTGATCTGTATGTAGGACTTTGGAAAACTGCAAATAAGCGAGAAAATTTGGTCATTCTTGTGAAGGGAAATACAAGTTTGCACTTAACATGGAGCCTCAAGATTAATCCTCACCCCCTCCAGAAAAACCCGAACCTAACTAAATAAGCCTCTCTCCTAAAAAAGCCCAAACTCAGCCCACAAACAAAGTTAGGTTGGGTCAAAGGCTCCATGCGTTATTCACCACATAATTATATTCCCACCGCTGTGTCTTAGCCAGCCTTGGTCATGGGGGAGAAGTAGAAACTAGGAGTTGGAGTAGAAGAGAGAAGGGAGGGGGAGTGGAGCTGGAATACACAGGAGAACGTAAGAACTTGGCGAGGACTTTCAGCCTGGGGGTGCGGAAACAAGCCGCGGAAGGAAGAATGGTCTAGAAGGAGACAATGGAGGTGGTCTTGCGGAAGGCCCCCTCAGGGCTAAGGAAGCAGCTCAGGCCAGGGACTGCCCGGAGGCCTAAAGAAATCAAGGCTACAATGGGGAGAAGTGGGCTAGAGATGGGTTTTCCTTTTTTGCACACTGGATCTCGGGTATCTGGGGGTAGCTTGTCCCCGAAGGAAGGCTCGGTGTGGGAGCTTTTGGGAATGGGCCGCCTTTAGGAATTTGCTCATTAATCCGCCTAGTCCAACGCTGCTCTGCTTCTCTCCCCGACCCCCCTCCTCAACCCCCTCGGATCAGAGCAGGGACTAAGAGGCCGGCCCCGCTGGCGGGAAGTGTGGTGACTTCTCTGAGCTTGGGACCCGAGACCGCGGCCTGGGGGCTGCAGCTGCAGCCACCGCAGTCGTCCTTGCGTCGCTGCTTGTAGCTGGTATTTCCCCGCTTCCTGAAAAAGGGAAAAGCATCTCCCCCTAGCAAGCTGCTGAAGTGTTAAGTCGGCCGCAGGCAGGCTCCGAGCTGCTGCTATTCCTGCCAAGTTGAGCCGCCTCCCACCCCGAGTTAACTAGGGTGGACTTTCCCAGCGCGGGAGGGGGGGGAAGGGTCTGGGCTGTACCGCCGTTTCTGAACCTAGGGTCTCCCGAAGTGCTTTCAGCTTTTCCGGGCAAACCTTGACCCAGCGAGAGGCCTCGGAAAAGAGGTAGTAGGGGGCTCTAGCGAGCAGGAGTGTGAAGCAGGCCCAAGGAAGAGAAATTTGCCGGTTGATTTAAGAACGTTCCAACTTTTGAACCTTTTGTTTAAAAGATGCTCCTGGATTTTTGTCAGAAATAGAAGCACCACAACGCAAAATAAATAAACGGGCTGCTCTGTCCCATCAGCTCCAAGACTGTGTTAATGTTTTCTAGAGATGAAAATGTGTGAGCTGGGGAAGTACGTTGCTATTTGTTCAAGATGCCTTGTCAAGGAGACAGAGGCTGTGTTTGAATGATTGTTGCTCTTTTGGTTGAACTCTGACGTGAGAACCTGTAACATGACTTCTGATTTGTGTCTCCCTCCAGCCCACCAGGTAAAGGAATCTGTGGAGGCAGTTGTTGCCTCTTCCATCGAAATTCTGTCACCTGATCATCTGAACGTCTGAAGAGAAATCCTTGGAGAAACCCGGGTCCCCCGCATTGAGAACTTTTCCTGAACGACGAATGGAGTCTTACAATTCCCTCTACCTTCACCCTCGCGCGTTAATTTGATTATTCATTTGAGTTGGCAAGGCCGGCAGTACAAGATGCCTTTAGCTTTGGGAATTATCCTGGAGCTGGAACTGAGGCAGAGGTGACTTAAGGACAGCAAATGAAGAACGATTGACCGAGATATGAACTAATTAGAATTCTTAGGGAGAGGTTTTTTTTTTCTTCTTCCCCTTTTCCTTTCTATTCTCTTTGTAAATTTCTTAACTATAATGGACCAGACACATTAGTATTAACTAGGATGAAATGGACAGTACTAGAAAGTTGCACAGAGATTCGGTCCTCCTATTCCTGTGGTACTAAATTAGAGCCTTCTCTTCCGAGCTAGATTGAGACTAAAAGAAATCTAAATAACGCTTATCTAGACTAATTTTAAGCAGAATTATGTCATGATTTTCTTTCAAGAAGAATTCATTGGTTATATTTTTCCCCCTTTTCTTTTTCTTTAGGAGCTGTTATGCATCTAAAGTCAGAAATATAAACACGCACTGTCTGTTTGGCGGAAACCCCTTAATAGTATCTTCCAATGGAGGATCAAGACACTTTGTGAATTTTCCCTAGATAATGCCCATATTCCGAATGACTGATCAGAGAACTCCCGTATTGTTAAGTAAAATGAGAGGAAGGCCAGTGACGTGGGAGTCGAACAATGGCATTTCTGAATCAGTTTGCTTGATTGACGTTTGGGGGCTTCGTGACCCCAGGGAATAGGACTCATTACTGTGAATACACCAAAACATCAACCAAGATTAGAACTCTAGATCCTGTTTTAATCCCATTTCAGTCTAAATTATAGTGGGAAAATATCAAATCTGGGAAGAGAAAGAAAGAATGACTTCTTCATACACTGACTGAACCTTTTAATTGTATTAAGAAGAGAAAATGTGAACGTTAAGCAGAAATAGCTTTAATATCTTAGCCATCGTAACGAAGATTTTTAAAAAACAAACTACACAGATAGGAAGGGTTGCTAAGAACCCTTGTGCAGGACAAAACATTTCATTGTATTGAGGAGATGCTCTGTTGAAGAAATGTGTAGAGACAGCCTCTCCCATCCCCCATCATGTTCGTTTACAAATAACAGTAGTAATTTTTAAAACTCCACAATATATTATAATTGTTTTAAGTTTGATTCTGGAACACACTGCCTCAGAAAATAATTGGACTCTTTAAATGATGTGATCCAATTTTTTTCTTGGATTTCCAAGATTTTCCTGTTTCTTGGGAGGGGGAGGGGAAGAAAGGGTTTTTTTGTTTGTTTTAATACAGAAAAGTTGTGTTAACATGTAAATGCGACGCGGGAAATTGTGAATATTGATCTTGAATTCTTGGTAGGAAATAGAATGTGTCTGAGCAAAATCTGCATTTCGCAAAATAGTGAGTTTGAGATAATGTAGATTGTGTTAGATCAGAGTACAATGTATAGCAACTTCAATTAAGGAATATTTGACCCTTCAATGGGATTCTGAAAGCTTAAAAATAAGAAAAGCATAAAACCTCAAATAGGGTAAATTTAAAAAAAAAACTTCAATTTTCCCGAGCCAGGTATAATTTTGTTTCAGAGCTGATCTTTAGCTATATCCTTTTGCCTTTAAATAGATAAATAGAAGGAAAAATAAGTGTCACAGGAAGGAAGCTACCTTATTACAATGAATGAGTTATAAATAGGGGAAGAGTTTGTTGCTCGATAGAATAATCTTTTTTCCTAGTATTTAGATTTTAATGAGAAGCTACTTTTATTGCATGGGAAGTCAGAACCATAGGAATTATTTATGCAGTTGTAGGAATAAAAATTAATTATTAGGTGCTCCGTAATCACCAAGTAAACTCCAAGCTTTCAGGTTAAAAATAGACGACTATCTCCATGTTCAATTACACAGTATCAATTACTAATACAACTGATGTTTCAGTGTCTCAGTGCAACTAGATATCATCTTCATATGGAGATATCTCGGTATTAATTAATGGCTGCTTTATTCTCATTATTCACAAGGAAAAATAGGGGTCGTGTCACATTAAAATTAAGATTATCTTAGTTTATCTGAGCTCTTAAACAAAGATCATTCAATGTAATTATATTTCGAATTAACGGAGGAAGGCAATTTATCTCGTTATGTTTTGCTGGAAGACAGGATGGATCAGGAATAGGCAGTAGTTACATTCTGAGGAACCAAACAAACATGTTTTGAGTTCTCTAATATTTCCTTTGCTAAAGAGGGAATAAGGGAACTGTTAGAGACATGACTTTGCAAAGTCAAGTACTTTTTAAAGGACTTCGATCGAAATTCTCGCTCTCAAGCAAAGATTCAGGTTTGATTAATTTTCTTTAAGCGACCTGACAGCATAGTTTTAAAAGATTAATTAAAACTGAAATGATACCGAGCAGGAATTCAACCTGCAGTGACATTACTGGCGCCTAGTGAGCCTTTGCATTCCTCCAACTTGTTCCAAAAGCCGAAGTGCCAGGGGTTTCCCGAGTCTAAAACACGCAACTCTGGGAATGTTCCCCTTGCCTCTAGGAAATGAGCGCGGAATTTGGCGAGGAGCCGGGCCAGCTCAGACTGAAATGTGGAGCTGGCTGCTAAACCCTCTGGTGGGCTGCACTGCTGAAGAGACTGGGGGAGGGAAACACTTGAGCTGTTCACGTCCGGCTTGTTGGTAATCAATTGGATTGTGCCAAGAGAGCAAAGAAGCTGGGACGGCGCTGGACCGCTACGCAGTGCCTCGGACCTAAACTTGGCAACGTTTTCCTAGCCTTTCTCATGTCTTTGGATGCCTTTGCTGGCTGAGGTCGAGCGCTGCGTGGCCTCCTTCACCTTGATCCATCACGGCGTAAAATGAAAACGCGCGCGTGCGAGATTGTGTGTGCGGTGTCCGGGAGGATGAAGGGGGGGGGGGGCGGGGGAGGAGACCAGAGAGAGAGAGAGAGACAACGTCTTGACTTTTTTTTTTTTTTTTTTTTTTGCAGTCAATGCCAGGGACAGACGTGTAATTTAGGTGATGTCTTTAGAGCTATACTGTATTTGTTAACAGTTCCGGGGGATGTGTGTTTTTGTGTGTATTTCTGCACGAAGTCCAAATCAACTTTTGAAACCTGTTTATTCAATTGGTTTAGTTGTCACTTTTCCATGGAGCCGCCAAGAGACCTGCTATTTCAGTTTATCAGTGCTCGCTCTCCTCCCGCCTCCCTTTTCCTCTCCCCTCCCTCTTTCCTTCCACTTAACTCCAAGATCCCTTCACAGAACTTAAGAAATTAAGCATAATACAAATTGGAACTGTAATTAAGAAAACAATTGCGAAGAGTCCTTGGGGTCTCAATACAAGGGTGGAGGTGGAGGTGGGGGAGGCAGAGGGACAGAGGCAAGGCACCCTTTAGTAGTCGCTTCCTCAGTCCCTGAAACCATCTTCCCCATTCCCCGCTTACAGGAGGTCACGGTGGTGGCTGCTCTGAGAGCCAGGTGTCAACCACACAGTTCATTCACCCTCAGACTTCTCCCGAGGGATGCTGCAGGGATCCACTGCCTTTGGGTTTGGCTTCTAAGAGCTAGAGGTGAGGTTCATGTTTGTGTGACTCTCGGAGGCCGGTTCTAAGGTTTCAGTATTCAGGTTGCCCTCTGTTCCAGAAGCGCCACCACCCCCATCTTCCGCGGGATATCGTCTTTTTCCAGCGGTTAGGGCCTTACTCCGGAAGGTTCCGGGCATCCCCTGTCTGAAACTCGTCCCTAGAAAGCCGGTCCTGCAGGACCAAGAGATATGAGGCTTTAACAGTTCCTGTGAGGAAAAGCAGTGATAGACTAAGCATCGAGCTTCCTCCTTCCCCTCCCCCTTCCCCGAGTCTTTCCTGAATCCATCCACCTCTGCCTCTGGGTCGAGCTTTGAAAGGGGACAGTAAAGAACTGGGGGGAAAGGACCTGTTTCCCAGACCCAAGAAAGGCTGGGCGGGAGTCGGGGATGGGGGGGGGGGACAGGGAGCGGGAAGCGATGAGGAAAGAACAAAATAAAATAAAACCACCAAAAAAAAAAAACCAAAACCAAAATCCTCTGGAGGTGGGGGAGGAGGGTCTCAGGAGCTGGCAAAATTCAGAGCAGAAAGGAAAGTCAAAAACTGGGAGGGGGGAGGGAGAGAGTGAGAAAAGGCAGTGGCACCCCTTCTGAATCTTGCAGTGGAACCTCTTTTCCCAGGTAAACCCACACTCAGCAGCTCCCAATAACGTGAACAAAGAGGTTGGGAAACGCGATCCAGGCTGGGTAGGGGAATGGTGGCGGGCAGAAGGAAGCGAGGGCAGAGATGGGGGTGGGGAAAAGGCAACACCCCATATTTTCTCCCTCAGCAAAATGATTTTAATCCCCTCCCCCAAACTCCTCACTGAGGCACCGTGCAGCTACAAAACAAGGGAAGACTTGGATTTCTTATTTAAGTGCTGTATGGCCTCTTCCCTCCCCCTTCTTCCCCGCCCCCCTCGGGGGAGATTGCTGGAGACAGAGCCCGGCTCCAGAAGCGTGCTTAGCAATTAACACGCAAGCTTAGCGGGCTGAGTCGGAAACACGGGACAGCACCTCCCCCTACAGGTGGAAGGCGCATCTGCAGCCATTTTCTACTCGACCTCTCTTTTAAAGGGGGAGACTTTCTTAAGGTGGAACGGATTTTCCTGAGAACCTTCCCTTTTTTCCTTTTCCCACTGGCGTGCAGCCCAGCCCGCAGCCCTTTCAGTATTTCTCATTTTACGTGTCTGCACACAACCTTTCCTCTGAGCTGTTGGTCAGGAACATTTATATTTTTCAGAAGCCGAACTTAATTTTTTCATGCAAGACACCATCACTACCTGTAGAGCCTAGTTTGAGGATGCGCAGACATCGATTTAGATAATCACAATAATTGGCTGCCCGCAGTCTTCCAGTCAATCGTTAGGGTTGAAATAGCGATGCATCGTTTTTCTTTTGGTTGAATACAAATTTGTTTGTTTTTAGAAAAGAAGGAAGAAAGAGGGAAAGGGGGAGAGAGAGAGAGAGAGAGACAGAGAGAGAGAGAGAGAGAGAGAGAGAGAGAGAGAGAGAGAGAGAGAGAGAGAGAGAGAGAGAGAGAGAGAGAGAGAAACTCGAAAGTATAAGAGTGTTAATTACTAACCACATTCTGGAAGACATAGCTTTTCTCGTTAAACTTCCAGGTGGGAAATCCGGAGATGGTCCCTCTCCAGTTACCTAGTAATTCCCATTTCCCCTTTATATTCTTCAGTAGCTCACTCTGTAAGAGTGGGAGGTAGAAGTAGTTGAAGTTTGAGGAGGATTGAGCCTTGCTCCTTTCTACCAATTAGCTGGACACAACTCGTGGCCCTCCGCTGCGGGTCAACACCGGAACTAAAGCCTCAGTATCCCACCACGTTCGGTAGTTTTTTCCTTTTTCCTTTTTTTTTTTTTTTAAAGCTTTTCTTTCCTTTCTTTAACTTTCCTTTCTTTTCTTTAACTTTCCTTTTTAACTTTCATTTCCTTCTTTTCTTTCCTTTTTGTGTGCATGTGCCAAAAGAATATGTAACCATACAATCTAAAATGGAGAACTGGAAGATCCATTGAATAAACTTTAAAAAAAATTTTTTTAAAAAGAATAAATATATGTCTCTGAGTGTGTTGTGGAAAGCCATCGGCTCCCGAGAAGAAATACCCTTCTCTCCTATAATAGTTCTAGGGGAAAAACAATTAGATTCGAGCTCAAGAAAGCAGCGGGAAACGAAACTAAACAAAGCAAAACAAAATAAAAATCCATTTCAGATTCCGGCGCTATTCCGAGGAATTTCCTTTCCTCTCCTCTCCTTGCACTGAGTCACTTCTCTCTTCCTTGCTCCCCTCCCCCATCTCTCATGGGGAAGGGTAGGAGGTCCATGTCCGGGTCACCCCAGGACTCCCTTCTTCAGATTGTGAGGAATGCTTCCTCTCTCCTCACCCCCACTTTGTTTCTAAAGTGAGCTGGATGGATTTGTGGGGGCTTTCCCAGCTCCAGCCACTTTCATCTGGAGGAAGGGAGATCCTGGTCTTGTTTCCCCTGCAGTTCTTCAGGAGAGTGAGAGGAAGAGCCGGGAAGAACGAGAGAGAAGAGGTAGAGTGGTATCACAACTAGCCTCTGTGAAGTAGGAGAGGTGAGAAAGAAGAGGGACTGGCATGTCGCCAGGACCAAGTCCCGTTGGTTAAGAGCAACTTCAACTGCCTCGATTCCCTTTGTCATTCTTCCTCCTGCCCACCCCAGTCTTCCGGACCCTCTCCAGTTCAGTTTCCTCCTAATCCTTTCCCAACTCCCTCTGCATTCATTTTGAGGCGATCTCATCCCCTGGTACTCTCTCTCCAACCCTCTCGGGCTCCAGTCCAGGGGTAGCTATCGATAGAGCCAACAGTTTAAGCCCCACTGGGTGGAAACCTAATGATGAACAGGGTCAAGTTCCGCTGCCCCTAGGTGAGGAGCCGGGGCTGCCAGTGTGCCAGCCCGCCAGTTTGGGGCCTGAGCGGCCGCCTGCTCTGTCTCCCCAACTCCCGGAGACAGTGATCCGGGGCTTTCCAAAGAGGAGGAAGCGGTTTCATTTAGTTAGAGGGCTATCCGAGGACAGGTACCAGTGCCAGTTTGCTTTTTCCCAGGAGCATACCGGTCCCTTTTTCTCCGTCGGCAGTTTCCAATAGCAACCAAAAGGCAGAAGTTTGGCCTTTAATCCGTTTCCTCAGTGGAAATCGCAGCAAGCACCCGGACGGTAACTTTTTAGTTGAGAAGCCAGCAAGAAAACTATACCCAAAGCAGCTCCATAACATTCTTTCTTTACCCGGCCTAGCTTACCTGAATCTCCCCAGTGACAACCCTTTTCCCTCTGTCTAAGAGGCAGAACAAACCACGTTTTTATTGGCTTACTGGACAGGACTTGGAGGTTCAGGCAGAGAGGGAGAAGAACCGCAGAAGCCCCAGTCGTACCTACTCCCCCTGTTGCACTGGCGTGTCCGTGTATCATGCTGTCAGAACGGTGTGTTTATCAGCTTCCCAGCCTTTTCAGTCCCCCAAGTGGGCCTCTACATCCCCCGCCTCAGTGAGGGGAGGGCAAAGCAGCCCGGAGACGGCCTCAGCTAAAATGAGATTCCAGAAAGAGAGAGAGAGAGAGAGAGAGAGAGAGAGAGAGAGAGAGAGAGAGCTGCAAAGAAGGGACCTGATCGGGGCCTGAGGGTTCTGCTGATGGGCGTCCTTGGCAGCCTGGCACCAGATAGGAAGAGTTCACCAAGTTAGTTCCAGCAGACAGGCAAAAGATTTGTCCCCTGGAGCAAACTGGCTGTTCTTACCCAGCTCTTCCAGGGCCCGTCCTGCACACCACCCCTCCCCCGACCTTCTCACCCCAACTCCCTGAAAGAAAACCGAGGCGAGCTGCAGGAAAGGTCTCTCGAGTTGCCGCGAGGATTTCCTGCTTCGCGCGCGTTTAGGCGTTTGCTCCTGCGCTGGCTCAGCTCTGGGAGCTACCGCAGGAACTGGGAAGCGAGCCAACGCTGGTGGCTGCTCAGCCACGCTCCGCAGCCTGCGCTGTGGCGGGGCGAGGAAGCCCGGCCAGTCCCAGCCAAACGCCAGGTCCGAGTGAAAGCCGGGCAGCCAGAAACTGGCCCCGAGGCCCTACCGCAAAGCTGGCAGAGACGGGAGGGGGGGCGGGGAAGGGGCTGCCTTGGGGTGGATGGATCACAAACCTCGTGCCCATCCCGTTTGGGCTCGTGCTGGTCAGGTACAGACAAATATTTAGCAGCTAGATTGTTTAAGGGTACAGTATTTCCTTCCTTATTTCAATTACAGAGCGAGGGAGTGAGCAAGAGAGTGATCGAGAGACAGAGAAATATAGACAGACCGACTACAGACTTTCTTTTAAATAAAAAAAAAACAACAACGACTACAAAGAGGCACTCCTGGAATATGCTTATTTGATTCAGAATTACTATTGTTTATTCCTTAATTTTCACAATATTTAAGAAATGCAAACTTTTTAGAAGAGTCTATTTTCTTGCATTTGAAGTCTAATTCCTTTTGCTGTAGAGCAGCGTGGTACTAATATTGTAGCAAGGGCAAATGATAGGTATAGATCTACACATGTTCACACGTAGCAGCACTACATTCACTGTAACCAACACTGTAGTCAAGATCCTTGTAATAAATAATTCTGTGATGGCTGATTTTTTATAATATTTATTGTCACTGGAGAGAATGGTCCTGAGTTATCTCTCCACTCCCCATTCATAAATCTCATAACAAAGATAAGTCATACTATCCGCCTATAGCTCACTCCCTCTCTGGACTTCTTTTCTCTTTCACACACATGAACACACAGAGTATACACATTATCCACAGATTTTTTTCTAATCAGACCCTAATATATGGTCAGTAAATCAATGCTCATATTTTAACTTTCCAGCCTGTGTTTGAACAACGCATATGTTTAAGAACTGGACTTGGTTCATTGTGTGGACACTTCATCAGGGATCTTTGGTAAATCAATAAAACACAAGCCCTTGCTATGAAATTTAATTTCTTTGTGTTTAAAAAAAAAAAAACCACAACAGTTGAGTACAATTGGAAACAACAAATTATTTAAAATAAAAACTCTTCTTATTGTTCCAAATATTCAGAAAATTTTTCATTTAAAATATCTTTTTTGGGGGAAGGGGAAACAATCCATTATAAATTCAATTGGAAAAGAGTGAAATAAACAATGCATAATATTAAGACATTCACCTAGCCAAAAAAAAAATCAAGTTAAGAAAATAAGTTATATGATACAGACCTAATCCATGAGTTAGAAAAGTTTGAGCCATGGACTTTAAGAATGTTTATTGGTTATCTGAAAAAACTTGGATGAAAAGTTTGTTTTCTGAAAATAAAAACAAATAGGCTTTAGAAAAACCAGTCATTATTTTTCAGAAACTAAGCACAATGGAAAAACATTTTAATGAAAGTAGATTGCTGTGATTCTATGGAAATTTGTCACATTTTGTTCAGTACTTTTGATTTGTTAGAATTAAGAATTTATCATATAGGGAACAGAAATAAACATTTTCATTTGTACCAATTTTGGTAGGGATTAGAAGGGATTTAACTCCTTTCACAGCATCATATTTAGAATGTAGGAAAGCCATAATGGCAATATTAGCATCATATTTCTGATCATATCACTGTCCACAGGAAAATTCCATCATGATTCTTAGGAAATATAAGAAAATATATTTGCTTTTAAGGTTCACAAATGAACACAATTGAGTTTGTTAGTACTGAAAATGTGATTCTTGGTCAACAGTATCACAGGCGTTGCAAAAAGATCTCCTTTGAATGATTTTAATAATGTCAGAATGTTAGGTAAGATTTCAACAACAAGCAAGATGTGATGAATTGAAATACAGGACAATGAAGCTATTGTCAAAACATGCTAACTTTTGGAGGCAGATCTGAAATTATTATTATTTTTTCTTTCCAGCACAGAGGTAAGCACCCAAAGGCATCAATGCTCATCAGGTTCAGGATAATAAAATCTGAGAGTTGTTCAACGGTCTGTGACTGTAACGGAATTGTCAGCTTTAGTGGGTGACTAAAGTGTTTGTCCCTATTTTAAGGACCTGGGATCTCTGGGTGGGATGGTTGGGGTTTGGGGAAAATTCAGGCCACAGTGGAAAGAAGAATAAAAAACTGAATTCACAGCATTATTAAAAAAAAAAAAAAAAAAGGAAATCCACAAGTTTTTGTTTTCTGGATTTTGTGTCAGTGAAGAAGTGTTCCCGTGAGCTATTTAGGTGAAATAAATAGAATAATGCTTAAAAGGCAGATGCTCTGACACAATTTTCCCTCAAAGTATCTGATTTCTGATATCCAATAGAAACTGGGAATTCAAGTTAGTATTAGAACCTGAATTTGTTCTGCCAGAGTGAAAATTGGTTTCATTAGGCATTAGGCACAGAACTCTTTTGCTGAACGGACTATAGCTGGAGATATGATATTTCCAACTAGCTGAAATAATGAAGTCTTGACTAATGCTGGGTGTGCTTTGGAAAACCATCCTGGTGGGTTTTAATTTTTTTTTATTGGAGTTCTCTAATTTTACAGTCCTCATAAACCTAAAGCAAGTCTAATGAAGGTCAATGGAGAGGCGGGGAAAAAGTCTAATAAGTGCTACTTTGGAGCTAACACAGTTTAGATAAGTTAAAATGTGAAATATTCAATTATGTGCAGTTGTAAGGTTTGTTTTGTGGACATTTTATTACTCAACCCACACTTTCCCACACTCCTTTCTCTCATCATGGATTTGCAGTGCTATGGGGAAAAGCCTCTGAAAGCAGTGATATATTAGTCAGCTGTACTATGCAAAGATCTTAAATGCTAGAATATATCTGCTTAAATCAAATCTGAACTAAAAACCAAACCCACAAAACTTTTTCTTATTACATATTTGTATATATTGGATGATGCATTCTGTCCAGTACAATAGTGAGCTTGAGGAAATGAAAAAAAATGCAAACTCTAAAAAGATGAAAGATAATTTATTAAATATAAGAAGGATTAAATAAATCCATCAACCATAATATACACATAGATTTATATACATGAAGATAACAATCTTTCTAAAGTGAAAATAACAAATTGCTCACAGGAAGCCTCAGACATGTCTCTTCATTTGAAATATTTGATCCTAAGGAGACAGTATCTATCAGTGAAGAGCTCCATGGATGTTATCAGAAAAAGAAATCATTATTAACAAGAAGTCTGATGTTACAGCCATTATAACAATATGGAAATCTTAAAATTTCACCCTGAAGTTTATCTTAAAAATTCATTTTGTTTCCCTTGTTCACAGAAAATGCACCAATTTTTGTCTCCTGCTGTTCTTTATTGATTTCTTTTTTGGGAGACTGGGAGCTTCAGGAGCTTGATAGGGGCACGATTAAGCAAATATTATAGTGTTAGCTAAAGTTAAAAGTCCCAGTCTCAGTGAGAATGTTTTGGCATCCATAGCAACTAATTTTGGAGACATCTACAGTATAACCCCAAAAGCTTAGCCCATATTTTCTTCAACTTCTCATTATAGGTTACATCTTGAGAAGTCTCCAAGGTTTTTTATTAAATCTTTTTTATTTTTCAAAACATATGCATGGATAATTCTTCCACATTAATCCTTGCAAAATCTTGTGTTCCAATTTTCCCTCTTCCCCCATCCCCTCCCCTAAATGGCAAGTAGTCCAATATTTGTTAAACATGGTAGAAGTATGTGTTAAATCCAATCTATGCAAACATAGTTATACAATTATTTTGCTGCACCAGAAAAATCAAATCAAACCAGGAAAAAAATGAGAAAGAAAACAAGATGCAAGCAAACAACAACAAAAAGAGTAAAAATGCTATGTTGTGAACCACACTCAGTTCCCACAGTCCTCTCTCTGAGTGTAGATGGCTCTCTTCATCACAAGACCTTTGGAACTAAGTCTCCAATTTTTTTACTTATTTGAAATATAGGGTTCAAACCAAGGAAACAAAAAAAAGCACATTATTTATGTAAATTAAAATTCATTTAAGCTTAACTAATACAAAATTTGTTTTCTGCCCTCAATTAAAAAAAAAAAACTTTATCTGAGTTTTTTTTTTTAACTCCCTTCTAACTTTCCAACTTTTTAAAAGCTCAATATTGTCCTTTCTTATAACACAGAAGTACAGTTAAGTAAAACAAACTAGCACATTGGACATATCTGAGGTATGCTTTGTGCACCCATGGTAATCCACTTTTACAAAAAAGATCCCTTTCAGTATCATTCTCTTATTCTATTGATCACTGTTTCTCTCAGAATTCTCTTCTAGAGCTTTTTAAAAATGTTATTTTAATAACTTTTTCCACAGTAAAAAATGCATTGGATAAGGAATTGAATTGAATGGTGGGCAGACAGACAGTTTCCTCGAAGGTTTACTTTTTGGGTAGATTAAAAGTTATAATTCCAGAAATTCTTTGAGCAACAGAGAAAGCCTTTTCCATTAAATCAAGGCTACCCAAAAATTTCTAGAGAGTTTTCCTGAAAATCATGCCAAATGTTCCACATCAGTGCCCAACTCTTCTCAGGGTTGCGTTGTCTTTTTTGGATGCAAAAGAGATTGCACTGCTCCTATGGGAGTCTTGCTCTTCCCATCACGCATGGAAAATATGCAATAGGCAGTTCCAGGAGTGTTGTCTCTGACAGTATATCTCAGGGGACTTATATTCTTAGTGGCAAATTGCCAAAATAAGTAAGAAAGAAAAATTGCCAAGCAGACTAAGCTCTAGTGTATATAAGGTCTTGCAATAGATAATAAGGAAGTCAAAAGTAACATGCTAAGTTTAAAAGGTCCAGAAATTTAATAAGTGGTATTTAGGGAAAACTGGTACCTATAACAAAATGGGAGGTGTTTGAAGAGCTCTATTTTTACAACCCCCTCCTATACCAATTATGAACAACTTTGCTTATTTTAAAATTTTCATTTTTTCAGCTTTTAGATGTTGGAATCAATTGATCAATCACAAATTACATTTAACAAAATTATAATAGACAAAAATGTAAACTCATAGTGTTGGTCTCATTGGCTAAAAATTTTTTAATTAATCTATTGTTGGAATAGAAATATCTTGGTAAATATGGCCAGCATGTAAGAGTCCAATTCAACCTTCTGAATTATCAAAATGTTGTAGAACTTGAGTTCTCTAGGATTGCTAACGAGCACATGTGAAACTATATGATAGTCAATCAAATAATTAATTTTTCTTATCTATTCCTTACTTTCCATGCTCTCTTTTTGTAGTCTACCTATGTGTTTGTTTTTGCTGTGTAAGTTTTTGTGATATTCCATCATATATATATATGTATGCATGTATTTTGATTCTTTGTTGTATCACTAGGCTCTTTAAGGTGATACATCTGAGCCTAGGCAAGCTCTGGTAAACTCAACCAAGCCAAGAAAGTGTTGAATATGGGTACAATGAAGTATATTTCTTTTTTTCTCTCTCTCTCTCTTTCTTTCTTTCTTTCTTTCTTTCTTTCTTTCTTTCTTTCTTTCTTTCTTTCTTTCTTTCTTTCTTTCTTTCTTTCTTTCTTTCTTTCTTTCTTTCTTTCTTTCTTTCTTTCTTTCTCTCTCTCTCCCTCCCTCCTTCCCTTCCTCCCTTCCTCTCTCTGTTTTCTTTCTTTCTTTCTCTCTGTTTTCTTTCTTTCTTTCTTTCTTTCACAATTGGGGTTAAGTAACTTACTTAGGGTCACATAGCCAGGAACTGTTAAATATCTGAGGCCAGATTTAAATTCAGGTCCTCCTGACTTCAGGGCTGATACTCACCAACTAGCTGCCCCCAGTGAAGTACATTTCAACAAAAAAACAGATTAGCCTTCTTTCTGCCTTAGTGTGAGATACCATAAATGCCATGAATTAGTGTTGTCATTCATTCATTTCTGATTTTTTTGTGACTTCATTTGGGGTTTTCTTGGCAAAGATACTGGAGTGGTTTGCCATTTTTTTCCAGCTCATTTTACAGATGAGGAAACTGAGGTAAACAAGGTTAGGTGAATTGCCCAGCTTCTCACAATTAGCAGTCTGAGATCATATTTGAAATCCCATCTTACTGACTCCAGACCCAATGTTTTATGCACTATGATACCTAGCTGCCCTCCTGGGTGATAGGGCAGACATAACAAACCTGTTTATTAGTAATTAATTGTTCATATAATTTGATCAGTGTAGCTAGGACTTTTTCCCTAGATACTTTTTTTATTAAGAGAAGTACAAAATAACAATCAAATAATTGATCACAATAGCCAGTAAATATATCAGTTTTCCATTAGATGTCATATTTCTCTGTGTGTAAACCAAAAACCAAATCAAACAATGCAAACCAATAACCAAATCAAACAAAAAAACCCCCTCCAACAACAATTTATTCTTTCTTCATATGGTTCTGATTAATAGCTATTATGGTATATTCTTTTCCTACCAATATTTTAATTGTGTTTTTATTTAAGAGTTCATGAAAAGAAGTAAGACCAGTGTGGCAGGACCACAGAGATCTGGAAGAGAAATATTATATAAAAAAACTGAAAAGATAGGTTGTGGTCAGGTTGTGAAGGGCTTCAAATATCAAATAGGGGAATTTGTATTTAATCCTAGCATCAATAGGGAGACATTAGAGTTTATTAAGTAAGGAGGTGATATGATCAGATATTGCTGTAGGAAAATTAGTTTAGCAGGTGTGTGGAGGATAGAATGGGAAGAGACTTGAAGCAAGCATAGGGTGACTAATTAAAAGGTCATTGAGAAACCCTAGATGAGAGATGATGAAGAATGGAGATTTAGAGTAGTGGCTATTTGAGCACAGTGAAAGGGATGGATTGGAAAGATTTTTATGGAGAAAGGAACAAGAAGATTCGAAAACTACTTGAACATATGGAATCAGTGATCAAACATGAAAAAACCTAGATGATGATTTCCAGAATCCGTGGTGGCTGCTTGAATAAAAACAGGGAAATTTGGAAAGGAGAGTGAATTTGGAGAAAAGAAATGTAATGAAATCTTTGATTCAGGTTGCTACCTAGTCACATTTGCTCATCCTTTGCTGCTCACTCTGTTTTACTCCAAATGAAAAACAGGAAGAAGGAGCTCTAACTACCTTTCCTGCATTGTGATTGGCCATTACATTGATCAGAATTCTTTCTTGAGTCTTTCAATGTTTTGGTTTTTTTTTCCTTTAGAATGTTGTTCTTATGTAAATTGTTCTTCTGACTCTGCTCACTTCATTCTGTATCAGTTCATGTTAGACTCCTCAGGTTTCTTTGAAACTGTCTTGTTCATAATCTGTTTAGACACAATAATATCATCACAAAATTATATTCATATTACATTGTATAATATTACATTCCTGTACAATAATATCATATCACATATATTAATTTGAATTAGATACTGTCTCCGGCAGTCCTAATCACCAAATAGTTCTTCCTAAAATGGAGTAAAAAATGTATCCCCATATATTTTTCACTCATCAGTACTAGTTCTGCCATCTGAAATACCATCATTTATTAAGCCATTTCTCAGTTGGTGGACATCCCCTTAGTTTTCAGTTCTTTACTAACATACAACCACCATAAATACTTTTTATACATATAAGTCATTTTCTTCTTTGATTTTTGTGAGGTATAGACTAGCTATAGAGCTATCAAAGAGTCAAAGAGTACTCTGTTTGGTGACTTTGGAAGCCTACCAAATTGTTTTCTGAAATGGTTGGACCAATCCACAACAATTGTCATTTTTCTATCTTGTTATTTTTAACAATGCAATGGATGTCAAATGGAAGTACACAGTTGCCTTAATTTGAATTCACTTAATTATTAGTGGCTTGGTACATTTGAAAAATATTATTGAGAGCATGGATTTCTTCCTTTGAAAACTTTCTAGACAATTTTTTAAGACCCTAAAATGCAGAGTAAGTTCTGATCTGCATTGGCAGGGGGAATTCTTCCCTAGGTGTTCCTGATAAAATCATGGGTTGATTTAAAAAAAAAAACACCATAAAACAACTGACATTCTTATAAACAGTTATAGCAACATAACATTTTATATTTGATAATAATGATGATGGCCTTCACAAGTCTTTCCCAGGTTAAATACCTACACTTTCCTAAAGTCTAATCCTTACAGGGTATGCTTTCAAACTGTGATTGTCATATAGGACTGCTTGCCATCTTGGGGCGGGGGGGTGGAGGGAGGGAGGGGAAAAAACGAAACATAAGCCAGTGCAAGGGATAATGTTGTAAAAAATTACCCTGGCATGGATTCTGTCAATACAAAGTTATTATTAAATAAAATAAAATTTAAATTAAAAAAAAACTGATTGTCAGGGTCCCTTCAGAAAAATTGGGAGGAATCCTGGTGAATGGAAAAAATACTGCATTTTCAGTCATTGGAACCTGAGTTCAAATTCCAGATTTCCCATTTGCTAGTGACCTTTGGTAATTTTCCCCTCTCAGAACCATAGTTTTTTCATCTGTAAAATGAAGCTGTTGCATTAAATGCTTTCTTTTTGGGGGAGGAGGGAGATGAGGCAATTAGGATTATGTGACTTGCCCTCGATCACAAAGCTTGTAAAATATTTGAGGCCAGATCTGATCTCAGGTTCTTTTGATTACAGATTTCCCATGCTTTATCTACTGAGCCATCCAGCTATCCTGAATTAAGTGACTTCCTAAAGACTATGTTTGAATCTCTGATCCTATGAATCCATAACTAAGCAAAATATTTCAGATGTGATATGAACAGAACATATGGTCAAAATATTATCATTCTTTTTCTAGAAAATATACAATAGTGGCTTACTAGTTATTCTTTTCCTTCTTTCCTTTTAATCAAATGCAAAAAGAGCCCACTTCTTATTGAATGGTAAATGAATGTGTGTGTGTGTGTGTGTATGTATCTGAGGAGGTTTCAGGAAGAGAATTGAATACACACACACATATTATACTCAAGGATTCGTGTAACCATTTTTTTTTTTTTTTGGATAAGAAAGTGAAGTATAGTATTAAAAAAAAAAATCATAGTTCAGTGTTTAGAGCAGAAGTCCTGAACATATGGATAGATTTCAAGAGGTCATGAACTTAAATGGGACCAAAAAAAAAAAAATACATCTTCATTTTTACTACTCTCTAATGGAAATTAAGCATTTCCTTTCATTTTGAATTTCAAAAAAATTATTCTGAGAAGAGGGCCCTTGATTTCACCAGACTATCGGAGGAGTCCATGACCCCCAAAAGATTAAGAACCACTGACCTAGGGAAAGGGCATTTTGACAAAAACAAATGAAGTGATGGCAAGGAGTACTGGGAAGAGATTATTCAACGATTCAAACTGTGCAAGTTAATTGAGTCATGCAAGATTTTGTGTGATACCCTTCAAGTATATGCAGTTTAATTTGTACCCCTCACTTGTCTCACATTGTCGTAAAACATTGCTGCTCACTGCAAACTGATTTATGGGCCAGATTGCTTTTGTCAGGGTTCTGTGACCACAGACAGCCAGGTTCCCAGGACCTCTGGCAAAGGCATGCCTGAGAGAATCGGGAAGGACTTGGAAGGTATTTTCAAAGACACAGTTGTCACTGACCTTGTTCCATCCTTGCCCAGTCCTTTGCTTTCCCTTGGGCAGTCAGTTATACAGCCTAATACACAAAGCATTTCCCAGGGACACGGATAACACAGGTGAACCCAAACACAGATACTCAGGGAAGACCTCCCAGGGTCTCCGATTACTCAGAGCCAACGTTGCTCTGTCACAAAAACACTTTACCTGGCTCTTGTTCTATATCTTTTGCAGAACACAGAGCTTTATTTTAGTATCATTATTTAGCCTAAACACTGACACTATCAGTTGCATATAGGGAGCCATGATATTGCAAAGAGAATGGTGTTCTCTCTAGGACTATTAGCAGTAATATGGTCTCCCTTACTTTCAGTTCAACTGTCTCTCCTTGATTGAGACAGTAATATAGAATATCTCTTTTTTACATTTCTGAATCTTGCTGGGAAAGTTCACAAAACAGAGCCAATTTCACTTATTACAGTTTCATGTTATATAGCTCTGCTGATCCTGACTTTTTTCCCATAATCCTTTTAACTACTCCCTATCTCACGCCCCACAAGATCTGTCCTCCAAACCTTCTCCTTCCCTAAACCTTCTCCTAATTTATTAAGTTCCCACACTTAATACCGGATGACCTAGTTTTCTACTTGGCTAGAAAGATGGAGGCCATTAAAAGTATGTTCCCTCAGTCCTGTCTTCTCCCTCCTCAAATCTTTTCACCATCCTTACATATTCTTTCCTTATTCTCTTTGGTCACAGTGGAAGAAATATCTATTTCGTTCTCACTAAAATTAAGCCCTCTTTGTGAACGTTTGACTCATGCTTTTCTATCTCTGCTAGGATCTTGTTCTATAAGAAATAAGAGATAAATAGTAGTAGTGCCAGGACCTGGCTTCAGGAAGAGCACAAGTTCAAATCTGGTCTCAGCCACTTACTAATTCTGTGATCTTGGAAAGGTCACTTAAATGATCTCTGCTTCAGTTTTCTCATCTGTAAAATGGGGATGATAGTGCCTCCTTCTTGCTCCCAGAGTTGTTGTGAAGATAAAATGAGATATTTGTAAAATGTAATATAAACTTAGAAACATACTATAAATATTAACTATTATTATTGTTGGAAATATTTCTCTCTCAAATTGATATGTAATTTCTCTTTTCTTTCCCTTTGCCTTAAAGCGGGCTTAGGTCTTAAAATACTACTTTCTTAGGTTTTTTACTCAATTATTTTGCTATTTCTTATTCATTCAATTTAAGTGTTTTTGAAAAAGTAGTCTACACCTCGTATCTCCACTGGAATAATGAATCAATAAAAAGGCATTTATTAAGTTCTTACTATGTACCAGACATTTGCTTAGCACTGGAGATAAAAATACAAGCAAGCAAGATAATCTCTTGTCACAAGAAGTTTGCATTCTAATAGGAAAAAGTAACAAGAGCTGAAAAGTCTAGGAGGATCAGGCAAGATACATACATGGCGGTATGATTTATAAGTGTCTGCAAAGGACTATGGTGGCCCATTTCTGGGCAAGGTAATGGAGAAACCTAGAACCTGGGGAGCCAGGAGGCAGAGTTGTATTTTGGTGGGAAGAGGAAGTCAGAGTTCAGGTGGCATTCTGCACATCCTTGACTAAACTACCCATAATTAGTGTGTCACAGTTGTGCCAAAAGTCCCCTTGCCATTGACTGGTGCATATATAAAAGCTGCCAAGTCCTTTTTCTCTTTAGTTTAAAAATGTAAGCTCCAGTGTTTAGGTAATTCCTGGTTAATTTGTAGTCCTGACAGAGTTGTACTCACAAGTGCTATAGGGTGTTCCAAATCAGGTCAAGAGGGCAACAGAATGGTTCCAAGAATGATTCATGTTTCTTTTATTTTAGATATCAATAAATATTAATAAATTATAATTATTAATGTACTCTTTGAGAACATAAGCTATGTCCCTCTTTCTGAAATTCAGCATCCAAATGGCACACTGTAGTTAGGATTTGGGTAGGTCTTCTAATAACCTCTAATATTTTTTAATTTTCAGTGTCCCAAGCAATTTAGTAAGCTAAAGGAAATTTCCAAGTTGGCAGTACCCTATACATATAAAATCACAGGTCTAGACAAAAAAATAAAAAATTATGTGAGATCACACAAGTGATCTGATTTTTATTCCTTGAACCATGTGTCTACTTTTGCTTCTCTGTACTAGAGATTCTATTATGTATAATATTGCTAAATTTTGCATTTGGGGACTTCTAAAATCTTAGGGCTCTATGCAGCTGCATCATTTATATAAATTAAGTCTGCAAGTTCTCATGTGTGTGAAAGCTTTTTTTTTCCCAACATTTTTTGTCCTTGAATCCCAGTGACAGATAATTCAAGGAGGTTCATTCCAAAATTTTTTTTCTAAGCTAATAAAGCAGACAATAATAATCCATAGCCAAGGGAAATCTGCAAAGAGAGTCCAAGGTCTTACCTCATCACTGAAAATGAACATACCATGTTTTAAAAAACCGTGTCACTCACAAGAATGTTATGAGGAAGGAGGGGAAAAAGTTCATGGGAGCACATTAGAGGGCAAGTTCCTATAGAAATCCAAAAAATTACAATAAATACTTAAATCTCTTTTTGTGAGAAATAAAAAAATCAGAGCACAAAACAGGTATAAAAATAGTGTGGCTGTTCACTGTTTCAAAGTAGACTATTTTCTTCCCTTTCCAGATTCTCTTGTTTTATTTACGTCAATGCATATTGGCTGTCAGAAGAATTGATTTTATTTATCAAGTTACAGGCAATGATAAGTTTGTTTGATATCAATGAATTTTAAGTAGATATTTCCCTACTATAACTCAAACATGATAGGAGTCAATTTTGTAATTAGAGTTAATGATGTCTTTTTTAGAATCAGAAAGTTTCTTTAACTGGCTAAAGCTTTCAAAATAACTACCAACCAGTAAATTTGGGGAAGCATTCCATTACCAAAAAAAAAAAAAAAATGTTTGTCAGCCATAGACATCACTCTCTCAAATCCTGCATACTTTGGGAGTTGAAATATTACAGGTTGAGCCTTCATGCAAGGTTTGGGGAAGCTTGAGTCAAATCAGTTCAGCTGTTTTTGGATTAAATGAGTATGAAAAAAATGCATTTTCCTACCGTAAAAAAAAAAAAACCCTCTAGTGACCTTGCTTTGCCCTCAAATAACTCAAGAAATGGTTGAACATAAAAACTTCAAACTTTACGTATTCATAGTCCTCCGAGGAATACAATCCTTGTTAAGTTGAAAAAAAGCCTAGTATTTTTTGAGTTAGAGAACTCTAACATTACATGTTTGCACATGCTTCATATGTAACTCTTAGCTGGTTGCTGAAAATTGATATAAGACATTTATAGCACATGGGTAAAGGTGGTTTGTTACTTATTGATTATGTCACATTACTTATGACATCACATGTTGTGTGCCACAAGCTTTGCATTAAAATTAAAGCTTTTCATCTGTTAAGAAATATCAAAACAAAAGTTATGCCTCAAAATTGCAGAGGTTATATGCAATTCATACCTACCACCTTATTAAAATCCTGGTATCTGTAGTCTATGGACTCTCATGTCACTTGGTTTGATACTTGGATCACAATTTTTCTTTCCTCTTTAATTCTTGCCTTTACATTAGGAAACAACATATATATTAGTTCTCCCTCAAACACTCTAAACAGTCAGTTCTTCAACCTATACACTGACCAACTAATCCTTCATAATACCCACAGCCACATTCAAAGATGGTTATGTACTTAGTCTTACCATTACCCATAGATGCATCACTTCCATGTTCAAGAATTATCAAACCCCTAATTTCTTCATATCAGGACTTTCAAATCTTTTCATCCTTTTTAAATCACTCATGATTCCATTCTAACCCCCTCCCCCATCCTCACAGCTAAGAATTTTGCCTTATATTTTATAGAAAAAAATTGAAGTCATTTGCCATGAGTTCCTGCATCTCCTCTCTTTCTCATCTTATATCACTCATATGACTTCTGCTACTATTTCCCCTTTCAGTTTTGTCTCATAAAGGCTGGCCTTGCTGTTTACCAAGACTAACCCCTCTACCTTCACTAGTGATCCCATTCTATCTAATCTCTTCCAACAGATTTCTCCCTGTTATTCCCACTTTATCACTTACTTTCAATCTTTCCCTGTCTCCTGCTTCCTTCCCTCCTGCCTACAAACATACCTGTAACTTTCCCATCCCTAAAAAAAACTCTTGCTTGATCTTTCTATACCTACTAATTATCATCTGATATCCATTCTGCCCTTTTGACTAAACTCTTTGAAAAAGCCATCTACAATAGGTGCCTCTATTTTCTCTCTTCTTAACCCCTTTCAATCTGGTTTCCAATTTCATCATTTTGCTGAAACTACTCTCTCCAGTTACCAATGGCTTTTTAATTGTTAAATTCAATGGCCTTTTCTCAATTTTCATTTTCTTTAACCTCTCTGCAGTTGTTTATCACTCTTTTCTTACATGTGCTGCAAAATCTCTTTAAGAAACATGTTCTTTAAATATCATCACAACTCTTCCAGAAGTAGGCTTCTCAGATTCATCTACATAAAAGGGATCGCATTGGCTGAATGTACTAATACACTCTGTGAAGGCTTACAAGGATTGGGCTTATTGACCAGTTTCCTAGTATATAAATATTTGTTGAAGGAGGTGGGGAGATATGTTAAAACATTTGATAATAGAATTCTCCCCAAATTGTGATAGGCTAGATCATCAAACCATATCTAGCGAAATGAAACTTAACAGGGATAACTATAAAATCTTAGGTGTGAGTTCAAAAAAATCAATTTTACAAATAAAAGATTATGGGTATAACTAGATAGTAGTTGATCTGAAAAAGATCTTAGTATTCTGGTGGGTTTTAAATTCCATTTGAGTTGTATGTGATATAGTAACCAAGAAGACTAATAATGATCTGATGTTGTATAAAGATTTTGGGAAATAAGGAGATCATTATCCTATCAGACAAAGTCTGGGATTTTGGATTCTGGTGCCACATTTCAGATATAATGATGTAAATACTCTCATTTAGTTCTAGGATCTAAAACATCTAATAAAATTTTACAATGGGCAACATCTACTTAGCCACTCCCAAGTTTTATGTCATTGGCTATAGCCCTTATTGATTTACCTCTATTACTATAATTAATTTATAAACATTTAGTAAAATTGATAAAGATATACATAATCATGCATATAGACATAAGTATATATATATATTTACAATTTTGATGGTATAGTATATGTAGTATATGATATAATATTTTATAAATAGAATTTATAAATTCTATATTCATCGTATGTCTTCAATTCTCTATTTTGTTCCTAATTCATGTGTTACATTCCTGTTTCAAACTCCCCCTCCCCATTTACTTTTTAGAGCCACTTTCCCAAGTAGTAGCTGGAAGACTAAACTGGTAAATTCAACTCACAATTCAGCTCCTACATAGGAATTATGTCAAAAGGTACCCCTGGCCCCCACCAACATCTTCCTTTCTAAAGTTACCTTGGATCTTTTCTATATTCAAATTTATGTACTTGCCATTCTCTAGGAGAATGTAAACTCTTCAGAGCAGGGACTAGATTTTGTTGTTATTGTTGTTGTTTTGAAGGATATGGAATCTGTATAGTTCCTGACACATAAGTACTTAATAAAAACTTGTTCAGTTGTGACATATCACTGTGATGTAGCACTACTGTGCTAGGAGAAATAATAAGGGCAATAGTTTCAGAAAAAACATGATCTATATGAACTGATGCAAAGTGAAGTGAGAACTGGGAGATCATCGTACACAGTGGAATAATGTTGAAATGATCAATTGGGAAAGATTTAGCTGCTCTGATATATAAAGTGATCCAAAACAATTCCAAAGAGGGTTCATGATGAAAAACTGTCATCTGTCTCCTAAGAGAGAAATGATAAATTGAGTAAAAACTGAAATATAATTTTATTAGTTTATTTTTCTTGCTTTAAAAATATAGCTAATATAGAAATATTTTGCATAATTTCACATGTATAATTAACATCATATTATTTACCTTCTCAGTGGGTGGGAAGGAGAGAATTTGAAATTCAAAATTTAAAAAAGAAAGAATGTAAAAATAAATTAATAAGTTAAACAAACTTATTCATGCTAAAATAAAAGGGTACTGGATGTTTTCATCAAAGACAGAAATACTGAAGGAATCTGAGTCTGTTTTGCCTTTCTCTGTCTCACAGATTCCCTTCTCTCCCTGGCTCTGATAATCTCTCAACAATTGGTTAACAGATATTCTTTTTTCTCAGATTCTGTTTGGTTGATCCACTGCCTTTCTGCTCCCCAAAGAGTCTAACTGCCCCACAGACAAAAGGTGATTGTGATATGTTGTTTTTGGTAGGATCTCAATCATTCTTTTGGATTATTATTTTTAGACTGCTACATTGGCTAATCTTTCAACTAATTGATAATGACATAAATCTTTTATCTTGTGCATTTTCTGCACACTAAGATTTCATAGCAGAACTCCAGTCATTTTCTGAGTTTTTTGTTTTTTTGGCTTTTACAAACACATATTTACTTCAGATGGTATAATCACAAATATACAAACTCACTCCTCCAATGTATGGGGGGAATAATGTTCTCTCCCTGTACCATCTTAGGTAGTCACTGAGGAGGTGAAGGGAATTAGAGTTTTATCTTAGCACTGTTCCTATAGATCTAAATCCAATACTCTTTGAGAATAAGAAATATTAACATTGATAGTATGAGGAGAAATTAGATGAGAAAGGAAGGAGGTAACAGAGGCTGTCTAGATGCAATGGATAGAATACTAGATCTGGAGTGAGGAAGAGCTGAGTTCAAATTCAGTTTCAGATACTTACACTCCAGTTACTAGACAAGTCCAAAACCACTGAACTCCATAGCAAATAGTCCTTGAATTGATGTTTTTCTCTATTTCACATCTGTATACTTCTCAGAATTTCCCTTTCTCCTACTGTACCATCATTATGAGTAGAGCACATGCACTGTATGTTTCTGAATTGCCATTGATCTACAACTCCTTCAAATAATATTTGAGGTTTTCCATTTCAGGGAAGGAAATCTTTCAGTATTTCAACTAAAAGAGCTGAAAATCCTCAAGGTAGATTCTGTTCATTGTTTCTCAGTCACACTCCATACAATTGGCAATATTACTTTTGGGGGGATTATTTTTTGTTACATTTTAAGTTACAAACTATTTCCATCCCTTTGCAACTTCACTAGAGAAGGCTGCCGTTTGATGCAGATTTATAAAAATATATAAAACCATACTATGTATTTTTCTAATTATCAGTTTGTTCTCTGGAGGTGGATAGCACCCTTCTTTCACAGGTCCTTGATAGATGATTTGAGCATTTATAGTATAAAGAATAAGTTGATTGTTCACAAATATTCTTTGAACAATATTACCGTTATTATATCTAATATTTCACTCTTTGTTATTTCATGCAAATTTTCCCATGTTTTTTTAAAATCAATCTGCTCATCATTTCTTATAACATAGTAGTATTTTATTACCACATTTTATTTAGCCATTCCCCAATTGATGGATATCCCCTCAGTTTTCAGTTCTTTGCAACCGAAGAGATAGTTGCTACAAATATTTTAGAACATATAGGTGCTCTTCTTTTTTTCCCTGATCACCATAGGAAACACACTTAATAATGATATTGCTGGGTCAAAGGGTATGTGGTTATATAACTCTGGCAATATTACTTTTAAAAAATATTTTTACTTGAAACTTAAAACAACAACAAAAGATTATTTTTACATACATGGCAGAGCACAAAAGAGGACTGAAACTCACTTTCTATTTTATATTACTTACTTTTTAAAAATTCAACATGTTATTTTAAAAATTGTCTTTTAAACATAATTTTTTCTGAACTTTCTTTGGTCATCCTTCTACTTTGAGACACTGCAGATACTACACGGTCCTATGTCCATGGATCTCTATTAAGGTGAAGGAGTTATATTTCCTTCAGTGTTTGTGTTCATTACTGGTTTTTATATTAGAGGTATATGAATGAATGATAAAGATGAGAGATGCTAGAGAAATTCACAGGAAGAAATAATCTTTCTGGTATAAGGTTGGCAGGCAAATGGAACTCAAGCTAGGCTTGAAAAACAACTAGGATTCATATGGAAGGAAAAGATGAATTGTTCAAATGGCAATTTATGTAAATAAATGTTTACAAGACAATGAGTATATTCCAGTTGAAGTAATGGGACATAAAGTTGGAAAAGTAAGTCATAGCATATGGAAAGTGTTGAATTTAACTTTTGGAGGTGCAACATCACAAAGGAGGCAGAAATGCCAAGAGATTTAGACTCTAATGAGCTTTGCCCCTATTTCTGCATAACTTTGGGTAACACTGTTTTTTTCATTAACAAGAGTGAGAATCTCATAAAGGTTCTCTGCTGTAAACCAGATGCTTGCAAAATTTCTCCATTTTAGAGTAAAACTATTTGACAGGGGACAGGGATTATGTGTCCAAATAAATGGTAATTTCTTTTGGGACATTTTCAAACACTTAGCTTGTAGAAGAGATATACTACCACCAAACATATAAATTCCATTCAAATCTTTGAATAAAGACTGGACAACTATCTTTTGGGGAATGTGAGAGAGGATACTGTCAGTCAGATACAAGCTTGGTGAGGTGTTTTATCACTCCAATACTCTGTGGTTCTTTGAATTCTACAAGATTTAATTTCACAAACATATTTTAAATCACTTCTAAGTACTGCATTAGGTACTTGCAGATTTGATGTTCACTTTTTTTCAATTGTGTTTTGTGACTCTGGGATGTTCTTGGCAAAGATACTTAAATGATTTGCCATTTCCTTTTCATTTTTACAGATGAAGAAAATGAGGCAAACAGGGTGAAGTGACTTGCTTGAGGTCATACAGCTCATAAGTATCTGTGGGCAGATTTGAACTCTGGTCTTCTTGACTCCAGGCCTCCTGCTCTATCCACTGCATCACTTAGCTGTCCCACTTGAAGTTATATAAAGATAAATAAGATACCATGTTGCCCTCATGGAGATTGCATCTACTAACTAAGAGACTCTATTGTTGAGAATGATTTGTAATATAGCTGTTTAAAAAGCCAAATAATTTTTATATTTTTATTAATCAACTGACAAGTCTCGTTTTAGCAAGACACTGTTATGTTCAAGGCACCGTGTTAAACATGAGGAGTACCTAAAATTGTAATAAATGGTCCATTTCCCCAGATTATACCTTAGAACAAAGCTTCTTAAATTGTGGTTCATAAACCTACAAAGTGTCACGTAACTGAAGGTGGGAGTCACAAAATATTTGGCAACAGTAAAAGGTATCAATTATTCCACTGATTTCTTTTTTTTTTCTTTTAAATATGTTTCCATATTTGTCATGCTAGCAAGAAAAATCAGATCAAAAGGGAAAAAACTTAGAGAAAGAAAAAACAACAACCAAACAAATGACAGCAAAAAAGGCAAAATACTATTCTTTGATTCATGTTCAATCTCCATAGTTCTCTCTCTGAATGGGGATAACACTTTCCAACCTAAGTCTCTTGAAATTGCCTTGAATCACCTCATTGTTGAAAAGAACCAAGTCTATTACAACTGATGACAAGATTTAATTCTTTATGTAAAAATAAAAAAAGCATATCCATCTCAATATATAAATCTATCATCTTTAACAAATGGTAAAATTACATATATATACCAGAGAATTGTTTTAAAATAAACTTCTTTATTGTTTATTATCAATAAATGTTTGATTTGTAAACCTATTTATTTTATATACGTATATATTTGGGTTAGGGTAAAAATTTCTTGGGAAAAAGGGGTCAAAAGTGGAAAAAAATTAAGTTTAAGAAACCCTGGCCAGCCTAAAATACTAGGTCAAGAAGGGCAATATGAAGTTGTAAAGTCAGTTAGTGAGCTAAAGAAAAAGGAGGCCTGAATTTTATATACACATCAATCCAATTTAGTGTATTTTGATGTATAAGCATTCATTCAACAGGAATTTACCAAGCACCGACTATTTATAACACTTATGCTAGGCACTGGAGAGACAAAGAGAAAATGGAAATTGTCCCTGACCTTAGGGAACTTACCTTCTCCTATTACATGGTAGTCAATAAGATTGTGTGTTAACTGCATGTTGATACGGCTGGCTGGTCAGTAGGACCCAAAGTTGTGGAGGGAGTAATTTTGGAACGATATGCTGCCATACATATGGAAACAGTCTCAATCACTACCAGAATTAGGAGAGTAACCAACTTTTGGCTTCCTTATATTCAACACATGTGTTCTGTGGGAACCTCTCTTACAGGAAAACAGCAACACATTTACTTCAGAATTCTTCCTCAGGCCTCTTATTTTATTTCTTTCTTTCTTTTCTTTCAATCACAAGCATTTATCTCCCGTTCTGTTTTTCATGCTGCTTCAGGCTCATGATTTGTTCTCCATCACTCATTAAGTCCAATGCTTTATTTAAGAACACTAGTTAACAAGTGGTACTGCTTGGTATTTTTTCTGGACTCTTTCCATTTTTTTAAAAAACAGGAAATAGACAAAAACTTTCTGCTGGAAATGCATCATCTTTTAACCCCTTTCCTGCCAAAGTGAATTAAAAAACCCACCAAAGACTATTAACAAATTATTGATGTGTTTTATTTTAACATCACCTTCATGTCCAAATATATCCTCTTCCCTCAAAGAACCATTCGTTGTGACAAAAATTTTTAATTTTAAATTAGAGAGAAAAGTCATTTAACACAATCACCCAACACCCCGACCAATGTCTGATGGTGTTCCCCAACCTGTAAGCTCTCATTTCTTTGAAGAGAAGGGATGGGCTGCATTTCTTTCTCTCTTTTTTAAAGGTCAAGCTAGATTGCTATAATTCTGCATTTCCAACTTTGTTTTTCCAAGGAAAATACTTTAAAAGCAGCAATCTTGGGTATAGTCTTAGCAAAGGGAGGGTAAGAAGGAGACACAAATAAATAAAGCACCTTAAGCTCAGAAAAGGAAACAGTGCACTGATTTTGACTGTGGTGGTGTGACCTGGGTAGTTGACACAACCTCTTTCCATCTTCAAACCTGACGTGGAAAGCTGTCTTCTGGTCTTGATGACCGCTTCCCTAAAGCTCTCAGGATAACACACTGTCCATTTTTAATCAAGTGAAACGTGTTGATCTATCTTTGACTGAGCACTTACAGCAAAATTAGGAGCTGTTATGGCTTCCTTCAGATAGTATTTATGCTTCTCTCCAGGAGCTGCTTTTGTCCTGTAAAAACATCCCCACAGTAAGATTTTCAACCTTTTAGGATAGCATCTGACTCTATTAGCTCCTAAAGAGAAGAACCATAAATAACCCCACCATTCTATGCTTTTAGCCAAAGCCATCAATCATTGGCATTTTTCCTTTGCCTCCTAAGAGAAAGCAGTTCTATAGCTAGAAAATTTGGTTTACAAAATGCCTTATTTTTTTGGGGGAAGAGTAGAGAGAAGTGTATATGTATGTATGTATGTGCTTGTGCATGTGTGCATATATGTGTTTCTGGGGAACATTTAGGAGGGTTGCAAATTGGAGGTAATTATTAATTTTTATCTCCCCTCTCATATCTCCTATAATCAAGATAGGAAGACTCTTCAGAACAGTATTACATACTAAGTATTAGACTCTTCCTCACAATAACCAAGCATTATTTCAGAGGAGTGATGATGAAGCAAATCATTCAACTCCTGACAGAAGTGAAAGAGTAGAGAATGAGATAGGTATTTTTTCAACATGGCTTATTTTTTTCTTCTTTTCTTTCTTTTACATGGGTGTAGGAATCAAAAGGAGGAAAATGAGATTTTTGTTAACTGAAAAAAATTATCAAAAAACCCCAAAAAGGTAATAGACCTTGGGCTTTATTTGTTTTAGGACCTAATAATAAGTTGGGAGTTTCTTTGGTTCAGAACAGCAGTTGGGTGAAGAGATGACATTTTAACATTTCTTTAATTATACAAATAGTCTTTTATTTTTTCTAATTATACATAAAACAATTTTTAAACATTCATTTAAAATTATTTATTTATTATTATCATATTTATATTTTTGCGAGGCAGTTGGGTGTCTGAAGCCTGTTTTGAATGCAGATCCTCCTAACTCCAAGGCAGGTGCTCTATCCACCTTGCCATCTAGCTGTCCCCCAACCTTCATTTTTTAAAATAAGATTTTGAGTTCCAAATTTTTCTTTCTCCTTTTCTGAACTCCTTCCTCTTCAAAGTAGCAAGCAATCTGATGCACAATCGACATATTAATTCTTTCAGCCTAGAGAGCCATGGAACTAAGTGGAAAGCTTAAGGCTTGAAGGAATTAATTTAGCTCATCAAGACATGAGTACCATAGTGCATGAAAATAACTTACCTGATGAAAGTCAGACTCTATTCTGCAGTAAACATCAACTTTTCATCTTAAAAAAATTATATTGATGCCTTTTGTTTATATTGTCATAGTCATTTCAATATATGTTCTTCCCTATCTCCTCTTCCCAAATTAAATCTTCCCTTACAACAAAAACAACAATGTTAGCTTTTCTTCTTTTTTTAGTCATGAAATATAAAGGAAATTCTGGCCATGTTATATTAGGTAAATCGATAGAATTTTAATGTGTTGAATGACAGTAGGACAGAATATTTTAAAATTAGAAGCCTTGATTTCCTGTTCCACCAGAGGTATCATTGCTCTTGCAAATTGGATGTCAGGCTAGGCTTGGTTCAGTCACAAATGCATTGTGTTGCTTTGGGCAAGTCTTTTAACTTTTTGGATCAGACTTATGCTAGCATAACCTCTCATTTCTGAAATTTGGAAGTTGCTTATTTGACCCTGTTATGCTTTTAGCCCTCTTTCATTGTGTTAATATAATAATTATTCACAATTATTTGTAAATGTATATGTAAGATTTGTAATTTTGAAACATTTGTAAATGTATATGTAAGATATTTATAATAATTATTGAAAAATATTTGCAATATTTCTAAAAGTGCCTAGCATATAAATAGGTGCTATGTAAATGCTTATTCCCTTCCCCTTCCCTTTAAATCAGTTCAGACTAGTAAGGGAAAGCATTTTATTCACTTCTAAGAATCTAAATTATGATACCAATGTTATTTATCTTCATATAGATCTGATTTTTAAGTCCATACTTTCTAGGTTATAAATAGAAATATCTACTAATTTATACTTCCTCACCACATCTCCTAAAAATCAAATTTTTCTCATTTCCTCCAATTCTGTATTTCTCTTTATTTCTTTTTTTTTCTGTATTTCTTAATACATCATATTGAGACTTGTTTTTATGTATATAAAGACCTTTCATTAGCCTAAACAATTTCTTTTGTTTTACTCTATTTCCTACTACACCGCTAGGAAGTGTCTAAGGCTGAATTTGAATTCAAATCTTGTTGACTCCAAGCCCAGCACTCCATTCACTGCAGCACTACCTAGTTGCCCTATACATATGTATGTGTGTGTGTGTGTGTGTGTGTGTGTGTGTGTTTGATATAAACATTACAAAAATTTATGGAAAGGTGTAGATAGAAGCACAGTTGATCAGTTGTGGATGAGTTTGTACTAGTGGAGAGAATAACTATAACAATAAAAAAGCAGAACCTTGATGTAATCACTTATCTCTCCGCTAAAACCAAGGAACTAAACTTTGTTTGTTGGAAAACAAATTTGTAAAAGATCAATTAGTACCCATCTAGAAAAAGTAGCCATGATGATTAAAGCCCAGCATGGTTTCATGAAGAAAATGTCATACCAAACTAATTTTATTTCTGTTGTTTTGGGGATAGGATTGGAAGATTGGTAGATCAGAGAAATTATGCAGATAATACTTATCTGTTTTTGGCAAATCATTTAACAAAGTCTTTCATTATTTTTGTGAACACATGGGATGATAATGGCATAATTAAGTAGATTCATTTGTGATTGAATGGCCAGACCCCAAAAGTAGTCATTAATAGTTCAATGTCAGTTTGGGATAGGTTCTCCAATGGAATCCTTTAAGTCTCTGTGCTTGAAATTTTTGCTGTTTAATGAATGTTCTTTCTAGCATGCTTATCAAATATGCAGATAACATACAGGTAGAAATGATAGCAAAGAAACTACATGGATGACAGAGTCGGGATTCAAATTGATCTTGACAAGTTAGAACCCTGAGATGAATAACAATAAAACGTAATTTATGAGGGAGAAATGTGAAGACTTGCTTGGTCCCAGCAGCCCAAATAAAGCATAAAATCTAACCCTTGGGTTACAACCCATCAAAAAACACAAAATAGGCAGAAGGCAGCTAGGTGGCACAGTGGATAGAGCATCAAGACTGGAATCAGATTGACCTAAGTGTAAATCCAGCTTCAGACATTTACTAATTAATTGTGTAACCTTGGGCAAGCCACTTAACCCTATTTGCCTCAGTCAACTCATCTATAAAATGAGCCAGAGAAGGAAATGGCAAACTACTACAGTATCTTTGCCAAGAAAACCCTAAATGGGGTCATGGAGAGTCAGATATGACTGAAATGACTGAAAAACAAGTAATTAGGAAGCAGTTCATATGAAAAAAGACCTAGGGATTATGGTAGACTGCAAGCTCAGCATAAGCCAATAGGATAATATGGTACGCCAAAAAAGTCAGTACAGAAATTACTGTATTAAAAGAGGCATAGGGTTCAGAAGGAGGGAGGGAATGGCTTGGTTTTCTCTGTGCCGATCAGAAAATCCCTATAGTATTATCTTAAATTCTGGGGATTGTTTTTTGTTTGTTTTGTTTTTTAAGACTATCAGTAATCTGTAGGGCATTCAAAGGAGAGTAAGTAGGATGATGTAAAGTTCTGAGTTCATGCAACATGAGAATTAGAGCAATAAGTGATGTTTAGCTTTGAGAAGTGAAGACTTTGAGGAGCATAATAGCTGTGTATTTTGATCCTATAGGAAAAAGGAGATTGACTTTTCTTTACCTCAAAGGACAAAACTAAGAATAATGAGTAGAAATTGCAAAGAAGTCATTTTTTTTTTTAAATCAGGAAAACCTTCCTAATGATTAGTGCTATCCAATAACAGAGTGGGATTTTAGGCAATAATGGATTACCTGTCATTTGAGGTCTTTAAATAAAATTTGGTACCATCTTGTCAGGTAGGTGGTAATAGGATGTGCATGATTGTAAACAACAGTTTCATTCCACTGTCTAGCTAAGATTGGAGCTTTATCACCATTGCATTGAGCAAAGCAACTCCTTAGGTTTTCTGCTAAGATATGAAAAGAATATTATTGGCATTGGTGGCCATTACCACATGGGAGTTGTTGAAATATTTAAGTTTCAAATCGTAGGAGTTTTGCCATTCAAATTCCAGGTCAGATGCAGTTATTGCCAGATTGGTGTTATTAAGGTACATTTGTATATTCTTTGTTTTAGTTTTTAGCCAAGAATATGAATACATAATATTTACAAAAAGAGTTCCTTGGAATCTCACAATAGCACTAATTCTCTATACAGTGAATCCTACCTAAAGCAGTTTGCCTTAGGCCTCAGTTCCAGTTCTTATAGGTAGGAAAGTATCAAAATACTTTCATTATAAAGTATTTTCACTTACAAGGTGAATTCCCAACAGGGACAATGTTATAGTGAGAGTTCACTGTATTATACAGGTAGTTTAACCTGGTTCTCAGATCAATCAGTTGAACAATGGAAAGTGTAGGTGTCTTCTCTTGGTTTTCATTTTGATTTTAATTCAAGTGAAATTTAGTGTAAAAAAGTGAGGATGTAGTATTGTAAATTGCCCTGGTAAAACTAGGTCCTAGCTGAGAATCACCTTTGTGATCCCTATTACTTCTTCACTTCCCAGATATTCTTAGTAACCTTCAAAATCGACTTTGTAACAGAAGTCAAATATACAATGTCCTTAAAATTTAATAAATACTGGACCTTAGAACTGGAGTTCCACCTAAGCACTCTCTGGGTATGGAAAGAAATAAAAACAACAGTAATAGCAAAATCTCATTCTATTTATTTTTCAAACTATGAGAAGCTGTAAGATCCTGTGAATGAATGAATGAATTTGTTAAGTGCTACAAATTTGTTGCATACAAATACAAAAGCTGGACAATTCTTGTCCTCAAGGAACTCATATTTGAATAGGGAAGATAAGGCCTTGGGAAGGATTTTTATTGTTGTTGTTTTGGGGTTTTGTTTTGTTTTTGTCTAGGAAATGAATAGAGTAATGGGTTAGTTGATTAACATGCCTTTTCTAGAAGCAAAATTTTAAAAAATTATTATTATAGTTTTTTATTTACAAGATATATGCATGGGTAATTTTTCAGCATTGACAGTTGCAAAACCTTTTGTTCCAATTTTTCCCCTCCTTCCCCCCATCCCCTCCCCCAGATGGCAGGTAGACCAATTCATGTTAAATATGTTTAAGTACATGTTAAATACAATATATGTATACATGTTGCAACAGTTATTTTACTGCACAACAAGAAATCGGACTTTGAAATTGTGTACAATTAACCTGTGAAGGAAATAAAAAATGCAGGCGGACAAAAATAGAGGGACTAGGAATTCTATGTAGTGGTTCACAGTCATTTCCCAGAGTTCTTTTGCTGGGTGTAGCTGGTTCAATTCATTACTGCTCTATTGGAACTGATTTGGTTCATCTCATTGTTGAAGATGGCCACGTCCGTCAGAATTGATCATCACATAGTACTGTTGTTGAAGTACATAATGATCTCCTGGTCCTGCTCATTTCACTCAACATCAGTTCATGTAAGTCTCTCCAGGCCTCTCTGAAATCCTCCTGCTGGTCATTCCTTACAGAGCAATACTATTCCATAATATTCATATACCATAATTTACCCAGCCATTCTCCAATTGATGAGCATCCACTAAGTTTCCAGTTTCTGGCCACTATAAAAAGGCTGCCACAAACATTTAGCAAAAGTACTTTTGACTTAATTATGGTTCCTGGAATAAGAGGTAGAAAGATAGGAATAGTGCCTGGACAGCAGCTGGGCCATTGAGGAGGGATGATGACAAGAGGGCTGATGTTAATCAAAGTTGATTTTGGAGCTGACTAGAAATACTGATCTCACTAATCCAGTACATAGGACTGGAAGTCAGGGGAAAAAAAAACCACACCAACACTATATTAAATCTAGTCTCTGACACTTAATAGCTGTGTGACCATGAGAAAATCTTAATCTCTATGAGTTTCAGGTAACTTATATAGCAAGTTAAAGATGAGTTTCCAGCCTTAATAAAAGGAACTGCTAAACCAAAGAAGTCATAGAGCCTTGATTCATCCATCCATCCATTTAATTAAGTAACTAATTAAGGCCAGATGAACAATTTATATTACAACAACATTATAAAACTAAGAAATTTTGAAAGACTTAAAGAATTCCAGTCAACACAATGTTTGCCTGTAATTCTAGACGACTGATGATGAAGAATCTCCTGAGAAAGAGACAATGGACCCATGATATAAAATGTGATACATTTTAACATGGCCAATAGGGAATTTATCTCACTTGACCTCAAACATCTGCTTCATGAGTTCTGTTCTTCCTTTTATTTTTCATTTGAAGGGATGTGAGCATAAAAAAATTCTGAATAACTGAATTACACCCCCCCACACACTAATTTAACAGAATGAATAATAAAAAACATCCAAACAACAGGGTGCTTTATATAACAGATTCCAACAGTTATTCCAACAGTCATTCCATAGTAATGTTTTACATGATGATTAAAGTATAAAATATAACTATTTTATGCTAATTATACCTATGTGAATTATACTTCCTTATATTTTGTGATCCAGTATGTTCAATCTCCTTGCTGCTCCTGGAATGAAACACTCATCTGTCTCTGAATCTTTTCATTGGCCGTCCTGACCTTATACTTAGAATTCTCTCTCCTTCAACTCTACCTCCAGGTTTCCTTCAAGTTTCTCCTGAAATCCCACCTTCCAGAAGTCTTTGCTGGTCACTCTTAGGGTTAGTTCCTTATCTCTACTGATTATCTCCATTTACTCCATCCCTATCTTGTTTGTGCTAGTTCTTTGTATATTGTCTACTTGAAAACAGAGTCTGTCTTTTGCCTCTTTTTGTATTCCAGCTTTTAGCATAATGCCTGACACAGTGCTTAATAAGGTCTGTCTGAGATTTATATGAACCCTGTTAGCAGGCTAAATTGGTTTTAAATTAGAAAAGTTTTCCTTTTCCTCTTATCCTGTGAGAGAAGGGTCATTGTTGGATTTATAGATAACGAAGCTTGTCATATTAAAAGGGAAGGGCTCCTTTAAGAAGTAACAGTGGCAGGGGCATCTAGTTGGTGTAGTGGATGGAGCAGTAGCCTTGAAGTCACAAGGATCTGAGTTCAAAAGTGACTTCAATCAGTGGACAAGTCATTTAACCCCAATTGCCTCAGAAAAAAAAAAGTAACGGGGGGGGGGGGAATCAGGAGGCGATCACCCCTCAGAGCTCTCCACCCTGTCCCTTTTGAAAGTCTAGAAGCAGGCAGATTATGTGGATAATTAAGCAGGCGCAGAGGAGCAAACTGGAAGATGTTGAGAAAGAGGGAGGCAAGTTACATATAAAACAATTCACAGTGGAACAGAAGTTGTTCGTCCTTCATTAGATCTTGAGGCAGGTGATAACATGACCTGCAAATGAATTGGATTTAAGTAAGAGTAAGTAGTTTCCTTTATATTATTGCAGTCATTGTATAAATACCTTAGAGAAGGAGTTAACTGGGATATTATGATTATTATTGTTAACCGCTATCCCAGTTAAAAAAAATAATAACTAGCTTTATTTAAAGCTCACCTTGCATCAGATGCTTCACAAATATCATCTCATTTCATTCTTACAACAATCCTGGGAGGTAGGTGTTGTTATTATTCCCATTTTACAATTGAGGAAACTGAGGCAAATGGAAGTTTGTTGAATAAGTTTTGATTGACACACTGAGATTTACAAGCTCCCTGATAGCAGATTAACAAGCCTAAAAGGGCTGAGACCAGGGCTTCCTGATTCTGGCCTCAGTCCTAGAATACAATCCCTCTAATTTAGTTTTATTACTATTCACAAGGAGAGGAGGACAATAGAAGCCAGTGGGGAACAAGGGTGTGTGTGTGTGTGTGTGTGTGTGTGTGTGTGTGTGTGTGTGTGTGTGTGTGTTTGTGTGTCCCATAGCCATCAGACCATAGTAGCACATGATGAGATGGCTCAGACATGGAACCAAGCAATTGTTTTTAACTCCAGTGAAGACCCAGCCACTTCAGGGCTCAAAATTACATAGAGTTTTAGACAGAGATGGCTGGCACAAATATGTGCCATCATCCCAAGTAGAAGAGAGTAGTTGGTCAGTGAACATTTATTAAGCACCTGCTATGTGCCAGGCATGGTGCTAAGTGCTGGGATACAAAAAGAGTCAAAAGACAAGGAGCTTACAATCTAATGGAGTAGAAAACATAGAGTAGTATTGTGGGATCAGTGATGAGAGAATATTTTCAAAAATTGCTTCAGGAGGAGTGAGGAATGAGGGGAAGGGATTTGGACACCTTAAATTTAACTGTGCTGTCCGGTAAGAGGCTGGAGGGGGTCTCTGGGCTTATTAGCCTTGGCATATAAGCATCCCGGGCACTGTTGCCATACTAGTAGTCATACCAGTCAAACTACTTTTCACAGGTTCATAGGTTCCGTGGCTTGGGAGCTGGGCAGATCACCAGTGTCAGAAATACTTGATGCCGGTAAGTGAGATAATGTATGCGTAATACTTGGAAAACCTTAAAATGCTATTTAAAAATCAGCATTTTTCAAACTAAAGGGCCAGGTGCGAGGGTTGCCCATACCAAGACCATGGCTACATCTCTGCTGTCTGTGTAATTGCTCTCTCCCTGCCAAAGACCAAAGCCTTTCCTTTCTTAGTCTTTCTGCAGCGACAGCTGATCCTGCTGCCTGTGATGGCACGGTAGGAATGGCTTCTGCTGAGTGCATATGGGTTTGTTTTTTCCCTGCCAGGCACTTGTGTCCCAAACCCAAGTAATCACTGCTACCCTGGCAGTTGCCTTTCCTTTAAGATCTGTCATCAGTGAGAATCTACAGCTGCAATTCGTGTGGAAGAACAAGGATGAGACTGGTCAGACACTGAAAAGCTTGTGAGCACACTCAATTGAGTATGACAGATTCTCACACTTTGCTCAAACTTGATCCCTGTGTTTTTAGCCTTTCTGGTACCCAGTTTGGGTTGATCCCTGTACTTTACTCAGAATCTTGTTTTGGACTATGTTAATTAACCAGAATAGGGCAGCTAGGTGACATGGACAGAATTCTGTCTGGGCTTGGAGTCAGGGAGACTATCTTCCCGAGTTCAAATCTGGTCTTAGCCACTTACTAGCTGTGTCATTTAATTTTGTTTGCTTCAGTTTCCCCCTCTACAAAACAAACTGGAGAAGAAAATGGCAAATCACTCCAATATCTTTGCAAAGAAAATCCCAAGTGGGGTCACAAAGAATCAAACATAACTGAAATGACTGAAAAACAAGAAAGTTGGCCGGTATTGTTGCAATCCTGGGTGTGTCTGAAGGAGCAAAAAATATGGTCTTGGATATTTTGGATATGATAAGGGATCAAGAAACAGTACTGAGGAAACCAGAGACAGATAAAAGCTGTCCTGTGATGGAGGAGAGGCAAGATAGGAGGTCTATGAGAGAGGTGGATTCAGTGTAGAACAGCAGAGCTCCCAAAGGTAGTAAGGAGCTAGATCAAACAGCCTTGCTAACACATCAACAGGGGATAGAAGGAGAAAAACTGTCAACAATGAGTCTCCTTGTGGAGGGACAAACCTGGATCTGGTTCATCATTAGTTCTGATAGTTTGTGTGAAATTTGAAGGTTCGTAGAAAGGGATGCGCTCTCTCTCTCTCTCTCTCTCTCTCTCTCTCTCTCTCTCTCTCTCTCTTTCATTCTCTCTTTCTCTCTACTGTGTGTGTGTATTTGTATGTATAAATATATATACACACACATATATATACATACATGTATGTGTGTATTTATAAGGGGGCTCAGTCCAGTCATAGGTCTCTAAATTGGAATTTATTACACACAATTGTACTTAGGCTCTCCTTTCAGGAAGTATGCTTTAATGTCAAGGTTATGTATAACTTATCTTTTAGGCACTCAGCCCCATCACTATTAACCTTGGAAATTCCAAATGAATTCTTGGAGGTTTAAAACAAAACTATATAAAATACAATGCCTTAGTTTTAAGTGTTCTAACCACCTTAAGGCCCATTCCCCATTTTCCCCCATTTGCTTTCGTAACTATTTGATAAGGGTCATGAGATGAATTAGTCCTCCAAATGTTGAAGACTTGTGGATTTATGCCCACTTGGAAGCATTTCTCTTCCAGGAATGTCAAAGCTGGCGACCTTTTGGATGTTAATTTGTTTCTCCATCTGTCCTATACATTCAGTGTAGACTTGGGGAATATATTTGAGCCTACTCAGCTTTCCTTTTTTGCATTGCTATCCTGATTGCTGTAAAGAGAAGCCCCTGTATATTAAGCTTCTATGCTTCTGTAATAACAAGCGTTTGTCTTGTCAGGTACTAGGGGTAAGGATAAACCTGCTTCCACATCAAAGTTCTTTTATTAATGCAGAAGTCACTTTGGTCACAAAATCCCACGCTGGAGATCACGACAGCAAACTTTCTCAAAACACAAACAAATTCTTAGAAAGTGATTAAAAGCTCTGATGTTGCACCAGTGCCCCTTGGCCCCCACCCCATGCACACAGAATGCCCTCTTTCACCCCTCCCCTCCAGTTAGCGTAATTACAATGTTCCACTGGCCCCTGCTGGGATGGACAAATTGTGCCAGAGGTTACATCCAGTTAGCAGGCTTTGCCAGGGTGTAAGAGAATCCACGACTCCGGGGGTATGAGGCAGAGCATGGTCTGAATAAAAAGTCAGAGTTCAGGGAAATCACAGATCCAATGAGTAAGCCCAGCTAAGAATTCGAGGGCAGAAATTCAAACAAGTCAAGAAATACCAGAGCTAGGGGCTCAGCTCACATTTTACAAGTAGTGAATTTACAAGTGGCCCACCCAGGATAGGAACAGCGACTAACACAGGGAAGAAGCTTTGTGAACATTATTTGCTTCATGAACGAATAATGCTCCTGGCATCAGTATTTATGTCTGGCAGGGTGCTGACCATCTTCCTCTTCTCTCCTCACACACTCAGCGGAAAGTACTGCAGCTGTGGGCTTTGGGAGGAATCTCTAAAGTCAACTAAAGGATGCTTTTCTATTTTAACAGGGAATAGATGTAGAAATCAGGATATTCAATTTGGGAAAAACTTATTACTTCTGTCAATTTGTGACTCTGATGAACCAGACTTAGGGATCTTAGGGACGATGCGGTTCAACCTCCTAATTTCACAGATGAGGAAATTGAGACTCAGAGAAATTAAATGAGACCCAAATTCACAATCCTTTGCCAGGTGTTTAGAGTTCTTTATAATTTGGCTTCTACATACCTTTTCAAAATTTTGAATACCTTTTAAAATATATTTTTCAATGTTTTTTCGATATTTTAATACCGTCTAAATATTGCCCTCTTTTGTGTGCTTTATTTCAGCCAAAATGATCTACTAGCTCTTCTTTGTACAAAGCAGTATATGATATTCTCTAGCTCATCTTTTTGCCTTTGCACAAGTGATTCTGCCATATCTGGAACACACTCTCATCTCACTTCTACTTCATAGAATCTTTAATTTCTTTCAAGTCATAGCTCAGGTACTGTCTCCTACATGAGGTCTTTCATGATTCCCTTGGTTATTGCTATTCTTTTCCACTTTGCATCATTTTAAAATATCATTTACTTAAGTCCAAGTTGTTGTCCTCCAGAATAATATAAGCTTCTTGAGAACAGGAACGGCTACATTTTGTCTTTTCATACTCAGTATCTGAGCACAAAGATGTATAATGAATATTCCTTGAATTCCTCAAGACAATCAAGCTAGTAAATGTTGGGATTAGGATTTGAATGCAGTTTCTTTAACCCCAAATGCCATACCTTTTCCACCATACTACACACATAATAGCCACCAGCATTTATCAAGAACCTGTTATATACAGAGTATTATGCTGTGCCCCGGGAGATACCATGGTAAATAAGATATAGTTGCTGCCCTCATAATGCTTACAAAATAATGGCTTTGTTGTTATTCTGTCACTTTCAGAGAAATACTATTACAAATGATCACTAGGGTGATGTCTGCTTACACACTGGATCTTGCATGACATACTAATTGCCCAAGTTGAGATATTAAGAACCCCCATGATTTGTGGATGTAGTCCTTGGCAAAAACTGCTTATTTGTAGGTCAGGATTTCAAGAGTAGGCACAGGCAGAACAGCATTGAAAATATAATCTTTCTGGTCTTGTAAATTTTCTCTGGATGAAGACAGTCAAGGCAAATCTTGAGATATTGCCACATTTATAATTCAACCCAATTCCAGCTGTTGGACATGGAATGACAAACTGAGCAATGAGATGCTTGGCAAATATTACTGGCCAGTCATCTCTAACAACCTGCTTCAGGGCATCCTCAGTAGCTTGCCCCATTCTTTCACTCTGATTATATTCTAGAGGGTGATGACATATGATAGTGACACTTTAGGATTCCTACCCATAAATACCTCACATTCAGCAGGCACATGTAGACTTGTCTGAAATAAAAGTCTGACAATATATATGTAGTGCTTAGCATAGTGTCTGGCACATAATTTGTGTTTAATAAATGTTTATTGATTGATTTAAAAAGCTGCTACAGAAATAAAATGGTAGCAGGGATTTAAAAGGGAGCTAAAAACACATGAAATCATTTTGAGAGAGTCTCTTATGTTCAGTTTTACTTCTGCAATATTCCTGATTTTGATTCCTAAGAATTGTGACTAGGTATTTTTGAACCAAGAGTAGGTAGCATGAAAGACACTCTCAGTTGTAGAGAAGTGGGATAATGTTTATGGTAAATAGATAAAGCCCTTGGGACACTAGTAGAGGCTACTACTGGGGAGGTACTAGGGAAAGGAACAGGGCAGATCAGAGAAGAAGCTCACTCCAAAATACTGAAAGACTAGAAATACTTTGAGAAATTCAATATAAAGTCCTAGTTGTCCTCTGTAGTTGCCCCTACCCAGCCATTTCTCTCTTTTTTTAAAATAATAACTTTTTATTTTTTCCAAACACATGCAAATGTAGTTTTTAACATTCATTTTTGCAAAACCTTGTGTTTCAAATTTTTCTCCTTCCCTTGCCTCTCCCCCAGACATCAAGCAATTCAATATAAGTTAAACATGCACAATTCTAAACAGATTTCCATGTTCATCATGCTGCACAAGAAAAATCAGATCAAAAACGGGAAAAAAACATAAGGAAGAAAAAAATGCAAACAACAACAAAAAGTGAAAATACTATGCTTTAATCCTCATTCAGTTTTCATAATTCTCTCTCTGGATGTAGGTGGTTCTTTCCATCACAAGTCTATTGGAATTGCTTTGGATTACCTCATTGTTAAAAAGAACCAAGTTCATCACAGATGATTATCACATAATCTTGTTGATGTGTACAATGTTCTCTTGGTTCTACTCACTTCACTTAGCATCAGTTCCTGTGTAAGTCTCTCCAGGCTTGAAATCAACCTACTCATCATTTCTTATAGAATAATAATATTCCATTACCCTTTTATACCACGACTTATCCAGCCATTTCCCCAACTGATGGGCATCCACTCAATTTCCATTTCCTTGTCACTACAAAAAGGGTTGCTACAAATATTTTTGCACATGTGAGTCCTTTTCCCATTTTTATGATCTTTTTGAGCTACAGACCCACAAGAAACATTGCTGGATCAAATGGTAAGCATAGTTTGATAGCCTTTTGGACATAGTTCCAAATTATTCTCCATAATGGTTGAATCAAATTCACAATTCCACCAATAGTGCATCAGTGTCCCAGTTTTTCCATGCCTTTTCTCACACTTATCATTATCTTTTCTTATCACCTTAGTCAATCAATCTGAGAGGTGTGAAGTGGTACCTCAGAATTGTTTTAATGTGCATTTCTCTAATTAATGGCAATTTAGAGCATTTTAAAATATGACTAGAAATAGCTTTAATTTCTTCATCTGAATTTGTCTATTCATATCCTTTTATCATTTATCAATTTACCCAGTCATTTATCATAGCCGATAGGAAGGAAGAAAGGAATGAAGGAAGGAAGAGAGGGAGAGAGGGAGGGAGAGAAAAACAGAGGAAGGAAGGAAGGAAGAGAAAGAGGAAAAAAGGAAGGGAGGGAGAAAGGAAGGAAACATTTATTAATACTTATTAATGTGCCAGGTACCAGTGTTAAGTTATGTCATATAATATAATGAATGTTATATAATTTAATCCTTACAACAAACCCTGGGAGAAAGATGCTGCTATTATCGTCATCATCTTAACTTTGCATGTGAGGAAACTGAGGTATAGAGGTGACTTGAATGAATCACTTAAATAACATGCTCAGAGACAAGTAGCTAGTAAATGTATGCCTTCTTGACTCCAGACACATTATTTTACTTATTTTAGTGCCACTTATCTGCTGATATTTTTAGTAGTAGGGTACTTCTGAGAGCTGTACTGAATTATATGAAGTAACGTGGCAGAGAGAGCTGAAGTGATGCAAAGGGAAGAGAAACTTAGATGGTACATTAATCAAATTTGCAGATGACACAAAGCTTGGAAGGAGCGCTAACATAGTATATGACAAAACTGGGTCCAAAAAATCTTCACAGGCTAGAGAATTGACCAAATGTAATAAGATGAAATTCAACAAAGATAAATGTTAAAATTTGCATTTGGACCCCCAAAACAAACCTTACAACTGTGAAATGGGGAAACATGGTCAGACAATAATAATTCTGAAAACTATTTGGGGGTTTTAGTAGCTAGTAACTATAATATGACATATGATAGTATTGTGACAGAGAAGATGACTCAGCTAATGTGATCTTAGGGATCAAATGGTCTGGTATGACTCTTTTGTGGATCTTGTCTAGAGTTTATTGTGCTCGGGTCTAGGCACAATGGTATAAGAAAGATTTTGATAATTTATTATGACAAATGGAACTTACACCAGGGATGGAAGTATGGTTCAATATTTGTGTAACAGGGCTTTGGCACATGCTTAGATCACCGAAAATGGTAGAACCTACCCAAGAAACACCAGCTCCATGAATCTGGGAAAAGACCTTTGCCTTGGCCTGCCATGTGTTAGGGAACAGTCTCTGAATCTATCTGCATCTTTCTATCTACCTGACTGAGGCAGATGTTTTCTCTTTCCAGCAGCATATAGAGGTGAAGGTTTCATTCACTCATGGCAAGGACTTAATCTGGGGTTGGGGGGGATGACCTATAAGGGGCCACCTTCCTCTTCCCTCAGGGCCTGTGGCCCAAGAAAATGGCTTGAGATTTAGGTCTCTTTTGTCTATTCTTTTTAGTTATAGATACAGTGAGTGGAGTCCTGGACCTGGGAGCTGAGCCCAATAATACAGTTCTTACATTGAAACCAACCCAGCAAAGAAGTCCTGAAAAGTCTTGGTATTGGAAGACAAGTCTAAAGAAGCTTTGGATTTAGAAACTGGTGGGATTAATTCCATTTAGGAACTGAGCTAATCTGTGAATCTACTCTTTCTCCCCTCCCCAGAGACCAGAGGTGTTATATATGTGGAATCATATTTCCCTAGTATCAGGGAGTATATTGGTTTGTATATTTGGTGTTGCTATACATTTCAAGTAAATATTTCTTTGTAAATAGCTCATCTGATTGTAAAGGGGTTAAATAGAACTCTGATTGTAAAGGGATTAAAGAGAAATAAAAGGCATAAAGAATGGCAGAGGAGATAGAATATCCCCTCTTTACTGATGACAGGGTGGTTTACTTAGAAAATCCTAGGGAATCAGCAAAGAAATTAATTGAGACAACCAAGAGCTGCCTAGAGTTGTAGACTACAAAATAAACATGCAAAATCAGTAATATTTCTATGATAATAAAATCCATGAAGCAATAATAGAAAGGGAAATTATTCAAAATAACTACAAAATACAGAAAACATCTGGGAGTCAATCCATCAAAATACACACAATCTTTATATTTATACTCCCTAAAGAAATAATGAACAATTTAAATTACTGGAAGAATATTTAATGTTCATAGGCAAGCTATGCCAACATAATAAAAACAATACTTCCAAAGTTGATTCATAATTTTAATATTATACTAATCAAATTACCACTTTATAGTGCTAGACAAAATAATAACAAAATTAATTTGAAGAATTGAAATATCTCGAATACAGGGGAAATATTTCAAAAAGGTAAGAATAAAGAGAGAGCAACATTTCCAGCCTTCAACATATATTATGTTAAATAATATATATATACACATATATATATATGATGTATATAAACATATATTATACAATCATCAAGAACATTTGTTACTTGTTAAAAATATAAAGGTAGCCCAATGGAATAAATTTTAAAAAGGGAGAAGTAGAAATAATGAAACTCAAAAATCCAAGATTCAAAAAACTCTAAAACATAAATTATTTGGGAAAGAACTCCTTATTTGATAAGAGTTTCTTGGAAAATATAAAGCAATCTGACAGAAATGTGGCTTAGATCATCACCTTATACCAAATTCTGCAATAAATTCAAAATAGATATGTAACCTGAACATTGAAGATCAGATCATAAAAACAAGTTGAAGAGTAGATCAAATGACTTTCATAGTTATGGGTAGGAGATATATTCTTGATCAAAGAAAGAGGTAATTACAAGAGACAAAACAGATAATTTTAATTACATGAATTGAAAAGCTTTTATATAAATAAAATTTATGCATTTCAGATAAGAAGGGAAGCCATAGAATAGGAAAAATCTTTTGTATCAAATATCTCTGATAATAGTTTAGTACCCAAGACATATAGAAAACAAATACATCAGAACAAAAGAGATTGCAAAATGGATGGACATAAAAAGGATATGAACAAAATTCTCAAGAGAATTGTAAACTATTAACAAACATATGAATAATGCTCTAAATCCACAATAACAAAAGAAATGCAAATTAAAACAACTTTGAGGTTTTACCTAATATCCTCCAAATTAGCAAAGATAACAAAAGATAATAATGGTATCAATTATGGAAGAGTAGTCAAGGCTGTAAATATACATCTAGAAATTATTTGGAAAGAAGTGGTAGTTAAACCTGCCAAAAGAAAGAATATAATAAAGGAAATAAAAAGGGCCAAAGAAATAATCTTGGGGGGCACCTACTTCATAGTCAGGAATAACTCCAAGGTTATTCCATCAAAACCATTAAAAGAGACAAAAAGAGCACATAGAGTGGAGGAGGGAGACACAGTAGCATACACTCTGAAGCTGAGGGGAAAAAAAGAGAGCATCTATGAAGAGAAAGTCAGTACTATCATGGTAAAGCAAGGTCAAAGAGGATGAGGAAGGGATTCAAGGTATTTGCCTACCGTTGTTCATCAAGTCTCTTAACCTCAGCTGAATTTTTTTTTTTTTCCCTAGGCATGAGGACCATTAGTTAAAGCTTTGGGCTAGGTCCAAGTAGAATGTCAAGTCCTTGGAAAAGACACTGGGAAATCTTGGCAAGTGCTTGCCCTCATCCTCTTCCATTAGTGTGAGTGCCTTGGACATTGATTCCATATGTAGACTACCAGTCCCTTCTTAAGAGGCTTTTGTGTTTTCCCCTTGCAACTATGGGTGAAAACTTTTCTATTAAGGAACGATATACCCACAAGGAAGTTTCTAGCAGTATCAACCGAGCAGTTGTCATTGTAATCTTGAAGAATGAATGATGTGTCTTGACAATATTGGAAATAGGCTTTATGAGAAAATACATGGACAGCATTACAGTCCATCATTAAGAGAACATATTAGAGTCAATATCTATTTTGTACTCATCATTAGTAATGAATACTACAGTATTCATATTGTAGTTTCTTTAGGCATCTTGACATTGACCCTTTGAATATAATATAACAGCAGGGCTTTTCTGTCATGTGAATGAATAACACCATCTAAGTGCTATATTGGTTTTTTTGCTTCACACTGATGGGTTTTAAATGATGTTTTCCTCTTAGATTGTTCCTTCTTTTTGCAGTGTCTATACTTAATAGCCAGGATACAGATAGTCTATGTAATGTTCTTCAGACTGAATATGGGCTGGTTTTTCTAAAGTAATTTACATTTGATGCATGTAGTTCCTGTATTGTGTCTCATTTACCCACAAGCTCTATGGTGCATATATTTATGTTATAGTTAAATGTTGTAATGTCTCTGGATGGTTTTTTTAAATGGAAAAATTTGGGGGGCAGCTAGATGGTGCAGTGGATGGTGCACGGACTCTGAAGTCAGGAGGATCTGAGTTCAAATTTGACTTTAGACACTTAACAATTACTAGCTTTGTGATCCTGGACAAGTCATTTAACCCTAATTAACTTGCAAAAAAAAAGAATGTGTGTATTTGTGGAAGAGAGAAAATGAGAAAAAATATAAGATGGTTAATTTGATAAATTAATCCATCAAGAAATATTTGATTTAATAAACATTAAGCCACTATGTAGAACACTGTGTTTGGCACTAAGGAAGAGGATTTCATAAGTTAGATATAATTATTTGCCCTTAAGATTTTAATCTAGTAAAGAAAGGGAATATTTGTAGAAGAAACAACTTTTCAGCAAAATAAAATGTAATAAGTGAATTAGAAAATTCAATAAGTGTTTGTGTTTGCAAAGTGCAAAATGAGGCTTGGCCACAGGATACCCAAATCTGGGATAGTGTGCTTCTCTTCAAGAACACTCTATTCCTTGACCAGCAGGATGAATACAGAGAGGCTTGGAGAGACCTACATGGACTGATGCTAAGTGAGATGAGCAGAACCAGGAGATCATCATACACTTCGACAACGATATTGTATGAGGATGTATTCTGATGGAAGTGGATTTCTATGACAAAGAGACTTAACTGAGTTTCAATGGATAAATGATGGACAGAAACAGCTACACCCAAAGAAGGAACACTGGGAAATGAATGTGAACTATTTGCATTTTTGATTTTCTTCCCGAGTTATTTTTACCTTCTGAATCCAATTCTCCCTGTGCAGCGGGAGAACTGTTCGGTTCTGAAAATATGTATTGTATCTAGGATATACTGCAACATATTTAACATATATAGGACTGCTTGCCATCTTGGGGAGGGGGGGGTGGAGGGAGGGAGGGGAAAAAACGAAACATAAGCGATTGCAAGGGATAATGTTGTATAAAAATTATCCTGGCATGGATTCTGTCAATACAAAGTTATTATTAAATAAAATTAATTAAAAAAAAAAGAACACTCTATTCTTTAATACTCTGTCAGCAAACATATCACAGGATATACCTCTCAGAAAGTTGCCACCCGCACTTCTCTGGCCATTTGTTGGGGCCCACATCCTATTGCAACTGCCACAGAGGTAAAAAATAGAATGTCTGGAAAATGATTCTCTTTCCTGGTGTTTCTTTATTTTACATATTAAGAAATAGCCTCATAGAAGTTAAGCTACTGCCCTGTGAAGCTATATGCACTGTGAATACATAGTGCATGAGCACCGAAGGCAGAATTTGAACTTGGGTCTTTTTAAAAAAATTAATTAAAGCTTTTTATTTACAAAGCATATGCATGGATAATTTTTCCAACATTGATTGACACTTGGAAAACTGAACTTGGGTCTTTTGATTCAAAATGTAGCATTCTGTGCACTGAAATCTCACCAAGGACCGCAAAGTAAAAGAGAACAATCTCCCACTTACCTGTATGTATAGTCATAATTATAGAAACATTAGGTCCAGGGGAGTGAGAGACCTATTAAACTTAACATCAGCTTGTAGAATCCTTGGCACTTACTCAATTTTTTATTAAACAAGTCAATAGGAAGTTGAATGTGCTGATCTAATGCCAATGTTTGGGGTCCCTTGGCAATTCAACAAACGTTTATCCTAGAGGGCACAATGAATAGAATTCTGGGCTTGGAGTCAGCCACATACAACTTCCTGAGTTCAAATCTGATCTCAAATATTTATTAGCTACTCATCTATAAAATGAACTGGAGAAGGAAATGTCAAACTACTTCAGCATCTTTGTCAAGAGAACTCCAAATGGAGTCATGAAGAGTTGGGCATTGCTGAAATGACTTGAACAACACTGTGTATAAGGTACTGTCCTAGGTGCTGAGATGATAAGGCCAAAATAAAAGTCAGTGTCCTTGAGAAGTTTATATTTTATTGGGGAGATAACATATAAAAAGAAAAGTAAATAAGACTAAAATGAGGAAGAAGCAAGCACTAGTAGCCAGAGCCATAATGAGGAATCCCAGAATCTAGGGCAAGTTTAGTTCATGAGATCACAAGATCATAGATTAAAGCTAGAAAGGGCTGAGTTTAATTAATTAATACAGAAACTCAGGGTGAGAGGAGTTAAGTGACTTGTCCAAATGGTTTAAGAGTATTTAAATCAGGATTTGAACTCAGGAATTCCTAATTTGGTATCTAATATGCCATCCACTATGCTGCTTAGAGACACAAATAATATTGTAGTCTTGTTAGGAAAGGGGGTGGCCTCCTCCCTAGAGGAAAACTGGGAATGATGGTCAGTACAGGAAAGAAGCTTGCCCTTCTGGGGCCAAAATGGGTGCCACTTTCTACTCTAGAGGTCAGTGCCCTGGAAAAAATCCTGTTTGCCCTGCATCAATTCAAGCTAAGGAAGAGGAGGTAAGAAAGGGGGATATAGCAAGTATTTGCTAAGCATAACATATGGCACTTTGTGAATCCTTTAAGGAAGCAAAATATTCTTTTAAAATATTTTAATATTAATGTTATTATTATTATGAACCCAATAAATATGAACAAAATGAACATTTGCCTATACAAAGAAGAGGAAAGAAAAAGAACACTGAACACGAATACAAGAATCTCTACCAGGTACAGAAATCAAGAATTCTAAGGGGTGGAGATGAGAAGGCACATTCCAGACAAGGAGGATGGCTTGTGGGAAGGCAAAGAATTGGGAAATCAAATGCTGATTTTGGGGAGCAGCCAGTATACCAGTCTGACTGGAATGCAATGCATATGAAGCGGAGTTATATAAGACAAAGTTGGAAAACTAGGTTGTAGCTAGGCTGTGGAGGACTTCAAGGCAAAGAGATCTTAGAAATAACTTAAAAATAATGGGGAACCATTGAAGATTTTTGAGCAGCAGAGTGACATGATCAGATATATATCTTAAGAACAACAGCTGGGTTACTGTCTAAAGGATGGATTGCTTAAGAGCCTGGATGTAAGGAAATCATTTCAAAAGAAATCCCTTGGAATCTCTCTCCTTGTCTTTTTCTATTATGATGCCTCCCACTAATCCATCTTATTTATTTATGAATGAAACCCACCTGCCCAATTACAGGGAGTTAAGCCTAAATTTAGTGCATAAAGACAATGATCTCATTTATTTTCTAGTACTTCCTCAAGTGCAATTCATTTTTAGTAGCTATAATTTGCATTTTAATGTTGAAATATGAGTGTGTGTATGTGTATATACACACACACACACACATACATACATATAGACAGATAGATAATTTCAGATTCTAAATAGAAAAGAAAAACCTCTTTATATAAAGTTTTGCCTTGATTACCAATGTTAGAATTGATGATACATTTTTGTGAAGCCCTCAGCTCTCAAGGGTTCTTGGTCTTAAAGCTAGAAAATGGAAAATCTCAGTTAACTGAAAACGATTTCTTGGACTCTGTGTCCCTGTGGCTCCTTTGAACAGCTCTGTCCCCTTGGTTTTTCTGTTTGTTCTCTGGGACATACAAATGCTTGATTTGCTTACTATTTCATGAGCACTCATACTATGCTAGATGCAATACAGAAAATATAGATATGGTCTCTGATCTTTACAAACTCATAGTCTGGGAGACAATGCATATGGAAAGTCTGTTAGGAAAAAGAAAAGAAAAAATGAACAGATGAGAACAGAAACACAGATGAGTAGATTAGCTTTGAAAATTGCCTGTTAAATTTATTATATGCTTTGGAGATGAGAAGTGAGGGAACAAGTATTTATTAAGCTCCTACTATGTACCAGACATTGTACTAAGCACTTCACAAATATTGCTTCATTTGATACCTCAAAGGAAAATCAAGCTGTATATAATAAAGGATTTGTAGTCTCATATATACTCTCCCTTTTCACTTTTATACTTTTTATGGAAATATCATTTTATTTTGTGTTTAAATTAAGAATAAAAATTTTTTAATTTAAAATAGCAGTTGAAGTGAGCAGAAGCTACTTTTTATAGGGAATACTAAGTTAATAGCTGATCATCCAAGCACTAAGGATGAACAATGGGATCAAAATCCCAGGAATAGGGAAGGACTTGATGTTCCCCATAAACCTAACCCAGGGGAGTAATTAGTCAAAGAGGGTCTGAGGAATAAAGTCAAATTCATCTAAATCTGCTTGGGCATTATCTTCCATATATTGAAAATCTCAGAGTCCTTTTAGGTCCTGAACCCCCTGGCAAATTGAGAAATTCAGATTTGAGAACAGTAAGACATGGGCATATATGAAATGTCTTTGTTTAATTGGTCTCTCTTAATAAAGATACTTTTTTGTTTTAATTTTATTTTTTAACAGTATTTCATTTTTCCAAATACATGCAAAGAAAATTCTCAACATTCACCTTTGCAAAACTTCATGTTCCAAATTTTTCTCCTTCTCTCCTTTCCTCCCTCCTCTCCAAGTCTGCAAATTAATAGATTAAACATGTGCAGTCCTTCTAAATGTATTTCCATATTTGTCATGCTATGCAAGAAAAATCAAAACAAAAGGGGAAAAACATGAAAAAGAAAAAAATCAAACAAACAACAACAAAAAGTGAAAATATTTTCCTTTGATTCATATGCAAGTCTCCTTAGTTCTCTCTGGCTTTTTCCATCACCAGTTTATTGAAATTACCTTGAACCACCTCATTGTTGAAAAGAGCCATATCCATCACAGTTGATCATCACATAATCTTGTTACTGCGTTCAGTGTTCTCCTGATGCTACTCATTTCACTCAACATAAGTTCATAGAAGTCTTTCCATGCTTTTCTGAAATCAGCTTGCTCTCATTTCTTATAGAACAATAATATTCCTTACCTTCATACACCATAACTTATTTAGTCATTCCCCAGCTGACGGGCATCCATTCAATTTTTATTTCCTTGCCACTACAAAAATGTTTATTGTACCTGTGGGTCCTTTCCTCTCTTTTATGATCTCTTTGCAATACCCAGTAAAGACATTTCTGGATCAAAAGAATATGTGCAGTTTTATGGCCCTTTGAGCATAGTTCTAAATTGCTCTCCAGAATGGTTGGATCAGTTCACAACTCTACCAATAATGTATTAGTGTCCCAGTTTTTCCACATCCCCTCCAACATTTATCATTATCTTTTCTTGTCAACTTAGCCAATCTGAGAGGTGTATAGTGGAACCTGAGTTGTCTTAATTTGCATTTCTCTAATCAATGGTGATTTAGAGCATTTTTTTTTTTCATATCATTAGAAATGGCTTTAATTTCTTCATCTGAGAACTCTGTTCATATCTTTTGACCATTTATCAATTGGGGAATGGCTTGTATCCTTATAAATTTGAGTCAATTCTCTATGTATTTTAGAAATGAGGCTAGTCAAGATAGTTTTCTGTATGAACTGAGGCATCCATTTGACACTTGCAATTTGACAATCACTTTTTTCTCTTCAGTTCCATGTAACCTTAGTAAGTCCTGAATAAGATAGGATCAGAAGAGATCTTGTAATTAGAAAAGGAGGTGAAAGTTGAGAGATAGGAGTGATATAAATAAGGTTGGGAAACTAGGGCTTTCCCCCAGAGGACTAATATTTATTTAGTTAGTTGGGTTTTTTTAATTAAAGCTTTTTATTTACAAAACATATGCATGGGTAATTTTTCAACATTGACCTTTGCAAAAACTTCTGTTCCAAATTTTCCTCTCCTTTTCCCCCCACCCCCGAGATGGCAGGTAGGAGAACTAATATTTAAATACCAATTGCAATCCTTCAGCAGAAATAATATGGGATCAGAGATTTAGATCTGGATAGGACCCCAAAACCACCTCATACAGCCTTGTTTTTTAGATAAGGAAAAGAAGACCCAGGAAGGTCAGATTTGGCCACCTTTACACAATTAAAAAGCATCAGAGACAAGATTTGAAATCAAATTCTCTGATATGTATAGAGCTGGTGTTTCTTACACTCTTACTATGTTTCAACTGTGCTTAGTACCTAGATGGCAATTACTATGCCCCAGAAGAGCTCTCAAAACTCAGCTAGAACTCAGTAATTCACCAGAAAGAAAGCTCTTGGTTTCACCATGATGTCAATATGTGATTTGAGGGTATATTTCAGATTGAAAGTTCCACTTACTTTGTTTACCCCAGGTACAAAAATCTTAAATTATAATCCTGCTGGATCTACAATCCAGATTGTGCTCCCTACTGATTTTTTAACCTATTAAAAACCAAGCAATCAAAAGCAATTTCTACTGGCTATCCTTTTTGATCATGTGGAATCAGAGGGAGATAGTTGCTGTAAGCCTATGTAGCTAAACATTTTTGTATTTAGTATTAGCTGCAATATAAATCCTTTAATGAATGATTCTTAAGGAGAAGGGTCTAAGAAGCTGGGAAGCTGTGGTATTCTTGGAAACCTTATTCTGGTTATTATCCCATAGCAATGGGAACCACTAGCTTCAAAAAATTCCCACAATTAAGAAAAAATATATATATTCATACAAGAATTTTGCCCCCCCCTAGGGAAGGTAATTTCATATTTAGTAATACTAAACGTGACATAAAAATAGAAAATAGAATGATTCACAGAGTATAAAAAAAAATCACAGCTCTTCTCAGTCTTGTTCAAGGCTGAGACTAGGGAGAAATTATTTTATGGCCTTTTTCTAAAAAGGTTTTCATGAACCACAGTGAAAAAATTCTGACTATTTGCCACAGGGGCAGAATTTGCCATATGCATACACCAGCTTAAAGAGAGGGTTTGAGGGGCTCAAGCTAACCCTTGTTGGGTATGGGAAGTGAAATTTAATCTCTGACCTCTTGCCTCATTGTGCAGCCAACGATCCAAATACACTGACCTAAAATTTCCACGGTGGTGTGATTTGTTGGCAGTCCAGGACTTTCTCCATTGTTACTGCAGCTGTCATTGTGGGGGAAGGGGCTTTCTGGAGTTCAGACTTTTAATGCCGAAAGAAGCAAAAACAGCTCAAAGAGTTGATTATGTGCGGACTGCTGACAGAGCTTTAGCATTCTATAGTCACTAGCTCTGAAATACTTGTAAGCTCCATGATTTCAAGGGAATTTTCTTTTGAGAGCACAAAGCACTCTCACCCAGAGAGTGAGCTATTGGGCAGAATGCTTAACTACGCAGCTGTCAATCAACATTTTTCCTTTTGATTGACACATGTCCACCATGTGCCCAGCACTATGCCGGCTGCTATGGAATAGAAAAGAAATATAAGAGAGGGCCCCTGCCTTCAAGGAATTTACAATCTATTTCTGAGACAAAAGTAGAGAATTAGAAAAACATTACTGTGTGATTTCCAAACCACCTTCATTTAAGGTTTTTGCTTTTTTTAAGGTTTTGCTTATTTGATTATCCCAACAATCCCAGGGAGTAGATGGGACAAATGGGACTATTTTATAGAGATTTGCACAAGATAAAAGGAAAATAGGGGATGTTAGTTTAGAATCTTCTAATCCTAAATCTAGTATTCTCTCTAACTCTCCCTCTCCTTAATAGCTGCTGCAGGAGTATGGCTCTGTGGAGGTGGAGCCCACTTAAAAGCCTCAGGGAGCCCGTTTGAGCCCGCCCCCGGCTCTGCTCTGCTTCCTGGCTTGATTACCTGGTGAATGGTTTCTAGATTACTCATTGCTAGCTGCTCTTTCACACCTAGACTTCCTCCTGTACTTCCCCACATTGCCAACCTTTTGGCAAAAAACCTCAGTTTTGAACCAGACCCGGCTGGGCTCTTAGCAATGGCCACCTACCAACCTCTGTCTGCCACTTCACGCCTCATCACACAGCCACATGTAGTTTAGTTACTCCCGGCTTTTTCAAATATGAAGATCCCGATTTAGTATCAAAACATTAAAAAAAAAACAAAACATTTTGCAGCCCTCCACAAAATAGGAATTGTTGATCTTGTGTCCTTTGATAAAATACACAAGGACAAGAAGTGACTATAAATGATAGCATCTACATTAGCAAAAATTAATCCGATTAATAAGGAAATACATTATTTAGCCTATAGGATGCATTTATGTCTACGTATTTATGGATTCACATGGGCTTGGGTTGTCCTAGAAATGACGCTATGGAGCCATCCCAAAATCTTTGGTTCACAGATTAGGATCTGTAGATTTAGTATTAAAATCTGTGATACAAAAAATAGATGTAATAGGAATTCAGAGAGAATCAAAACAAATAATGGTTGTGGAGTAAGTGGGGAAAAAAAGGTTCAATAAAAGAGGCAGTTTTTTGTTGAGGGGTGAGATGCCCTAACAGTTATGGGGGCCCCAGGTACAAGTCGGAAGGTTTTGTGAAAGAATTCGCACTCCCCATCTCCAGGCAAGGTTTTTGACAAAAAAAAAAAAAAAAAAAAAAAAAGGATTTATTACACTGAGAAGTTTCTTTAGCGGGCTTTTCCTAATTAGGAATTAGGAAAGGATTGGGTTTCACTACCTTGATTATATTTAGGTTTCCATGGCCTGCGGCTAGGGAGTGATCTCCAGATAAATTTGAGGGACTAATCAATAATGGGTAATAATTATGCCCCAGATCAAGATCTCCAATTGAGTTGTAGTTGGAGATTATTATGGCAGTTTCCCTAGGAATAGGAGGGTGGGGTTGCTCCCAAAGGTCTGGAGAGGTTGAGATTTAGTTTTTCCCATCCAGGTCCACCTCCTTCTCAAAGATTAGGGGTTTACAGTTCCTATTACATCGGTTTGAATGGGAGTATAAGACCGGGGAATGCATTTTAGAAAAGGGAGCAAAAGATTTTTACATTTTTCAAACACTTTTGGGAAAGTCTTTATGGTGAAACCTTTATTTTCTTGCTTTTATCTTCAGTGCTTGACATAGAGAAGCTTCATAAATGGCTGTCGATTGTTTCAACTTCCTCAATCCAGCAGAAGAGGAGCAGGCCAAGGATCTTTCTTTCATTTATGAAAGCTTAATAATTCTTCTTTGAGGGTAAGAAGAAGGGGAGATAAAAACAGATGCTTATTAATTGAAAAACAAAATTGTTCACTTAACCAGGATGAATTTACATTAGAAAAATGGACCTTCTTCCTGGTCTCCCTAATGCAATAAGTCTTGTTTACTTCATAATTAGTTTTGGATCTGGCCATCATTTTCCTGCCCCATGCCATCTTTATTATTTCCTGCTTGGATTATTTCAAAAGTCTTTTAACTGGACTTTTTATCTCTGGATTTTCCCCGCCTCCATTTCATTCTACACATTACTACCTAACTGAACTTTCTCTAGAGAACACAGTGATTTTTTTTTTTTTTTTTGATTTGTCTCCTGTAAAGTCGGTCCTTTTCAGTCTTCACTCATCTCAGTCTTTATGATTTGTATGGAACATTAGGAGCATAATAGGGGTGGAGAATTGAGAAGGATCTCCTCACTAAAGCTTCTTTGCATTTTTTAAAAAGTGGAACTCCAGAGGTGATTTGTCCAGACTGTTCATATGATAAGTATTAAAAGGAATTTCCTGGCCATAACTCAGATAAGGGATGGAGAAAGTCCAAAAGACGGCAGAATCAGCTCAAAAGACAAAGAAATTTAAAGTCTTTTTTAAGTTAGCTGGCTGGAGTTTGAATAAAAATAGAGCCAAACCCTCACTGAAAGACTCCAGCTCCCTATAAGGAAGAACTTTTAAACAGGAGAGTTTAGACCTATTTAACCTCCTGCCTGGAGGTAACAAATCTCAAAGCTCAAGACTGTGGGGAGTCAAAGAGGAGAGCCTTCTATCAAGGGTCCCTGCCTTTGTTGAAAGGGAGCAGTAGCTTTTCAATCCAAAAGAGCATTGTAAAGAGTTTTGTTTTTCTTCTCTCCTCCATCCCTATCTACCAAGGGGAATGGGGTAGAGGAGTAAGCTCAAGGTTGTCAAAACTAGGAAGAAAAGAGGGAGAGAGAAAAAGAGAATGAGAGACAGAGACACAGAGACACTGAAACAGAGACAGAGAAAAACAGAGATACACACACACACATACACACACACAGATAAAGGATGCAGAAAGGAAATGTAAAGAAAAAGAGTCCTTGAAGTATTTTTTTTTTAAATGCCCAGAAGAGCTAGGCATGATGTGCATGGCTGTAATCACTCTCCTGGAGAGACTGAAGCTAGTGATGAGTCAGGAGTTCTGAGCTGTAGTAAGGCTAAAGCTGATCAAGTGCCTGTATTAAGACTGGCACCAAATGGTGAGCCTTTGAGATGGGCAGTGGTGATGGTACAGGCTACCTTAGAAGTGGTAAATCAGCTCAGGCTGGACACAAAACAGGTTGAAGTTTCTGTGCTGATCACAAGTGGGATAGAGCCCATGAGTGACTTCCAGACAGGACAAGATAGGGGACCCAGTTAAAAAAAAAAAAAAAAAAAAAAAGGCACATAAGTGTGCAGAAGGAAAGTCAGGACACTTTTGAAAATTACTTGTTGATCTTAATCATATATTAAAAAGAAAAGCAAACTGTGTAATAGACTTCGAGTTTCATGGAAAATTCTCTTCTATGGATGCCCAAAAATTGGAGAATGGCTGAATAAATTGTGGTATATGAATATTATGGAATATTATTGTTTGGTAAGAAATGACCAGCAGTAGGATTTCAAAAAGGCCTGGAGAGTGACTTACGTGAATTGATGCTGAGTGAAATGAGCAGGACCAGGAGATCATTATATATTTCAACAACAATACTATATGTTGATCAATTCTGATGGACGCGGCCATCTCCAGCAATGAGATGAACCAAATCAGTTCCAATAGAGCAGTAATGAATTGAACCAACTACACCCAGCGAAAGAACTCTGGGAGATGACTATGAACCATTACATAGAATTCCCAATCCCTATATTTTTGTCTACCTGCATTTTTGATTTCCTTTACAGGCTAATAGTACACTATTTCAAAGTCCGATTCTTTTTGTACAGCAAAATAACTGTTAGGGCATGTATACTTATATTGTATTTAATTTATACTTTAACATATTTAACATGTATTGATCAACCTGCCATGGGGGGAGGTAATGGGGGGAAAGAGGGGAAAAATTGGAACAAAAGGTTTGGCAATTGTCAATGCTGTAAAATTACCGATGCATATAACTTGTAAATAAAAAGCTATAATAAAAAAATAAATAAATACAATAAAAAAAGAAAATTCTCTTCTATCCATATATATGTATATATGTATGTGTGTATATAATATATATGGAGATGCTCTTTTTATTTGCTTTAAGTTTAGAAAAATATGTACATATATATGAGCATCATAATACTGTAACTGAAAAGAGCAGTATTATTTAGCCAGCCGGGGCTGAAGATGGTGGAGGCTAGCTGCCACAGAGTATGGTGGATTGCCTAGTCCAGTAGAGATTTTGTGTCTCAATGGCCAAGTGAGTTACCCTGGGCCATCTAATAGCATCTGTGTCTAATAGACAGAGACTTACCTCACTCAGTCCAGTGACCAAGTGATCTGAGAAGCCATGCTTAGTGAAGAGCAAACCTAGCTAAAGCACATGCCCAATGGAGACACCACTCCAGCCGGTCTAACAAGGAGAACAGCTCATCTGCCTCTGACACTGATGAGGGTGGAACTCCAGATCTTTGATAGGAGCAAGACAGCAGGGCATGTCATCAGGAGAGAGCCAGAATTACTAAAAGCAATCTGGAAATTACTAAAAGCAATCTGGAGGCAAGGAGGGAGGAGCACTGATAGGATCATCTTTTGCTCCTTTTTAATACCTTGCATTGACAAAATCATCATAATCCCAAAGTTACTATATTCAATCAGAAAACCAAATTATGATGTTAATCCTGAGGATATATTTCCTCTATGAAAGACCTAATTGTACTGTAAACCCTTCCTTCCCACAGTCTATTAGGACCTTAATTCCTTCTTTTAGGCTTAGCCTGACAGTCAATAGTGTAATCTGGTTTATAGTGCATTTTTCTTTCTTATAGCTTACTCCCTATAGGGTTAGAGTTAGTTCACCTTATAGAATCAAGGTTCACTATGAACTTGCCACACCTTTCCCCTGGTTAATTGTGAGTTCTGCTAGACAACTCTTCTTTCCCCTTGTTAATTGCTAAAAAACAAAACAAAACAAAAATCAAAAACCTTCTTTCCTTATTAAGAACCTCATTGGATTTAGCTCACTCTTAGCAGTGTGATAAAATCTTTGTCCCTTGATCTAGAGGTCTAACACATACAAGTTCTTTTGAGACAATCCACAAATCTGGCCCTTTAACCTCAATATGCTTTTTGGAGTTAAATTTTCCCTTCCCAACACTTGGTAGTCAAATTCCATCATTTTGGTGGCCCTTTTGGGGAATCCTGAAACCCCAATGTATTTGGGGTTTAGCACCCTGTACCCTAACATTTTGGTGGTAAAACTCTACAATATCAATACCCTATTTCCATAGTAAACTTGGGAAGACTTTTCAAGAGTGGACACCAAGTTTTTGCAATTATAGAGTTGTAAGCATTTTGGCTACAGGGGTTACCTATATATGTGCCTCACTATCGTTATCTTTAAATTTGTACCCATTATCCCTTTCTCCTTCCCCAAGATTCTGTGTATATTTGTAAGAGAGGATGCTCCAAATTTTGAGGAGGGGTTGGAAAGGAGTGGCAATGCTTTATAATTAATTTTCTTGTTATATTATTTGAGTCTTGTTTTTTCCTAAAGCCAAAAGAGAGGCAAAGATCATTTGACAGCTCCTGGAGTTCTCAACTTAATTGGTTGACATCTCTCCTAAGATACAAAGTCTTAACCTTTTTTGTCTGTATATATTGGACCTCTTTGGCAATCTGGTGAAGCCTATGGACCTTTTCTCAGAATAACCTTTTAAAATACAAATAACATGTATAACCTTCATCAAATTGCTTGCCTTCTCAGTGATGGGGAAGGAATGAGAAGATGACAGAACTTGGAGCTCAGAAATTTTTTATAAAAAAGACTAAAAGAGACTAAAAATATTTTTACATGTAATCAGGAAAAAGTAAAATATTAAAATTTAAATGCAAATAAAAATATAGTATTACAAAGGAAATCTATTTGATTGGATTATGGTTCATAGACTTTAGGTCAAAAATCTCTGCTATACTGATGGCAAAGAATTGGAAAATGAATGGATGCCTATCAATTGGGGAATGGCTGAATAAATTATGGTATATTAAAGTGATAGAATATTATTGTTCTATAAAAAAAATGAGCAGGCTGATTTTAGGAAAGCCTGGAAAGATTTACATGAATTGATGCTGATTGAAGCAAGCAGAACCAGGAAAACATTGTACACAGCAGCAACAAGATGATGTGATGATAAACTTGGCTTTTATCAACAATTCAGGCATTCAAGGTAATTCCAATAAACTTTGGATGGAAAATGCCATTTATATTCAGAGAGAAAACTATGGAGACTGAATATGGATCAATACATACTATTTCCCTCCTCCCTCTCCCCCCTAGTGATTTTCCCCTTTTGTTCCAAGTTCTCTCCCAACATGATTCATGTGGAAATATGTAAAAAAGAATATACATGCATAACCCCAAAAAATAATTAATTAAAAACAAAGAATCTTTGCTCTAATAGGAAAGTGTCCTCAGGCAATGATTAAAAGATGATAGAAAAGAAGAACATTAGTAAAAATAACCCAGCAGAGAGTGACACAGAGGAGATCAGGGAAGCAGAGGACCTCAGCTCAGAAGAGGAAGTGGCAGGTACACAGTCCTTGGGGTGTTCCTTGTGTGTGGAACATCCTCTTTTGCTGATGGATAACCTGTGAAAGAGTATAATCTTTGACACATGGAGAAATTGTTTCTCGCCAAATGTCTTGTTATAATGTTAAAATGCATTTTGCTTTTAATGTGTCTTCTGATTGACCAGTAAAAAACAAAAACAAAAACAAAACAAAACAACTTAAGACCTTGAGGAGAACCGATGTGTTATGATTTTGAATAGATAATTAACCATACTCCTAACTTGCCTTGAACTTGGGAGGAGGCCTGGGTGCTACATTCCTAAAACATTCCTTTCATTATATTACTTCCCAGCTCAAAAATCTTCTATGGCTTATTATCTCTCTAGCTTTCTTAACTTTTTCTCATGCTACTTCCTGAAATTAACTCTCCACTTTGACTAAGCTTATTTCATTCCATTGCCATATGATTATAGATTTAGAAGGGATCTCAAAAGTGATTGTTTAACTCATTATGCAGATGAAGACATTCTAGAAATAGAAGGGTTAAATCACCTGCTACACAGATTGTAAAGAACTGAGATAGAATGAGATAGAACAGTCCTCTGACTCTGGATCCAGCTAGTTCCCTTCCCTGTCTCTATACCTCCCTTAAATGTTTTCCCCCGCCCCCCAATATAAAACTAAGTCAGTGATCATAGACATCGTTTAGGATGACATTTGATTTTTGTAGCTTTTCATCACTATTTTCTCCATTGGTATTTCTATGTATGTGTCAAAAGTCAACAAGTATTTATTAAGTGCCTACTATGTTCCAGGCTATACCCATTCAGTGATTAAGGCTAGGTAGCAATAATGGCAAATATTGGCCTCTTTTACCTCATTAAAAAACACACACACAACAAACCCCAAATAAATCAATAAATCTGGGAGGGGAAGATCCTCTGAGTTTCTTATCAAAACAGAAATGATTGCTATTTAAGTAAATTCTAAATCAGTGGCAACCCAAACATTGACCAATTGGGCTTGGCCTAGAACCTATTGTTGGCCAATCCTGGAGATTTGGGTTTATGACATGGTATTTAAGAAAGATCTAGCCAGTAAACACTAAGATATCTTGGGAGAGTTCAGTGATCCAAAAGAAAGAAAAGTTTTTCAGACCATCTATAGGTAATAGTATGATACTCTATGTGGACAGAGGGAGAGAAAAAATGAAGGGAGTAAGGGAGGGAAGAAAGAAGGAAGAACATAGGGTAAGAAGGAAGAAAACAAGGAAGAAAGGGAGTTTCCCAACTGACCAGAATCTCTAAATGGATGTGGCCTTAAATTTAGATTTGTTAAAGTTCTTAGCTTAAAAAGGTCGTTTCCCACTAAAACATGAGTCCCTAATCTCACCCTCTTAAGTATAAGCACTGAACATTTTCTGTTTTTCTGTGGATTTACTCCATTCACTCCCCAATCTTGCTTCTTCTATATACTCCTGGATTTCTTTCACTTACAATGTTAAGTCTTTGTCCCTATTCTCTCTCTTTTAAGTTTTAGAACATTTATTAGGCAATACAATGAACTATGTGAGTTTTGGGGGATGCAAAAATGAAACAAAGCATAATCTTTATTCTCAATATGTTTATAAATTAAAGAGGTCTATATCAAAATAACAAATGGATCGTCAAAGCTGGAAAGAAGCTATGATATCATCAGGCCAAAGGAGATAGAAGTAAAATGTTTACAATACACAGATAATAGAACAAGATAGTGTCATTCACCCAAGAGACTAAAGATCAATCCACATTTAAGATTCGAAGGCTCTTTGTCCCTATTTTCAATGATCCTTCTTAGTTCACCTGATGAAATACCAGTCCCAAGGCTACATATAGCTTTATGCTATTAATGGGCCCCAGGAGTAGCTAACATCTGCCTCTGGAAGCTTTCCTCTGAACAGCTGATGTTTCTTTTTGTCTCTCTCTGAGTCTGCTTTCACCCATTCTTGGTTCTAAACTCTTACCTGCTCGTGATTCCCCAAAGTTATCTTGTTCTTCCCACTCTGATTTAATTTATCTTGCTCTGTCTGCCTGGAATAGTCTTTTTCCTTTTCTCCCTCTTATTATCTGCTGCCCTTGTGGTTTCCAGAATCCAGACATCAGTACCTGGAATTATTATCTCTTCTTGAGAGCAGATGATGGCGATTCAAAGAGACTGAGAGGCAGTTGTGGTTTCTGACCTCTCTCCTCTTCCCTCAGCCTCCAATTTATTTCATTACCAGTCCACAAGCAACACCTGTGTAAAGGCTGCCCTGAAACTTCCTCAAGAGTCACAATCCACTGCTTTGGGGACTCTGGGAGAATTGACCTGCCCCCAGGCAATGATCTTTAACACCCTCTATTCCAACCTTTTCCTGTTTTTAAAGCTCACCTTCATTCCCATCTTTTCCTTGAAACTTTCAGCACCATTCTGGCTGATGGTGATTTTCTGAATTCTTATAGGATCTATGAATTCAATATGGATAGCATAGTGCCAGGTATCCAGGAGTATACTCAATGGGATTCTAGCACTGGAAGAGACCTTACAGATTGTTTGATTCAACTTTCTCACTTTATAGATGAGGAAACTGAAATGTAGTATCTTTCCTCTAGGAGGTAATAATCTTATTGGTGACACAGGACATTCAAAAGAAATAAGTTAATATAAAGTATTAAGTCGCAGTCTTTATCACTCTTAAACACTGCTCTGTTGCTTCCTTGATGAAAGTGTTTACTTCTCCAGGCAAGGCACTATGGTTTATGTCTTCAAATGTCTCACAAACTACTGCAAAATGATAAGACACAGTGATTTTATCATTATTAATCTTATCATTATCAATGGTCTTATCATTAATAGTCATTAATAAAACAAATAATTAACAAAATTATTATTAGTCATTAATTTTGTTTATTAACAAAATAAGTGTTAAATATTTTAATATTTATTTTTAGAAAGAAAATTATTTAACAACAAAACCAAATTTGTATTATTAACAAAATAATTAACAAAACAGATTAACCATTTCTCTACATCTCTACAATTCTTCTAAAATAAAAACAGTTAGCAAGAACCTTAGAAGCCATCCAATATTATTTCTTACATAGAGCAAGAGTTTTCTCTTCTTGCTTAAGGAAAATTTGATCTTAGTCTTTCTCCAGTGTATGGAATTCACTACCTTTCCAAATAGTCTAATCCATTTCTAGATAGCTCTGTTGTTAGAAATTTATTTCTTAACATTGAGCTAAAATCAGTCTTCTTATAACTTCTATCTATTGGTTCAATCCTCTGAAATCAAACAAATTAAAATTAAATACCTCTTCCACATGATGGCTCTCTCTTGAATCTTTGTCTTCTCAAGCATAAACATTCACATTTGTCCTACAATTTGTTATTATTTGTGGTATTACATAACCCTCCCAGCTTTGTGCCATCAACAAAATTAATAAGATTCTTTCTTCTTCCTCTAAATCTTTATCTATATTTCTTATATTTAAAAAAATTTAATTAAAGTTGTGACTTCAAAATTCTATCCCTCCCCCACCTTCCCTGAGATATTAAGCAATCAAATATAAATTATACATGTGCAATTAAGTAAACATTTCCATATTAGTCATTTTGTATAAGAAGACTCAAATAAAAGGAAAAATGAAAGAAAGAAAATGATAAATAATGTTTCAGTCTGTATTCAAACAATATTAGTTCTTTCTCTGGAGACAGATAGTATCTTTCATCATTAGTCCTTTGGGATTGATTTGGATCATTGTGTTGCTGAGAATAACTAAGTCATTCACAATTTTTCATCTAACAATATTGCTGTTACTATGTATAATATTCTCCTGGTTATTTCTTACAGTTTTTATCAATGATTGATATAGAGGGAAGATTTGCTCAGAGAAAACTGCCACAAAGAAGGAATCTAAGGTGACATTTGGCTTCATATGGCCAGCATAGATGAACTATCAACTTGAAATGTTTCAGAGAAAAGACTTTCAAAGATTTCAAATTTGAGAGGGGAAGAAGAATTGCTTTTATTCTTTAAATTGCCTCTGAGACCTTGGGTGATTTTTTGCTTTCTTTCTATGGGATGAGATAAAGGTTGTCCAATATTCAATACATTACAATAATTAACATTTGTCCCATACTTTACAGCTTGTGAAGTGTCTTACATATGCTAAATCATATGATATATTTTGTTAGCTTGAGAGTTTGTATAGAAGTTTAGGAACTTCTTTATACACATCAGTAAAAACCTTTTTTAAAAATAGCCAAATTTTTGAAGCTCTGAGTGAGGCATGAGATAAAGAGAAACTTTTTTTGCAAAACTTTCAAGATCAAACATGGTCTTCAAACCCCAAAACTTGAGTTAACATATATAAGCATTTAAAATATAAGGAAATATCTGGTGCTGGATCTATGTCTACTATCTGATGATCAGCCTATGATAAAGAGACAAAGAGTGGTTTTGGGGGAAACTCCCCAGAACAAATATGATCTTCAAAACTCAGAACTTGAGTTTACACATATAAGCATTCAAAACACCTTTATATAAGGAAATATCTGGTGATAGACCTATGTCTACTGTCTGATAATCAGTTGGATAAAGTTCGGACAGATTCTTCACTAGAAGTATAGCCAAAGCAGGATCATATTTTATGAAGACCCTCCATTAAACTAAAGAAGAGAAAAATCTAGACCCACAAAACTTTGAAAAGGACATATAATATCTGATAAAAACTGTAAGAACATGTCATAAATATTCCCTTGCTCTCCCTTTGTTCATATTCTGTTAACTCTCCACTCTGATCATTTCCCCCATAAGCCTTCTCTGTTTCTTATCCAAAGCGTCTGAGTGCTATTGGAAAAAGTCATGACTGTCTCCTTGATTTCTTTTCTCCATCGATTACTTATTCTATCTCCTGTTATCTCAGTCTTTCTTACTATATTTTTTCCTTATCCTCTATTTACATACTCAGGCTTTTCTTATTCTAAAAAAAAAAAAAAAATAAACAAATGCAACAATTTCCCTTTGTTTTATCTTGAAACTATGGTGTTTTCTTTCTTTCTCTGATAAAATTCTAGAAAAGACTCTTTTTGCCCCCAATTCTGTCATCCACTAACCTGTGTGATATTGGACAATTAAATTACCTCTTTGGGACTCTTTCTGTACCTATTAAAGAGAAGGTTGGGAGGAGTCAGTGGTCTTCAAGGATCCTTCTAGTTCTGTCTATGATCATTTGAGGATTTGGAGAGACCAAGAAGAGAGAAATTTATTTGAGGTATGGAGTGAATAGGTTTCTAAGTCAGGAGTGACACACACACTTGTGTCCTAGGAAGAATATTTTAGCACCTCAGTGGAAGATGAAATGAAAAGGAAAGAAACTAGAAGTAGAATAATGCCCAGGGGATAGATAACGGTATACCTGTACCTCAGTAATGGACATTTCAGTAGAGTGAAGGGAACAGGGGTGACATGTTTAGGTAGAATTTTTAAGACTGTAACTATTTGGAAATTGAGGTAGCTGAAAGAAAAAGAACTAGTCATCTCAATGTTTCCCAACTGTGTTGGGAAGATGATGTCTTAACAGAAATGGGGAAATTCATTAAGAAGTATGCATTTCAGGGGCATGATGATGGCTTCCATTCAACTTGAGTCTGAGATACCAATAGGATATTCAACTGGAGATGTCTATCAGGCAGGCAGTTAGCAATGGGGCTATAGGATAGATATTAGGGTTGAGTGTATAGATCTGAGAAATAGAAAATAATGATATGGAGGCAGTTAGATGGTGTAGTGGATAGAGCACCGGCCCTGGATTCAGGAGGACCTGAGTTCAAATTCGACCTCAGACACTTAATACTTACTAGCTGTGTGATTCTGGGCAAGTCAATTAACCCCAATTGTCTCACACATACCAAAAAAAAATGATATGGAATCCTTGGAAATGAATGAAATCTTTAATGGAGAGAAAGAATATAGAGGAAGAAGAGTACTGAAGAGAGAGCTTTGGGATGAACCCATCTTTAAGGGACCAAAGAGGAGCAATGATCCAGCAAAGAAAATTGACAAGGACTGGGAGTTTTACTAGAGTCAGAGTAATTCAAAATCGGATTTTGACTTCAGATTTGTAGGGACTGTTTGCCGAGAAGCTCTAGGCTTCCACTGAGTTTTATTTCTGTCCACCCAAGCCTTTAATCTGTTTGAGCTTCTGGGTTTTTTCTATATAGAATGGGTATTATATAGCCAAAGCAAAAGAGGGGACAAAATAAATAACAAAGGGAAGGATAAAGAGGAAGATCAGGTGAGGGCTGGCAGGTCATATAGTTTTAGGTCTGGAAGCACTGAAAGAATTATCAGAAAAGGTAGAAAGGAGGTGTTGAATATAGAAGGTGGGAGGAAGTAAATGATTAGGTAGCCAGAGGATTTGATCACAAGGGAAGAGGAAAGGGAAAGAGATCTCTGTTCTTAGTAAGATCCACCATCTGGGCAGAATGGGATTGGTGGGGGAGGTGGAAGAGGGAAATTGAGGAGAGCTGCCTGTATAAATCCAAGCTTCTGCCATCTGATCCAATAATTGGGCTATTATTACTTTGCTCTGCCTCTCATCTCTCTGGTTATCTTTCTCTCACTTATCTGGCCAGATGCCTCCCTCCAGATGTCTCCATTCTCAGTTTTCCTGCAGATCTAGGACCCACGATATTTCTCTGGAGCTCCAGGTGGGACAGCATGTCAGGCTTGGATATGGGAAATCCCAGTGAGAGACCACATTCTTAGTAGATAGATTTTTGCACCATGCCTGAAACTAATTTACATATTTTCTCTATCAGAAAATTTTCTAAGATTGTATTCCCCATGTGATTAAAAAGAAACTAAGAAGAGAGTCTCAGGACAACCACTTAGTCCTACCTATTCATCTACCGAAATGTTGATGTAATGGTTGTGGCTGATCATGTAGATGTTTAGGTGGGGGTATTATGTATGAGTCGCCACATTTTTTATTGGGTGAAAGATGGATGACAAATTCCAAAGATGGGGACTTAGAAGGATTTCCCCTTAACAGCTTGTCAAACGACTTCTCTTCCATCATTCAGAATGTTCTCAGGATTTCACCTTTCCCCAAGCTCACTCTGACAAAAATAACAAAATGCAGGGGTGCTGCTTTTCACTCCCCTCCTGGCATTTATTCATGTGGGATAATGTTGGTTGTTGCTTGAGGTAAAAGAAAAATCCCTCTTTGCTCCTTTTATTGTTGTATCCTGGGATCTGTAGCTAATTAAGAATTTGCTCACCAATCATAAAAACAAAAACAAACACATTCCTCACTCACTCCCACCCTCCCTACCCCCTTCCAGGAGATTATTCTTTTAATTCTTTTGCATTATTGATGGGTTGAGGAAGAACATACAACTTTGCATTTGGCCCTCTTTATCATTACAATATCATCTTACAGATGCATTTGGTCCTAACAGTTCCATCCAGAAAATCTTACTTTGAAGAAATTTACATAACTTGGATATTACATTTTTGCTTTATAAAGGGAAGTAATTAATTTGTATTTGTTACTGAATGATCATTAGTCTACTAAAGGTGCAAAAGTAACTACAAATTAAACATTAATTAGAGATGGAATTGGAATCCTTGGTGAGGACTCTGAAGGGCTGGGCAAAAAATATAAATGTGTAAAAGCATATGAGTTTCTCATCTTAAATGTTTCTGACATTCTACTTTATGCTATTTTCTGTGCACAACATCCCACATCCTTGGACTATGCTTGAAAGACATTCCCTCCTCCTCTTCTTCTCTTGGACCCTCTAACTCCCTTCAAGTTTCATTTCATAATCATTTAAGTCTTTCATGACCCTTCCCCATTTTAGTGATCTCTCATCCCCTCAAATGATTCTGAATGTCATTTGTATATATAGTTACTATTTAGTTTTATTACCCATAACCCTCTTCTGGACTGAAACCTCCTTGGAGGCAGGAACTATTTAATTTTTCTTTTTGAATCTTTTGTACTTAATACAGTTTCCAAAACAGTATAGGTACTTACATCATGCCAAAAGAGCTCAGTATTTTGGCAAGATCTATTGGGTATTCAAGGAAGACTAGTACCTCTGGTATGAGAGCTTGCTGAGCCCTATTCATCCACTTTTGAGATACATGTGCAGCAGCCACAGCCCATTAACCATCCTTGGCAGATGGGCTAACCCAGGTTAAGAATAATTGAGAGACCATAGATCTGTAGATGAATGGGGGGGGCGGGGGATCTTCCCCAAGTATCTGAAGACTTCCCCTGGTGGAATGGGTGAATGAGGACAATTTATTCCAATGATCATGAAGGTAACTGAAGCAGGCTCTGTGGAGTACTTAGAACTTGGTCAGACAACAGTTGCCAAGGTCATTTTTTTCTAGTCATTCCTGACTTTTATCTTGCCACTGGACTTTGATGGTCTGTGAGAGAGGGAAAGGCTGATGACTTTATGTAGTTGTGTCTCACTTAAATCCAATTCATGCATTGTCAAGACTGTGATATCAATGGCAAACAATCATAATCTCCAAAGGCTTTGAGTTTAGGGCAGAGGACCCGTTATTTAATAAACAAAAGACACAATTAAACAGTACATCTAATTGAGTGGGTACAAAAGTTCCCCTTTACCCTATTGAATACTCAGGCTATGCTTTCACATAAGTTTCCATACCACCCACAGGAGAAGGGCACACAGAACATATTTGATCATGGTCAAATGAAAGGCTGAGGCAGCTCATGACTGGCACTTCGGAGCTACTGACACCTACTGGTGATGTCATTGAATTGATCTCTGCTGCTGATTTCATCATACCTGATGATCTTGTGATGACCAACTTATTTTTTGCAACTATCCACAAGACTCTAGCTCTTCAAGGTCAGTTACTGGTTTCTTCACTGCTATTTGCCAAGGTGCAGTGGCTAGAAAGCCTCTCCTTGATTAGAACAGTCTATATCTGAAGTTAAAAGCAACTACCATGCCCAAGAGCCAGCAGAAAGTCACCAGGCTAAGATTATATCTAGTCTCCTTAATGCTTTGTGTTTTAGGGACTAATATTCCAATAAAGAATTCCCTTTATAATCTGTGTCCTGAAATTCTATTTCCAGTACTCTTAAGTCTGGGGTACCAAGTTGATCCTCTCTCCCAAGAATACCTTTGCCATGAAAATGAAACTGGGAACCAGAACAAAAGGTAATTGAAACAGGCTGGTTCTGGGTCTGTATTACTGCTTTTATTCTGTATCTGCTACATCCTGCTAACAGAAAACCTCACTGTTACCCTACATTCATCTTTGCAGACTTATTATATAATGCTGAATTTGTATGTTTTGGACAGCCCATAACCCGGGGTTTGGTCGTAATCACTCCTGAGCACTTTAAAAAATTACATCAACTCTTTAGGGAAAAACATAAATGGTATTTTTTCAGGAAAAACAAAGATAAGCAAAGGCACAATAGGGGATAGACTAGAACTGTGATTTCTTTCGTACAGGGGAACTGCTGAGTGAAGGAATTCCCTCTCTCAACACAGGTCAGTCCCTTCTCTACAATTTATACTCTTGGAGAAGTGCCTAGATCAGTGAGAAGTTAGAGCTGCAAGGGTAAATGGAAATCTTCTAGTTCAACTTCCCTGTTTTACATATAAGGAAACTGAATTTCAGAAAACAGAAGGGGTTTGCTCCAGATCATTCAGAGAGTAAGTAAGTATCTCAGCCAGGGTAAGGTTGGAGAGATACAATATTTCTCATCTGGATTCTGAAAGGTGTCTGCCCCCATATGCACACAGCTGCCTTGGAGGTGAACAAGAGCCACGAACAGCTGCAAATCATCTGGAAGATTGGCATGGCAGTGACTGGCCCAGGGAACTCCAGCTTGAAGAGCTGCAGATGTACTTTGTTTGTTGAGTTTGACAAATGGTGAGAACTTTTTGCTGACCCTATCTTTGACCTTGCACTGTTGATTTGGCCAGCTCCCTCGGGTTTCTGGTTGCAACGGCTGTGCCGTGTGCAAGAGAGGGACAAAGTTCCATGTCACTGGCCTTTTTCATACTCTGTGTTTGAGAACTGTGTCTTTGATCCCTTCAATTGTACATATAGCCTGTCTTGTTGCCTTCCTACTCTTCATGTACTCGAGTCTTATTGATGCTTTCATTTTCTACCTCAGCCTCAGGTTCCATGGTGCTGGTCCCTATACAATGTCTACCATATATATTTCTAGAAAGTGTGGTTAAAGAATACTTTGTGTAGAAAAGATCTGGGGGTCTTATTGGACTTCAGATTCAATATGGGTCAACCCCATTGGGATATGAGCACCAAAAAAGTGACTGAGTTGCCTTTTGAGAGAACCAACATTCAGAATGTGGGGTAGACCTGTTGCTCCTTCAGTATCTTTGCCAAGAAAAATCCCAAATAGGGTCACAAAGAGTCAGAAATGACTGAACATGTTGATAAATTCACAAACTGAAATGAGTGTAGAGTTAGAGGGTAACAAAAAGTTTGTAAACCATGCCATAAGAAAAAGAGAAGCCTTAAGACTACAGGACAGCTGTTTTCTAGTATTTAAAGGGTTATTGCCTGCCTGGAAGAAGGATTAACCTTGTTCTGCTTGGCTCCAGAAAGCAGAGTAGATAGAAATAGATGAAAATTTCAAAGAGACAGATTTTGGCTCAATTAAAAGAAATACTTTATCATAATTAGACCTGTCAAAAAGTAGAAAAGGTTATGGAGATAAGTGATTTTTTTCATCACTTGAGCTCTTCACTCAAAGTTTAAATGACCATTTATCAGGGCTGGTCTAGAGGGGATTCCTGGGAAGATACAAACAAATTGGACTAATTAACTTCTGAAGTCCTTTTAATTCTGACTTTTTTTTCCCCCTGAGGCAATTGGGATTAAGTGACTTGCCCAGGGTCACACAGCTAGGCAGTATTAAGTGTCTGAGGTCACATTTGAACTCAGATCTTCCTGACTGCAGGACTGGTGCTCTATCCACTGAGCCACCTAGCTGCCTCTTTTCTTTAAAAAAATCATCCTTTTAAAAAAATTTCTTTTTTTTCTTTTTTAAAAATTTATGATTTCCCAATGACTGTTCCCCTTCCTCCTCCCCAGAGAATGCTCCCTTATACCAAGGAAACACTATTAAGCAAAACAAACCAGCATAAAGACCAGATCTGGTCATGTATATCTCATCTTGCATCTGTATTCCACCACATCTCTGCTGTGAGGCAGGAGACATGTTTTAGCATCAGTGCCTTTGGGTCATAATTGGTGCTTTGATCAGAGTTCAAAAGTTTGTTTTCCTTTACACTGTTGTTGTCACTGGATAAATTATTCTCATTTTCTTCTGTGACCAAGACTGGGTCTCACCACCTGACTGTGCTTGCCTTTCAGCATCATTGTGTACAAAGTTGTGATACGTTGTGCTTCCCTGGTTCTGCCTGTTTCATTCTTCGTCGGTTCATGCAAGCCTAAACTAAATGCAATTTTGAAAAATAAGTAAGTGCCAGTAGTGGATTTGGAAGCGCTTGCCTTCCGACTGTTGTGAATAAATGACTCCCAGTGACAGACTGGATATAAAGACATTTGTTGTCTTCATTCAACAGTTTGGTTTTTGTATGGGCAAGAAGGAGCAGGAGACATTGTCACTGATCTGAGATAAATGATGTCCCTCCCAGGCAATTTTTGTTATAGGTATGCCCAGTCTGGGCTTGTAGCGTGAGGATTACAGCTCAAGACACAGGAGCCTGAAAATAGATGCAAGGCAAAGGGAGACGGAGGAAGATTATAGGTTCTAGCCAAACAATATATGGTACTGCTGAGCAGGGGGTCCAGCCTCACAGAAGTGATAGGAAAAAGGTAGAGCAGCGTGATGTGAAATTTATACAGACATTGGTGAAATTCTTGCCCCCACCCACATTATCCCCATAATCTCCCAAACCAGACAGGCTATTATATGCTGTATAATCACTTTCCTGACCTGGGGATGATGATTAGGCAGATCTCCAAGTGGGTTCCTGAATTGTCTGGGGAAGACAAAGGACAAAAAGAACATTCCTGAGAGGACTACTGAGGTCTACTGAGAGGAATGACATGTCCAGAAAATTAGAAATGCTTTGCTTAAGTGTTTTAGGATATCCCTGTATGTCCAAGTGGGTCTAGATTAAGTCAGAAGGAAGAAGAAGGAAAGGCAACAAGCACTTAAAGTGCCAGGCGCTATGCTAACCATTAAAAATATTGTATCATTTGATCCTTGAGACAACCCTGGGAGGTAAGTACTATTATCCTCATTTTATAATTGGGAAACTGAGGCAGACAGTGGTTAAATGATTTGCCCAAGATTATACAGGTATTAAGTATAGGAGGTTACATTTACATTTTCCTAATTTCAGGGCTTGTACTCTATCCACTGTATCACCTAGTTGCCTAAAAAAATCACTTCATGATCCACCTGAGTCTGTCATCATCATGATGATAGCATATATATATATGTATATATATATATATATATATATATGTATGTATAATTTTTATTTTTATTTTTTGGGGGAGTAAGGCATTTGGGGTTAAGTGACTTGCCCACCATCATACAGCTAGTGTTTAGTGTCTGAGGCCAGATTTGAACTTAGTTCCTCCTGACTCCAGGATTGGTGCTGCCATTCTTATAAAGCTTGTTGATTACAAATCAATCAAATAATAAGAGTTTATATTAAGTGCCTATTTTGTTCCAGGCTCTGAAGATACAATAGCAATGGATGAAACAATTTTTTATTGCAAAGCACTTTGCATACATTATTTTATTTGGTCCTTATAACAATCCTTTGCTGTTGCATAGAAAATTGAGGATTAGTGAGATTATGTGAGTCATCAGGGATTATATACCTCGTATAGTAAAGGCAGGATTTGAACCCCTGACTCCAGGTCTGCTGAAGGTAATATTGCTGAAGAGAATGTGATTATTCTTTTTTCTATTTTTTTTTTTTGTTTGTTTGTTTTGTTTTGTTTTCCCAAAGCAATAGGGATTGTGACTTGCCCAGGATTATGCAGATAGTAAATGTTAAATGTCTGAGGCTATATTTGAATTCAGGTCCTCCTGATTCCAGGGCTGATGCTCCAAAATGTGGTTATTCCTGAAGAGAAAATACTTGTCATAAAATTACTTAATTTAATATTAGGTTAAATTTTTAAAAATCTTTGTTTACAAAAAGATGATATGGGAGACAGCAACTTTTCTATCATGTTTTTGTTTGTTTATTTTAGAGTTTGTCCTCTCACCCTTAAATATCATCATTAAGACAAAGAGCATATTAATGATTCCTAAAACTTTTTGAGTTTCACCCTCAAAGGTCTAGCTTGTGCCTTCATTAGAAGGATCTCACTGCCAAGTCTAGGTCTGTAATTGGGTCAAGTAGCATGCAACAGAGAGAAGTGGATAAAGCCCTTCTCTCCAAGACTCCTAGTATTCAAATGTGGAGGAATTCTGTTTAAGAAGGACCTTGTGTGCTGGGGAGAGATGACAAAGGTGAAGAATAATATCCCACGAACCTGGAGGCAGCAGCGGGACAGAGAAATGCTGAATCTCCAGTGGATCTGGAGGCAACTTGTGCTACAAGTTACTGCAATATGCTGAACATGCATATAGGCCAGGGAGACTGATGTATCCACATGGCCCCTGGTGCCACATGGGAATATTGAATGAACAATGATGGAGAAGGAAGAGGAGAAAGAGGAAAAAGAAGAGAAAGAGAAAAAGAAAGAAGAAAAGAAAGAGAAAAAGTAGAAGGAAAAAGAATAAGAAAAGAAGGAAGAATGAGAAAGTAGAAGAGGAAGAGAAAGAAAAGGAGAAAGAGGAAAAGAAGGAAAAAGAGAAAGAGGAGAAAGTAAAAGGAAGAAGAAAAGAAAGAGGAGGAGGAAAAGCAGCAGGAGGAGAAAGAATGGAGAAAATAGAAATGGAACAGAAGGAAGAGGAGAAGAAAGAGGAAAAGAAGGAAAAAGAAGAGAAAGAGGAAAAAGAGAAAAAGCAAGAAAAGAAGCAGGAAGAAGAAAAGGAAGAGGGGGAGGAGGAGAAAGAAGATCAGAAGAAAGACAATACATAACATACAGATTGCTACCTAGGAATCAATAAGACTGAATTTCAAGTCCTGTTTCACAGACAGACTAGCCCTGTGATTCTGGACAAATCTCTTAGTTTCTGGCTCCCCAGACAATATTCTAAGAGTTTAAATATCTACCTGTGTTAGCAAAGAGTGTCTACATTTGGGAGTTTCTTCTATCAGTGAAATCACAGGTTTTGTATCTATCCTTAACCACACATACTTTTAAAAAATTACTGATTTTTATTACTTTTATGTCACATATATTTTCAAATATATCTCCCCTCACCTCCTCCTCAGCAAGCCATTCCTTATAAGTAATTAAAAAGAGAAAAAATAGTCCAGTAAAATTAATCAAAATTTAAAAATTTAATAATATTTTTAAATAGTAAAATTATTGTGATCTGCAACTAAGCCTGTAGGTATATTCAGTAATTTTTGTGCCTAATCTCTGTCCAGAGTCTGCTTTATGTTAAATTAGAGCAAGTAGTGTCTGAGTGAAAGCTTAAGGAACTTATTTAGGAGTAGTGTATGAGTTTAAATAATAACTCATTTAAAAGGTGCTTAATTCATAATACCCTAAAAGGAAGGGGAGAAACAAGCATTTATTAAGTGCCAAAAAATACCTTGTGTTAAACATTTTGTAAACATGATCTTATTTGACCTTCGTAACAACCCTGGGAGGGCTTTTTGTTTGTTTGTTTGTTTTGTTTTTTTACATTTTACAAGTGAGGAAACTGAGGTAAACAGACAGAAGTAAAATATTTTGTCAGGATCACACAGCTAGTGTGAGTATCTGAGTATCGAGATTGGATTTGAATTTAGGTCCTTCTGACTCCAGATCCAAGACTCCATCCATTATACTACTCACCTGCCTCTAAGAATAGGGTAAATATAGCTATCCCATTGTCCAGATCTGGAAACTAAGGCTTTGCCTTAATTAAGAGATTTACCCTCAGCTTAGTGATTGGGCCACCCAGTTTGCTTCAGGACTCAAACCGAGGTGGTCAGCTCCCCACTTGAGTGATCTTTCCACTGTACCCAGCAGAGTCTCACAGTTACAAAGGGTTTTCATAAATATTATCTCATTTGAAACTCACAACCACCTAGTGGGATAGTGCCTCGATGCTGTGTCATCTGTTTTTGTGGCTCAAAAGCCCTTTTTTTTTTCTTTTTGCTTACTTCAGGGTTCTTGTCTCTATTCTGAACAGTTAAAGTTGCCCAATAAGTGACCTCTGGATACATGATGTGTCACTGTAATAAAGATCTATTGTGATATTAAATTTTCCCTTGTTCCTACCTATTGAAGTTGGATAGATTAGGAAGAGAAGAATGTGCTTTCATCTTCCATATCAAAATACACAAACTATATTGACTCATCCTCTCAGCAAGCTTAGCCTTATGCCAGTACCGAAGCTAGGGGAAAAACAAGGAATTTTCTGACAAGATTCACTTGGCCTCTTTATTTTAATGTCCCCAGTTGCTGTCATATCTTTACCATTTATTTTTGTAACCCCAAACTGCTCTCCCACTCAAATCTGATAGCCACAGAGCTTATTTGTACATTTTTCTTAAAGAAAAATTGAAAAATTCAAACAGCAAGAACAGTCTTTTAATTCTGATAGATACTGTAATAGTGGAGATTTTTGACTTAGGCTGGAATGGGTAAGAATGGGTTTTCTTAGTTCTCTATTCACTCTTTTGTGCCTGTGGGCTACTTGTCCCAGAATTTTAAGGTCTTGACATGTCTCCTTTCAGCCAGTGCCATAGATTCCTGCCCAGAGGGAAACAAAAATTTCCACAAAAGGTGAATTGAGTTGATTCACTTTCCCATACAAATGTCATAGCTCCAGAAAAAGCCTCGATTCTCTAAACATGCTTTCCAGAACTCTGGGAAAAGTCAAGGGCAGAGAGAGAGGGGGAAGAGATTGATGAGATCACGCGTGTTATATCCTTCCCTGACACTGGTTGAAAGAGACTTCCTTTAGCTCTTTCCAGGTGGTAATGGTGGCAAATGGGTTGGGAGTGTTCCAGATATGCTACAGGGCAAGGCTGCTTCCCAGCTGTCTCAGACTGGTGCCTTTGGTTCTACCCTAATACAGTAGAACACCACTGATAATAACAATGATGATGATGATTTTATTGACTTTAAAGACTGCCAAAAAAAAAAAAAAAAACAAACAAAAAAAAACTATCTCTATTGCTCTTTCCAACAATCTAGCAGGGTAGATATAACAAGTATTATTTCTACTTTGCAGAAAAGGATACTAGATGATAGTGTTTTATCCAGGATCATACTAGCAAATATTTGAGGTGAATTTTGAGACCAGGTCTTCTTAATGCCAAGTTTAGTGTTCTTGCTACTAAATCAAGTTGCTCATGGAACCACAGTGTCAAAGGAAGAATATATCTTTGTATCTTCTTGACGCCAAATCTAATGCACTTTCTTTTGGAAAAAAGAGCATGTTGTTATTGCTTCTCTTATTTCTTTTTCATGTAATTTTATTTTTTAATTTTATAATTCAATTTTATTTTATTTTCAGCTCTAAATTTGTTCCTTTCCCATCTATGGAGAAGACAAGAAAAACAAAACCAATGCAAATATATACAGTTATACAAAACAAATTCCCAAATTTCCATTTTTCTCATTTCCTAATGACTCATTTCTCCCATTCAATTCAACGATCATTTATTAATCATCTACTATGTGCCAGGCACTGGGGGATACAAAAGCAGAAATGAAACATTCCCTATTTGCTAGGAACTTATATTTCACTGCATGTTCATGTTCAACTTGTATACATATAAATAAATGCAAAACAAATATACTTTAATTCTAGAATTGGGAACACTACCGTGTTTCCCTGATAATAAGACCTATCCAGAAAATAAGCCCTCCCCTTACTGTGTAAGATTCCTCTAAAATTAGCTCTCCCCCGAAAATAAGCCCCTATTGAGATTGCTATTGTAGTGAAGGTGATTCCTTGCACTGCATGCTACATTATGGTACCCTCTGTATGCTATCCCCCCCACCACCACCTGTGAAACGCATGCCGCGCTCCGAGCTGCATCCAATCAGAGCTGCAGCAGTGAGCGTGTCATCCTGTTCTTCCCCAGTGATTTGCTTGCTGGCACCATTGAGAGCAGTGCCACGGAGGAGAGCTGAGGCAGGACAACATAAAAACCCGGTATATAAGCAGGAGTGAGGGGGCATGATGGAGGATAAAAGAAGAACTCAGCCAGCACTCACCACGCTAAAAAAATGAAGAACTTCCTTGCAGAGAGAAGAATAGATCAAGTAATGATTCCTGCAGGAATGACTGCCTATCTCCAGACCCTTGATATTGCAATAAACAAGTCATTCAAGGACCATTTGCGCATGGAAGTCAATGACTACATTGAAAATAGAATGGAAGGAAATCAGCGTGGAAACTTTGTGAAGCCCCGTCTGCAAGAAGTCGTGACTTGGGTGAAGAAGTCATGGGATAAAATGACTGACAGCTGTGTCGCCAAGGCACTACGAGCAGGTTACCTGGACAAGACATGTTCATTTAAAGAGAGCTATATTGCTGGATGTGACAGATTGGGTCCACTTCTTCTGAAGGAAATAGAGGCTCAAGACATCCAGGACGGAATTCAGGGTATGGACACTTATGACGATGTTGTTGAACAAGATGACATGATAATTATTGAATAAAGGTACTTTTTTTTGTTCACATTTGCCTGTTTATTAAAATTGCTGTCAATGTTCATTAAAATAAGCCCTCCCCTGAAAATAAGCTCTCTGTTGGTTTTCTGTCCAAAAAATAATAATAAGACAGTGTCTTATTACCGGGGAAACACGGTAATTGGTTAGATTTAGGAAAATTCTCTTGAAGGAAATGGCAATTGATCTAAGTATAGAAAAAAGCTAAAAGTTCCAAGGGTAGAGCATTCAAGGTATGTGGAAGACTTTATATAAAGGCATAGAGATGGGAAATAGAGAGTTTGTTGGAAACAGTTTAGCTAGGTTGGAAGATGATCAAATATGTAGATGTGTAAGGGAGAGTAATGTCTAATCAAATTGGAAAGATAGTATGGACCCAGATTGTGATGGACTTTCAATGCCAAGGAGATTGTGTTTTATTTTATAGGAGAACAGGTATTACCTTCTCGAACAGGGGAATGACGTGGTCTGACTCACACCTCTGCCAGAAGAAAATCTTCCCTTAGAGTAGAGAAGTATAATTAAGCAAAACAAATGTATGTTTTCCTATAGTCTACTTCCTCTCAGTAAAGAGGCTGAGGGAATGTTTTACTATCAGTCTCAGCAATGATCAGTTCTGAAGTGTTTTGCCATTGTTTATTTTTATACCATTGATGCTCATTCATAAATGTTCTCCTGGTTCTGCTTATTGTATCAATTCACTTATGTCTTCCTATCCATCTTGACTTATAGGATAATAATATTCTATCACATTCATATACTATATTGTGTTTGGCTATTCCTCATTTGATGGGTATTCTCTTAGTTTCCAACTCACTGATACTACAGAGCTGCTATACATATTTTTGTACATGTGGATCCTTTTTTATTCTTTGATCTCTTTGCAGGGGGATGGGGATGTGATAGAACTACCTAGATCTAATGTATGTATTTATTTATATGTGTGTATATATGTGCATACACATATGTATATACATACTTACATGTATACATATATATGTATTTATCATATCATAGCTGGGTCAAAATGTATGCACAACTTATTAGCTTTTGACACAGAGTTTTAAATTGCTTTACAAAATGGTTGGACCAGGTCACAATTTGACCAACAATGCATTAATGTGTGTATCTATTTTTGAGCCCTAAGGTATTTCTACTGGAAAAGAACATCTTTGTAATTATTTTGAATTGCTGAAATCATGTTCCAAAAGGATTTACCATCAAATTCTATGAAAAAAATCAGCCTTAATACATTTCCATGAGATCTGCTTTCTAAAAATTAAACTTATATGTTATTTTCCTGAAACATTTGCCAAAAAAAAGAATACAAGAAAAAAATATCATTTCAATAAATTTCACATTGACATTTTAAGGATCTGTGCTCTTATTGGTGTGTTCCACTTATTAAAATCACAAATCTTTTAATATTTACCATGATCGACTATGATGGACTTGGCTCTTCTCAACCATGTGGTGATTCAAGACAATTCCAATAGACTTGGGATGGAAAATGCCATCTTTTGTTTGTTTCTTTTCATGTTTTTTTTTTTTTCTTTTGGTCTGGTTTTTCTTATACAACATCATAAATATGGAAATATGTTTCAAAGGTTTGCACACATTTAACCTACATTAAATTTCCTTCTGTCTTGGGAAGTAAAGAGGAAGAAAAATTTAGAGCACAAAGTTCTACAAAAATGAATGTTGAAAACTATCTTTGCATATATTTGGAAAGTAAAATACTATTATAATTAAAAAAAAAACCCAAAAGTCCTAACATTTAGCACATGGTCTTTGAGAGCTGTCATGGTTCAAAAATTCATTTTTAGTCTTGTAGTGTCCTTTAGTCTTGTAGTGATAATTTCTTTGAATTTATTCATGCTGGTCCTTAGAGGTCAGATTAAAATTTTCATTGCCAGGACTTTAATGGAGGAATAAAAACTTTTCATGGTAGGCCTTCGAAATTACTTCATTTTGATGGAGTTATTAGGTAAGGATTGTAACAGATAAAATTCATTGCTTGGAATGAACAAAAAATATTTGTGTGAATTTTCTTAATTTGCGAAGTAGCATGGTAGAGTGTAATAGGAAGAATATTGAATTCGAGAGTCAAAGGACCTGGACCCATGTCTCAGTTTTGTTACTTGCTATGTAATCTTGGTCAGATTTTAAAAACTTCTCAGTCTTGGTTTTCTGATTTGTGAAATACTGATATTGATACTTGCAATGCCTACATTGCTGGGTAATATTGTAAGAAAAGTACTTTTTACACTGCAAAATACTATATGTCAGAACTGATATCATCATCCTCAGCATCATCATCTTCATCATAATCTCACTTCTTTCTTTGCTCCACCATTTTAATAATGTCATTTTTGGCTCCCTAAAATCACTCACTCCTTTGATCATATCCTAAACCTTATAAACCCTCCTCACCCCACCTCCAAATTGAGAAAGATCTCCTAATTCCCATTTCCAGGTCTTCCCTATCGTCTCTTTTTTCAAGTCCAATTTTGGAACTTTAGCGCATTGTTGAAAAAAGTTAAAAGAATAGGATATGTTAATTCATAAGTTTGCTGCTTTTTCTTAATTAAATCGACTTCAGCAATGACTTCTTTTTTCTTGTTATTATTCATCTGTTTCAGATTCATGATCCCTTTATGGAGTTTTCTTGGTAAAGATATTGGAATGGTTTGTTATTTCTTTCTCCAATGGTTTAAGGCAAACAGAAGTTAAATGACTTAAACAGGATCACATGGCTTTTAAGTATCAGAGGCCTATTTTGAATTCAGATCTTTCTGACTCCAGGTCTTATACTCTGTCAACTGAGCTACCTTGTTGCCTTCAGTAATTCTTTTATTTATCTCTTATTGATTCTCTATGATTGAACTTTCCAAAATTATTCCAACTTGTTTTTATATCCCTCAACCATCCAGTTCTTGACCCTATCCTCCTCATTGTAACACATTCTCTCTAAAATTTCTTTTAAGTATTCCACTCTCCTCTTCCTTTCTCCAAGATAACTTTTCTGTTCTTCCTGTGTTCTTGATTCCCATCTTTTTCTGCCTCTTCCATCCAACAACTATATAATATATATTATGATATAATATTATATACTTATATTATTATATTTTACTAATTATTACATTATATATGACTTATATATACTGTTATATTATAACATACTACATGAACACACTAGATTGTGGGAAAACAAAAATTAGTAAGTCAGTTTTTGCCCTCATGGAATGTATCACTTAGTATGGAAGATAAGACAAGCATGCAAATAAATATAACATGAATCAGAATGTGATAACTGCTGGTAGAAAGCCAGTATGCTATAATGATTAGGAACCAGTCTTGTAGGGAATGAAAAACTAGGTTCAAATCTCTCCTGGGATGCAATCTGGCTGAATGACCCCAGACACATCACTTAACCTCTGTGTTCCAGGAAACTTTCTAAATTTGAGTTGCATTGGTAAAAGGAGTTTATGAATTCAGAGTTCACTATTGCAAAGAAATCACAGATCTGGTAAATGTACCCCCCAAAAAAATCCCCCACCTATCGAAACTCTAAATGTAGAATCCTCAACCTGTGGCTAATAGGATGACAAAATGATATGAATCATTTTAGTATCAACATTCTCACTATAAATGAAACCAGAAGATATAAAGAAGTTTCAATTAAATGAAAAGATAGTTTGAAAGTTCTCCTTGGAGGGGCAAATAAAGAAGTTGGCTTTATCAGATGCCAAAGGCAATAAGAAATGTTTCATGGGACACTTGTCCATTACTCACTGCAGTAATTAAGAGGAAAATTACAAAAAGACCACCATGAAGATAACTGTAGTTCACATGTCAACATCTGTTCCAAAGGATGAGAATGTAGAGAAATTCAATGGAAAGCTCAAAAAGACCATTCAAATTAAAGCAATATGTACTTTAAGAGAGAATTTCCTCATTGGGAGCTACCAAAACCAATGAAAAAATCAGGAGAAAATACTTTAATACTCAATGATTACACTGGAGAACTAAGCATAGGGGAAGAGTTTGGTGGTCCAAAACAAATAGTGTTTAAAGGTTGGGCAGTGAGTCAATAATAATGATTATAACAATGATGGTATTAGTTCTCCATACATAGCATTTTGGAGTGTGAAAAGTAATTTCTTCAATAATCCAGCAATGTAGACATTACACATATTATTATCCCCATTTCATAGAGGAGAAAACTAAAGCTGAGAGTTTAAATAATTTGACCAAGATCTTGTAGCTAATAGCAAAGTTGGGATTAAAATTCAGGTCATTTCAATATTCCCTAAACTAATCTATTTATTTAGTGCTATACCAATCAGACTTCCAAGAAAATATTTTAATGATCTAGAAAAAATAACAACAAAATTCATATGGAAGAACAAAAGATTGAGAATCTCAAGGGAATTAATGAAAATAAAAATCAAATGAAGATGGCCTAGTTGTACATGATCTAAAACTATATTATAAAGCAGCAGTCACCAAAACCATTTGGTATTGGCTAAGAAATAGATTAGTTGATCAGTGGAATAGGTTAGGTTCACAAGACAAAATAGTCAACTATAGCAATCTAGTGTTTGACAAACTCAGAGATCCTAACTTTTGGGATAAGAATTCATTATTTGACAAAAACTGCTGGAATAACTGGAAATTAGTATGGCAGAAATTAGGCATGGACCCACACTTAACAACGTATACCAAGATAAGATCAAAATGGGTCCATGATTTAGGCATAAAGAATGAGATTATAAATAAATTAGAGGAACATAAGCTAGTTTATCTCTCAGACTTATGGAGGAGGAAGAAATTTGTGACCAGAGATGAACTAGAGCCCATTATTGATCACAAAATAGAAAATTTTGATTACATCAAATTAAAAAGCCTTTGTACAAACAAAACTAATGCAAACAAGATTAGAAGGGAAGCAACAAACTGGGAAAACATCTTCACAGTTAAAGGTTCTGATAAAGGCCTCATTCCAAAATACATAGAGAATTGACTCTAATTTATAAGAAATCAAGCCATTCTCCAATTGATAAATGGTCAAAAGATATGAACAGACAATTTTCAGATGATGAAATTGAAACTATTTCCACTCATATGAAAGAGTGTTCCAAATCACTATTGATCAGAGAAATGCAAATTAAGACAACTCTGAGATACCATTACACACCTGTCAGATTGGCTAAGATGACAGGAAAAAAAATGATGAATGTTGGAGGGGATGCGGGAAAACTGGGACACTGATGCATTGTTGGTGGAGTTGTGAACGAATCCAACCATTCTGGAGAGCAATCTGGAATTATGCCCAAAAAGTTATCAAACTGTGCATACCCTTTGATCCAGCAGTGTTACTTCTGGGCTTATATCTCAAAGAAATACTAAAGAAGGGAAAGGGACCTGTATGTGCCAAAATGTTTGTAGCAGCCCTGTTTGTAGTGGCTAGAAACTGGAAATTGAATGGATGCCCATCAATTGGAGAATGGCTGGGTAAATTGTGGTATATGAATGTTATGGAATATTATTGTTCTGTAAGAAATGATCAGCAGGATGAATACAGAGAGGCTTGGAGAGACTTACATGAACTGATGCTAAGTGAAATGAGCAGAACCAGGAGATCATTATATACTTCAACAATGATACTGTATGAGGATGTATTCTGATGGAAGTGGATTTCTTTGACAAAGAGATCTAACTAAGTTTCAATTGATCAAGGATGGATAGAATCAGCTACACCCAAAGAAAGAATGTAAACTGTTTGCATTTTGGTTTTTCTTCCCGGGTTATTTCTACCTTCTGAATCCAATTCTCCCTGTGCAACAAGAGAACTGTTTGGTTCTGCAAACATATATTGTATCTAGGATATACGGTGACATATTTAACATGTATAGGACTGCTTGCTATCTAGGGGAGGGGGTGAAAGGAGGGAGGGGAAAAGTCGGAACAGAAGTGAATGCAAGGGATAATGTTGTAAAAAAAATTACCCTGGCATGGGTTCTCAATAAAAAAGTTATTAAAAAAAAATTCAGGTCATCTGACTCGAAGATTAAAATGTTTTCTAAATGCCTCAATACTTGAACCCCTGTCCCCACACAGTATGGCTCAGGATTAAGAATGAAAAGAAGTCAAAATCTGTATGCTCTATGGAAGCCTCATGCTTATATTTGATAAATACTTTCTTCAAGATGCGAGTTGGAAGTCACTGGAGACAATAAGCATGAATAACATTATAAAATGAAATTATCTTAAAATATAGGAAAACTATATTTTGGTAGCTGACATGGGAGTCATTTTTAATTTAGGGACTTGCAAATAGATTATTGACTTGTTAGAGCAAAGGTAATAATACCAAACTTAGAAGAAAAAAATAACAATGAGAATATATTGTAATCATTAGTTAGCTTTAACCTCACCATTTAAATGAGATATTAATGTATAACAATAGGAAGCTGATAAAAAAAAGACACACATATATACATACATGTATATATATATATATATATATACATATATATATATATATATATAGAGAGAGAGAGAGAAGAGAGAGAGAGAGAGAGAGAGAGAGAGAGAGAGAGACAGAGAGAGACAGAGAGAGACAGAGAGAGAGAGAGACAGAGACAGGGAGTGGGGGCAAGGAGTGTTTCTCTTATTAAAGTGTCATAGTTGAACTATTGGTCATCAGGATATATATGAAAGAAACAAAGATAGCAAATTACTCTGGAAAATCAGTATTTATATTACTACTAGAAGAGATAATCAAAATACTAATAACTACCAACTCATATACTTGCCATCTCATATTTTAAAAAATTTATAGCAATAAAATATACATTTATATGTAAAGGACTTTCTTTATTTAGATATGCAAAGAATGAGTAAGCTTTTGAAAATGATATTCTAAAAGACCACATCTTTATAGTCATACAAATGACAAAAAGGCACCAAGAATATTAGATATCACTGTTCTTATTACTGAATATAAAAAAAAAAAAAGTATTTGACTTGGTAAAGCAAAATGCATTCTTAAATGGTCTCCTTCAATAAGGCATTTCTTATGCATATATTAAGATTATGTAAAATTTATTAATAGATGCAACAACACAGATAACTTTACTAGTCTATTCTCTCATTATTAATCCCAAGTGAGACATATGACAGTAAGATTTTTCTGCTCACTAAAGGTGTTTGCAACTGTCTTGAAGAATGCCCAGTGGAGAGTCCAACCAGAAGAAGGATTTCCTATAGATAATAAAGTCCTTCAGATGTATCATTTGCAGATACCATATTAATTGTTTCAAACAAAATGAGCATTATATAACCATCTAAATGAGATACATAATCACTCAAAAATATTTGATCTAACCATAGAAATGGGACAAGTCAAGAGGAAAAAGAATACTTGTTGTCTAGGTTGTGACAGCACAGTCCATAGAACTGGGCCAACAGTCTACATATCTTGGACAGTCACTGCACATAGACAATGAATTGAGCCCAGAACTGAAGAGGAAGAGAAAAGTGGATTGGGTTATATTTGGAAAATTGCCCAATGCTTTTAATGACACACCAAGTTGCTCCCTGAGACAACATCCCATCTTCATGATATTAATTTTTTTCCTGTGATGCTATGTGTCTATGAATCATGAAATGCTACAGTTCCTAAAGAATCAAAATTATGTACCTCCCCCTCCCCCAAAGGACAACAGAGGGATACATGTTGGGTATTCATTGCTTCAACATATCACTAATGGAAGAATTGCTTACTAAAAATAGAGAAATATGACTGAGAAAAGAGATGGGCCAGTTATATAATAAGGAAGAAGTAATAGTTAATCTATATATGTACAATGGTACCCACACAATAAGGGGGAAGGAAGAGGAGAGATGAAAGACAAAAGTTGACCAGGATGAAAAGGAATGGATAGATTTTGATTTGCACAATTGGAGAAAGTACTTATCCTAATGAGATCCAAATTCACTGAAGTATTAAATTATCTATCAACAATCAACAAATAGTTAAGTACCTTTTAATCAATACAATAAAAGTTATTAAACACTATATGCTAGAAATCATATTAGATGTTGTAGTTATAAATAGAAAGCATGAAACCATACTTGGAATGAATTTACCATCTAAGGTGGGAAGAAAAATAAAACAATATAGCAAATACAAATATATACAGAATAGTTAAATAAGAGATAATATAGTAGAGATACATAGTATGGACAGCAAGGTGCTACAGTGGATAGAGTGCTAGGTCTGGAGGCAGGAAGACTCATCTTCCTGAATTCGAATCTGATCTTAGATATTTACTAGTTGTGTGACTCTGGACAAGTCATTTAATCCTGTTTATCTTGTTCTGTAACCCTGTTTCTTTTCTGTAAAATCAGCTGGAGAAGGAAAGGGCATACCTCTCCAGTATCTTGGCCAAGAAAATAGGGTCTTGAAGAATTGAAGACACGACTGAACAACAATAACAACAATGGCAATCCTGGGAAAGAAGCCACTAGAAGTTGGAGAGGAGCATCAGGAAAATATGATAAGTGCATAGAAAGGAATAATTCTTCACATTTCCCCTTTCTCCCCCTCTATTAAGTTCTATTCCTTTGTTTTTTTCATATGTTCAGGTGTCTATTTCATAACTCAGTCTCCAACTTTGCTATTCCTTTGAGCCACTTTTCAGGATTACCTTTTTTTTTTTTTTTTTTAATGTTCACTCCCTTATTATCTTTTGTTCAAATCACTTAGCTTTATCAAAGATAAATGATTGCCAAATTCAATCACCTTTATTTAAAGTCTTCATCTCCTAGACTTCTTTAAAGCATTGGAGAATTTGACATTGTTGACCACTCCCTCCTTTTTAATACTTCTGCCTTTGTTCTTGTATTGCTTCTCCTTCTATCTCTCTAGGGAGTAGGGACTGACTTGGAGAGAATTTATATTCCTTCCAAGGACTACCTCAGGATATGTGATAGAAGGATTGGGAACCTATTATCAATATAAAAAGAACAGAGATTTCTCCCCCTTCCCCCCCATCAAAATAATCTATCAATAGATATAGAGAAGTGTAATATTTTGATGGAAAGAATAATTTGTACATTAGATGTAAGCAAGATTCCTGATCCCTCCACCTGGATGTCCTATCATTGTTTCATTCCACATATTTAAAACTGTAATAATTTGTTTTTTAAAAAAGGATTCATATTTTTCTTTTTACATTATTTTAATTTCCAAATATATCTCTTTCCCTTCCCTACTGCCATTTCTTGGGTTAAAAAAAAGGGAGAGGGGAGAAAATAAACATTAATTAGCAAAGGAAGAGAGAAGTAAAAAAAAAAAAAAACAGTTGAGCAAAAGCAATCAACTTATCAACCATATTTGACAGTATATATAGTCTTCCATAACCAAAGAGTCTCCTCCTCAATCTCTGAAAAACAGAAAAGGCAGTGTATTTTCTTCCCTAACTCTTCTTTGAAGGGTCAGTTTGTTCATTAAACAGTGTTCAGTTGTGGGTTTTTTGCTTTTTTTTCATGATCTGCTTACTTCATGAAGTATCATTTCATATAAATCTCATCCTCGTCTAATTATTTATAAGAAAAATAATCTTATTTTTCCTAGCTAATTCCTTTTCCTGACTCTCCCAGTCATCTTCAATGTCTTAGTGGAATGGATAGAACATTATTTTACACTCATTATTTTATGTTGTTCTACTTTGTCTTTTTTTCAGGATATTACATTATGAAAGATTCAATGGCAAAGTAAGCTGAAATCTCATATGATGTGTTAAAACAAAACTTATAAAACTTTTTCCTCTCTATTTTAAAAATTAAGTTTATTTTCAAAAAACAAATACAAAGTAGAAAAAGAAAAAAATGCTGCCATGTACACAGAAAATGAGGATACAAAATATGAAACAATAAATTCCATTTCAAGAAAGCCTATATAATAAAAATGGTCAAAGGATATGAACAGACAATTTTCAGATGAAGAAAATTGAAACTATTTCTAGTCATATGAAAAGGTGCTCTAAATTACTATTGATCAGAGAAATGTAAATTAAGACTACTCTGAGATACCACTATACATCTGTCAGATTGGCTAGGATGACAGGAAACGATAATGAACAATGTTGGAGGGATTGGGAAAACTAGGACACTGATACATTGTTAGTGAATTGATTTGTGAACTAATCCAACCATTCTGGAGAACAATTTGGAACTATACTCAAAAAGTTATCAGACTGTGCTTACCCTTTGATCCAACAGTACTACTACTGGGCTTATATGCCAAAGAGATTTTAAAGAAGGGAAAGGGACCTGTATGTGCAAGAATGTTGGTGGCAGGTCTCTTTGTAGTGGCAAAAAACTGGAAACTGAATGGATGCCCATCAATTGGAGAATGGCTGAATAAATTGTGGTATATGAATGTTATGGAATATTATTGTTCTGTAAGCTACGACCACCAGGATGATTTCAAAGGGGCCTGGAGAGACTTACATGAATTGATACTAAATGAAGTGAGCAGAACCAAGAGATCATTGTATATGGCAATGGCAAGATCATACGATGATCCATTCTGATGGATGTGGCTCTCTTCAACAAAGAGATGATACAGATCAATTCCAATTGTTCAGTGATAAAGAGAATCACCTACACCTGGAAAGAGAACTATGGGAAATGAGTGTGGACCACAGCATAGCATTCTCACTCTCTGTTGTTGGCTTGCATTTTGTTTTCTTTCTCAATTTTTTTTCCTTCTTGATCCAATTTTTCTTGTGCAGCAAGCTAATTGTATAAATATGTATACATATTTTGAATTTAACATATATTTTAGCATATTTAACATGTATTGGACTACCTGCCATTTAGGGGAAGGGGTGAGGGGAAGGAGGGGAAAATTTGCAACACAAGTTTATGCAAGGATCGATCTTGGAAAAATTACCCATGCATATGTTTTGTAAATAAAATACTTTAATAAAAAACTTTTTTTAAAGAGAGAGCCTATATAATAAATACTACACATTGTGTTCAGAGCTGTCCATTTCTTCTTTGCTTCCTTGTAGGTTTTCTTTTGTTCTCTGCTGTGTACTTTTTACTTTATTCTCCCTCCCTTTTTCTCCCCCAACCTTCTTTAAGAAGGCTACAATTAAGCATGGATATATATTTATACACCCACACACACCCACCCACACACACACACACACACACACACACACACACATAAATAAAATCATACACATACACACATTTGCATTCATATACATCCATGTAAAGTCATACTATGTTTGTCCTGTTTTTCTGAATGTAGATTATATCATCTTTCAAAAGCCCAAGTCCTTCCATATTTTTCTAAATTCACCAAGTCATCATTTCCTCCACCCAGCAATATTCTAGACTTGTCTAATTACTTTAAATAGCTAAAACAATATTGATTAAAATGACTGACATATAGTAGTTTCCCTTTTTCTCTCTTTTAAAAAATTAAATCTATTTTAACTTTAATTTTGTCTGAGATCAACGTTTATAACCTCTGCTTTTTTCTAATAAATTCTACTCCTGATCATTATTATTATGTTTGTGGGTATCTTTTATTTCCTATCTCTGTTGATTCCTCTGCTTTACTTCTAACCACTATCTTGCCTTACTGTTACTTAATGTATCTTCCCCCTCCCAACCTCAGTATCCTTTACTTCTCCTTTCCCCCAACTTTTCCTTCCCTATATATCCCATTCTCATCAATCTACATACTCTTCTATACTCCCCTTATCCTATTCCCTCCCCCTCTTATTTCTTTATAAATTTAGACCTCTATAGATGTGTGTGTGTGTGTGTGTGTGTGTGTGTGTGTGTGTGTGTAACATTCCCTCTTTGACAGTAGGTTCCAGAAATACCAGTTCTTCCTCCCCCATCTAATTCCTCTGTGTCAGTTCTTCCTTTCATAATTCATTAGTATAACACAATTACTCTTTTTACATTTTCCTGTGTGCTTTTTCTTTTTTTAAATCACATCATATAAATACAGAAAGGCTTAGTGAGACTTACATGAACAGATGCTAAGTGAAGTGAGCAGAACCAGGAGATCATTATATACCTCAACAATGATACTGTATGAAGATGTATTCTGATGGAAATGGATTTCTTCGACAAAGAGACCTAACTCAGTTTCAATTGATCAAGGATGGACAGAAGCAGCTACACCCAAAGAAAGAACACTGGAAAATGAATATAAACTACTTGCATTTCTGTTTTTCCTCCCGGGTTATTTTTACCTTCTGAATCCAATTCTTCCTGTGCAATAAGAGAACTGTTCGCTTCTGCAAACATATATTGTATCTAGGATATACTGTAACCTATTTAACATGTAAAGGACTGCTTGCTATCTTGGGGAGGGGATGAAAGAAGGGAGGGGAAAAGTCAGAACAGAAGTGAGTGCAAGGCATAATGTTGTTAAAAAAAAAAAAAAAACACATCATATTCAGCTCTATCCCAATCTTTCTTTTGAACTACCCAATTACTAATGACAATTTTAGGCATGGTTTACATTATCACACATAAAATATAAAGTTTTACTTTATTAAGTCCCTTGTCATTAGTCTTTGATGTTTCTTTTAGATCTTATATATCAAATTTTCTATTAAGTTTAAGTATTTTTGCCATAAAATCCTCATAGTCAAAGTCATTTGAATATCTATATTTTAGGGGGCTCAGGATTATATTTAACTTTGCTGGGGTTGATATTTTTGGCCCCAATACCAGTTTTTTTGCTTTTTGATAAATAGTATTCCAAGACCTGCAATCTTTTAATGTAGTCACTGCTAAATCTTGTGTGATTCCAATGTGGCTCTGCCATATTTGAATTTTTTTTTTCTTGTTGCTCTCAATATTTTCCCCTTGACCTGGGGGTTTTGGAATTTGTCTATGATGTTCTTGTAGGTTTTCCTCCTAGGAGATCTTTCAAGTGGTGATCAATAGATTTTTTTCTTTTTCTACTTACCTCTCTTGTTCTAATACTTCAGGACAATTTTCTTTAATTATTTGTTGTATTATTGTGTTAAGATTTCTTTTTGATCCTAGTTTTCAGATGGTCTGATTATTCTTATGTTTTCTCTTCTTGATGTGTTCTCCAAATCGGTTGTTTTCTTATGAGATTGTCTCATATTCTCTTCTATTTTTTCATTCTTTTTATTTTGTTTTATCATTTCTTGGTCTCATAACTTCATTGACTTTCTCTTGTTCAATTCTAGTTTTCAAAGAGTCATTTTCTTTCTTAAGATTCTGGATCTCCTTTTCTAGTTGACTTTCTGTTAATAATCTTGTTTTTCTTGTATTGTTTTTAATTTTTTCTTAATTTTCCCTCAACTTCTCTCATTTGATTTTTAAAGTATTTTCTGATTTCTATGAATTCTTTTTGGACAGGTGAACATTTAACATTATTCTTTGAGGGTAGGAGAGATTTTTTTAGCTTATTAGTATCCTCCTTTGAATATGAACTGCACCTTCCCTTTCTTTATTCTCATAGTAACTTTCAATGGTTGGGTTCTTTCTCTGTTACCTGCTCATTTTTTTTTTTTTTAATTTCTAGGAGAGTATTAGTGTAATTACCTCTAGTCCATTGTACAGGGATAGTTCCTCTGACCGGAGATCATCCTTCAGTTCCCCCTTCTAGCCTGGACCTGGGAACCAAGAACTCTTTCCTACTGTAAGTGCCCACAGCCAGCATTATCACCGCCCCACTTCTTCTGCACTCACTGAGCAGATGCTGGATCCTTCTCACCCAAGGCTGAATCTCGGCTGCACAATATTCCCCCATATGATGCTCAACCCCTCACACTTTCTGGGAGATGAAATTTCTGTGGTTGAATCTAGGTTACCTCCCAGCCCAGGTAGCTCCCAGCCCACTCACTGCTCAGGGAATGGGAGGCAAGGTGTATTAACCTGGAGGTGTTTACACTTGACACAGACCAACTCTTTTTCCTGGTATCTTTCTTCAGATCTTTTCCAATTGTCCCAAGAGGATCACCATTTTGCTGCAACTCTTGTTTGTTTTTTCTGCTCTACATGTGCCTTGAGTTGCTATTTTGTGAGGGAAATCTGGAGAGTATGGAATTTTCTAATTACTCTGCTATCTTCCCAGAATCCTCCCAGCAAAAACTTTTTTTTGGCAGAACATTTTAACATAGATATCAAATGACTTGTTTTGAATTTTTAGCTACTTTACAACCTTCATCAATTCATTTACTTTTTTTGAAATTCTTAATAAGGCCTTTTCTAGCTCTAATCCTATCGTATTTGACTCTTTCTCCTTCACCTTCTCCATTTAATCAGCAGCCAAGTCTTCCTGGCATTTCTTTCAAAATACCTCTTGCATTTAGCCTATCCTTTCCATTTTTATTCAATTGCTGACTCACACTTATACAAAAATTATATTATACAAAATTCAACCCATCCTATACTCAAAACATTTTCTTTTGTGAGATTTTGCAAAAGGAATATCTTTTGTCAGATAATATGTCCCCAGTTCGGGTAAAAAAATTAGATCATATTTCTTATGTCTTGGTTTATGTTGTTTCCTAATAAAAATGGTGACTTAGTTTTGTTTCCTAGTATGACACACAAGGCTTGTGAGATTTAAACTTGCTTATAAAATGCAAATATATTTCGTATATATATCTAGTAAGGACCATTAAGATATAGAACTTCATTTCTTCCTCTTATGTATTTACTATCTCTGTAAATTTGCCTTTTGGAATGCCTTGTAACCTGTAAGTACCACCTTTTTTAATGTGCTTTGTGTGATCCTATAACTGTTAGTGCCTTACCCCCAGTGCAAATTATTGTATATTTATTTTATACATATTCTTTCTTTCTTTCTTTATTTACTCAGGAATATGTTGTTTCCTCTCCTTTCTTTTGGAATATTCTCATATTCTTTTGGAATATGAGGGTTATTATTGAGGGTCAGAATTATAGATTTCTTTATGTAGCACTTAGCAGAGTCCCTGGAATATAGTAGGTACTTAATAAATGTTTGTGGGCTGATGATATTCTAATTTGTATAGTACATATTTATGGAGACGTATACTTTCTCCTTCTGGATTATAAATTCAAAGAGGACAAACGCCATGTCTTGTATATCTTTATAATTCTAATATCAAGCATGTTGTGCAACACATTGTTAAATTGTATTACTAAACTGGCTGGTTTGTTTAATTTGTTAACAAAGATATTTCGCTAATTTCCTAAGTATTGTTTTTGTGATCATTTCAGTAATAATAACACTACCATTTATAGGGACTTTAAATTTTACTAGTGGTTTAATCTATATTGGATTGCTTGCTGTCTTGGAGGGAGAAAGGGAAGGTGAGAAAAATCTGGAGCACCAGGTTTTACAAAGGTGAATGTTAAAAATGTCATCTTTGCATGTATTTGGAAAAATAAAATATTATTGAAAACAAACAAAGTGTCAGGAAATATCACTTCTTTCTTTCTTTCTTTCTTTCTTTCTTTCTTTCTTTCTTTCTTTCTTTCTTTCTTTCTTTCTTTCTTTCTTTCTTCCTTCCTTCCTTCCTTCCTTCCTTCCTTCCTTCCTTCCTTCCTTCCTTCCTTCCTTCCTTTCTTTCTTTCTTTTTTTCTTTCTTTCTTTCTTTCTTTCTTGCTGAGGCAATTGGGGTTAAGTGATTTGCCCAGGGTCACACAATTAGAAAGTGTTAAGTATCTGAGGTCATACTTGAACTCAGGTCCTCCTGACTTCAGAGCTGGTACTCTATCCATTGCACCATCTAGCTGCCCCGGAAATATCACCCCTAAAACTGAAGATAATAATATGCAACATAAAATGAATGACATTAGCTAGTTAGGAAGATGGAGTTGAATATACTTCCTAACTGCATAACCCCCAGACAAGTCACTTAATCCTTGTTTGCCTCAGTTTCCTCATTTGTAAAATGAGTTGGAGAAGGAAATGGTAAACTATTCCTGTATCTTTACCAAGAAAACCTCACAAGAGTCACAAAAGGTCAGACTCGACAGAACAACAAAACCAAAAATACATTCTGTGGAAATGCCGATGAGATCAGGATGTCTCTTGATAGCAGTTTTGTAGATCCCTCTTCCAAACTTAATCTAAGAGATGAGGGTGTTTCCCCAGAATCTCTTCTGGAAGGCATGACTGGAATGCAGCTGATGTAAAGAAATCTGTAACCTACTTAATTGTATTGTAACACGGCCAGGGTAATGTTTGTCATAAGCTAAGGGTGGTAATCTGAATGGAATCTTGGGGGAAAAAGGGCAAAAGAATAAAAATTCATTACCTCTTTAGTCCTGTTCAGGGGAGATGATGCTTTGGTTCTATATGACCTCTGAATGACCACTTTTTTTTTAGACAGAAATTCTTAAAGCAGACAAGTGCAGTTTATTGAATTTCCTTTACTTGATGGAAATTTCCCTTAAGAACATAAAACTCCATCTGTTCCAGTTTGATAATCACCAAGCAACCTTTTTTATTTTGATTTTTTGTAGTTTATATAGACCTGGAAGATAGACCTTGTGCATGTAGCCCATTTGTGTCAGATGTATTTCATATTAGAGATTAATACCAATCAGTCTTTCGAGTTTAGTTAGCATAAATCAATCTACAAGAACCTGATTATCACTAATAAAATTAAGAAAGAGACCTTGGACTTAGGGTATAATTATCCCTTGGTCTGAGCAGCCAGCCAGCTAGGCATCTGGCCTCTCTAATACTGACATGGGCTGTGTTTTAGGATTAAGCACTAAAAGAGACTTCAGAAATAGTCTAGGACAAAAGTTCTTTTTTTTTTTTTCATATTTTAATTTTTTAAAATTAGTATTTCTTTCTTTCTCCTGCCTCCTTCACACAACTAAAAAGAAAAGAAAAATAAAAAAAATACATAGTCAAAGAAAACAAAATTCCCATATTGTCTGTGTTTAAAGATTTATGTCACATTTATTTAATTCATAACCTCTTTGGTGGGAGATAGAAAGCATTCTTTAGTCTTCTGTAATCCAGATTATTGATAACTACATTGATCAGAGTGCTTGAGTTTTTTAAAGTTGTGCATTTTTATGTCATTACAGACAACATAAAGCAGATTGTTTTTCTGGTTCTGCTCACTTTACTCTGCATTAATTCACATAAGTCTTCCCAGGTTTCTCTAAAATTGTCTCATTCATCTTATAGCACAATAGTATTCCATACACCAAACTTTGCTACTACAAAAAGAGCTGCTAAAGTATTTTTGTGCATATAAGAAATTCCTTGCCACCAAAATCTTAGGTATTGTCAAATGGTTCGATATTAGAAACTAACAAGATTTTTATCAGTGTGAAAGACATTAGAGTCATTACCATTTTTCCTCTTGCTCCCTAATGACCATGGGACCCTCTCTGACTTGCAACTCAACTCTCCACATGTGTTATCGTTCCCCTTTAGAATAAGATCTCATTGGAAGAGGGGGAGGAAGAGGGCTGTTTTACTCTTCCATTTGAACACCCAAGTATAAGTATTATGTGCTTTGCACATAGTAAACATTTAATAAAAGTTCATTTGTTCATTCATTTATTCATATAGGACCCTTTCCTTTCTTTGATGTCTTTGGAGAACAGAACTACAAGTAGTATGACCAGTTCAAAGAAAATGTGAAGTTTAGCAACTTTTTGAATTACTAAATGGAGCACATTTTTTAACCTCTGATTTCCCAAATTAGTTTTTCATTTTTGTCCCAGGACCTTCTCATGTTGACTCTGCCTCCGATCCTGCAGCCCCTGGATTCACAAGAATACTTTTTCACCTTTTTCTTTTCCCTTCCCTTTTTAGTTCTCTTTTATGTATTGTCTTTCCTCCATTGGAATATAAGCTCCTTGAAACCAAAGACTATCTTTCCTTGTATTTGCATTCTCAAAACATTGCAGTGACTGGCACAAACGATGTGCTTAATAAATGCTCTATCCATTTATCCATCCATTCGGTACCTTTTGGGGAGCATAATTCCAAATTGCTTTCCAGAATGGTTGTACCAATCACAGAATTATTAACAGAACATAAATGTGCTGCTTTCCTATGGTCTTTCCAATGTTCATTATTTTCCTTATTTGTCTGCTATACCAATCTGATAGACATGAGGTGGAACCTCAAAGTTGCTTTAAGTTGTATTTCTTTGTTAGTAACTTGGAGCATTAACTTTTTTTCTCCTTTGAGAACTATATATCCTTTGACTATCAGTTGGGAATAGTTCTTTTTTTTTTTTTTTTTTTTTTTTAAGATTGAATCTGTTGGGGCAGCTAGGTGGTGCAGTGGATAGAGCACCAGCCCTTAAGTCAGGAAGACCTGAATTCAAATCTGACCTGAAAAATTAGTTTCAAATCCAGTCTCAAACATTTACTAGGTGTGTGACCCTGATCAAGTCGCTTAACCTATTCCTTTTTTAAAAAAATATTTCTCAAAATACATGCAAAATATGTGTTCCATATTTTTCTCCCTCTCTTCCCCTTCTCCCTCCCCTAGACAACAAATAATCCAAGATATGTGAAAAAGTGCAATTCTTCTAAATGTATTTTGTGGGAAAACTTTTAAAAATATTATGTAAACCAAATTGTCCAATTTATCTTCTGTTATTCTTTCTATTCCCATTTGTTTACAAACTCTTTAGAGGTTCTTAACCATTTTTGTATAGTCATGGTGAAATCTATGGAGTTCTGAAGAATAACACTTTTAAGTGCATAAAATAGCATATGCATAATTACAAAGGAAGACGATTGTACTGGAATAGTTTTTTTAAAAAAAATTTTTTTTAAGTTCATGTACTCCAGTTAAAATCCCCTAGGCTAAGCCATTTTTGAACTGCAACAAACATTAGCTACCATTTCTACCAAATATATTACTAAAGATCATACTACCCCTGCCAAAGGGCCTGCAGATGAAAGAACAGGGGTCACACTCTTTGTAGTAAAATCAGCAAACTATTTTATTCCACTGGGAGAAACTTAGTAGACATCTGGGCAGGAGCTAGGAAAACTGAGGGGGCACTGTTCCTATTATCCACAATATAAACTGAAATTCAAACACCCCAATAAACAACACCCCATTTCCCACTCCCAATCAGAAATAGCTCATTTAAACTCCATAATCACCCTTTAGCACAAATTAGCAGAATACATAAAAAAAAGTGTGGCAGACGAAAAGTTGGTTGGAAATAGTAAACACAAGCCTCTCACTTTCATCTACTGAGCCCTTGCAAATCAATTCAATGGGTATTTATTAAACTAGCTAGCTAAATGCCTTAGTTCAGATCTGAGCGCCTTGGGAAGAAAACACAATTATGGAAATAATTCTAGCCTTCTGTTCCCTCAGTAGGGGTTTTTAGGACAAAACCTTACCTTCAGGGAGCTTGCAGTCAATTTACAAGGATACTATGTTTACATAGAGAAGAAAGTGTGAGATAATTGGGAGCAGGAGGGACTAACACCTTGGGGGATTCTCGAAAGTTTAGGAGGTAGTAGTATCTACTTTGAACCTGTTATTGTTGCTCAGTTGTGTGAGACTATTTATAATGTCATTTGGGGTTTTCTTGGCAGATACTGGAGTCAACCCATGTCCCCCAGCAGCACGCTTCCCTGAAAACATTTAGAGCCATTTAGGATTCATTCCTCTTAAATTCCATATTCCAAATCACTGTGGTCATCAGCCCCTCTATCCTGTCCTCATTTGTTCCAGCTTGGGAAGATGAAGGAACCCCTTCTGTTTACTAAAGAACAATTTTTCTACTTACAGGCATTTGATAATACTGGTTTTGGAGTTAGAAAAATGAGTTTTAAATCCAGTCTCAGACATTTACTAGCTGTGTGACCCTGGTCAAGTCACTTAACCGGTTTTTGTCTCACTTTATGTCACTGGAAAATGGGGATCATAACGGCACCTTCCTCCCAGGATTTTAAGAGTATCAAATGAGATAATATTTGTAAAGTGTTTAGCACAAGGCTTGGTACACAGTAGTCATTTAATAAATGCTTATTTCTTTCCTCATATTCTTTCTCCTATCTCCTCTGGCAATTTCCCCTTCAATTATCTCCTTACCTAACTTTGCACTTTCTATATCCACTGGCTTCTTCTTGGATGACCTCAAACACAGATCTCCCTAAGCCTTAAAATAAGACACAATGTAACCTCACTTGGTCTTATTATCCCTTCAATCTATACTCTTATGCCTTTTATTACTTTCATAGCAAAACTCCTTTAAAAAACAAGCAAAAAACTCTTTACAATTTGCTTTCACTCTATTTACTAACTCTGCGATCTGACTTCAGTCCTTCCTACTCCACTGAGACTATTCTCTACGAGGTGACTGATAGTTTGTATTCATTCATTCATTCATTAATTTGTTTGTTTGTTTGTTTGTTTATTTGTTTATTTGTTTGTTGCAACATTCAGTGGTCATTTCTTAATTGTCATTCTTGACCTGAAGCATTTGATACTGTTCACCATTCCCTCAATCTGAATTCTTTTTCCTCCCTAGGTTTTCTTCCTAGCTTTGGGGACTGATCTTTTGTAGGATCATCATCCATCTTTCATCTCACTCCCTCATCCCCCCAATTTGGATGTACCCCTGGGCTCAGCTCTGGACTCTCTCCTCTCACATCTTTTCTATGCTCTCAAGGTGATTTCATTAGCTCCTTAAATTAAACTACCATCTCTATGCAGAAATAGCTTAGATCTATATCTGTGGCTTTTATCTCTCTCCTGACCTTTAATTCTTCTCCAACTGCCAGACTCCTGAAATTCAACACACCCAAAACAGAATTCGTTAACCCTTCAAATTTACCTCTTACTTACTCCCTTCCCTTACCAAACTTACTTTCGCCCTAGTATTCCAGTCCCCTGGGTTCACAATCTGAGTCTACCTTAGACTTCTCATTCTTCTCAGTATCTGACAATTCTTGATTTCATCTTTTCAGCATCTTTTGAATTTGTTTTCTCTAATGAAACTACAACCACTCAAGTCTAAGAAGGTCAAGTCTTCATTGCCTCTTACTTAGATGACCACAATAGCCTCCTAATCATTCTCCCAGCATTCATTCTCCCATTCTTCAAATGCATCTTCCACATGGTTTCTATGTTGATATTATAAAGGCATAAAACAATCAATCAATGAACATTTATTAAGTGCCTAGCAGGTGTTGCATTTAATTGAGGAAAACAATATGCACACAGATAACTAAATACAACATAAACATGTACATATACATACATATTCATATGTATTTATGTTGGGAAGGTACCAGATGACTAGATGGATTTCAAATAGACATTTTAAACTCAACATTTTCAAAATGAAATTCATTGTTCCTTCTACCTCCCACCCTATGCTATTTCCTTTTTCTAACTTACCTATTACTTTAAGGAAACTACCCTGGCCACCTCAGCCCTGGATTATCCATCCTAATAGTCATACATTTTTCTCTACTCCAGACCATCCTCCACTTAACTATCTGAGAAGGTGATCTTCCTAAGTGCAGCAAGTCAGACCATGTCATTCCTCCACTCCCTGACTCCCTATTCAGTAACTCCTGAAGCTCCCTGCCACTTCTAGAATCAAATAGAAAATATATATCTGATATAAATAAAAAACCAAATATAAAATCCTGTTTGGCATTCAAAAATCCTTCATTATCTGTTCATTCACCAGTTTTTTTATTCTTATACCTTTTAAACAACCCCTGCTTCTCTTTTCTATGTGGGTCTCTTTGCTATACTTCACAAAACACACTAACTCAACATCTCCACTGGCTGACCAAATGTCTGGGATGCTCTCTCCTCCTCTATGCTTCCTGGTTTCTCCGGCTTCTTTCAAGCCCCATCTAAAATTCTAACTTTTACAGGAAGCCTTCACTAACCCCCCTCACATCTAATGCCTGCCCTGTTTTATTATTTCCAGTTTGTCCTTTGTTCATAGTGGTTTACATGTTACCTCTCTCTCTTTTCTCCAATTAAACTGTGAGTTCCTTGAGGGCAGCGTCTGCCTCTTATCTTTTTTTTTTCTCTCTCTCTGTATCTCCAGTGCTTAACACAGTTCCTGAACAATGCAACTGAAGCTGAAGAGAGAATGCTGAAAATGAGAACATCTATTCTTTCAATTCAGATCCTTCTTATTGTGGGACCATGAGTAAGTTAATGAACTCTGAGTTTCTGTTTCTTAATCTATAAAGCAGAAGTAACAAGCACCTAAAATACAGGGCTATAAGACCCAGATATGAGAATGTAACGTAATTTACAAAGGCAGCTGGATGGTCAATGTTTAGAGCACTGGGCTGGGAAACAGGAAGATTCAGCATTCTGAGTTCAAATTCAGACTTGGACATACTAGCTGTGTGACCTTGGGAAGGTCACTTAACCCTGTTTATATTACTTTTTGAATCTGTCAAACGAACTGAAGAAGGAAATGGCAAACCACTAAAGTAACTTTGCCAAGAAAACTCGAAATAGAATCACAGTCAGATACTACTGTACAAGTAATTTATAAAACTTACAGCTCTATGCAAATGTGAAGTATTATTTTTTATGTAAAAACAAAAGATATCAACAAAAATTATTTTTAAAAGCTATATTTTAAAAAGCCATATGAAAGAATGCTCCAAATCACTAACAAAACAAAATACAATTAAAATAACACAACCCAGATGTCTTGATTTATATCTAGCAAATTGACAAAGATGTCAAAAGATAAGAATAATCTATGCTGGTGAAGTTGTAGGAGGACGAGTACATGTTGTTGGTTGAATTGTGATCCAATGAAGTATTATTTTTATGGTGCGATAATAGATGCGAATGGAATAGCTAGCATAGTGGACGGAAGGCTAGCTAGCAGTCAAAAATACCTGGGTTCAAGACCTACCTCTGTGGTATTGGCTGTGTGAACCTGGGCAAATCACTTAAATTTTTAGTGCTCTTTGTTTTCTAGAAGACTGAAAGTTGCAAAGCTGTTCTCAGACCTGCATAGCTACAAGGAGTTTCAAATCAAAGAAACCACAATCCCTATCCATAATCAATGCAAAAAATTCTTTGGAAAAAATAAATTAAAACAGCATTATGCAAAGTATTTGTGAAATATCTCAACTTGTAAGCTAGCAGGTTCAAGGGCAAATTCTAGTTGTCTTAATCAGTTTTGTTATATAATTTGTCTTTCAGACTAAAGCTAGTTTTATTTAAAAATCACATACTTTTGTCCACTTAAAGCCAATCACAATGTGTGTTATTTTATATATCTCTTCAAAAAGTATAATTAACCTTTCTTTGTTAATTGGAAAAGAGGAATTGTTAATTACTTCCCTAGGTTTTGCACTCCAATACCATGAATTAAATTGTTTTCTAATAATTGTGATGTATTAAATCATAATTTCTGATCACAGATCTCTGGAGCTGGTTATACTCTTCATTCAATATATTTTTGAACGTAGGTGAAGTCTCTTTTACCTATAAATAAAGACCCAAAAAACTCCCTCTTTTCTCCCTTTTTTGGGGGAGAGGGAGCAGAGTGATTATTATCATAAACTGTGTTAGAAAGTTAGATCTGTCAGTTTTCAGATAAAGAAATCAAAATCATTTATCATCATATAAAAATGCTCTAAATCACTATTAATCAGAGAAATGTAAATTAAGACAACTCTGAGGTACCACTTTCTACCTCTCAGATTAGCTAAAATGTCAGGAAAAGAAAATGATGAATGTTGGAGGACATATGGGAAAACTGGGACACTGATACATTGTTGGTGGAATTGTGAACGGATCCAACCATTCAGGAGAGCAATTTGAAACTATGCCCAAAGAACTGTGCATACCCTTTGATCCACAGTGTCTGTACTGGATCTGTATCCCAAAAAGATATTAAAGGAAGGAAAAAGACTCACATGTGCGAAATGTTCGTGGCAACTCTTTTTGTAAGTGGCAAGAAACTGGAAACTGAGTAGATAGCTATCCATCATTTGGAGAATGGCTGAATAAGTGATAGTATGTGAATGTTATGTGATGTTATTCTTCCATAAGGAATGATCAAGATGATTTCAGAGAGGCCTGAAGAGACTTACATAAACGGATGCTAAGTGAAGTAGAACCTGGAGATCATTGTATACGGCAACAGCAAGATTATGTGATGATCAATTCTGATGGACCTGTCTGTTTTCAGCACTAAGGTGATTCAGGCCTGTTCCAATGCTCTTGCGATGGAAAAAGCCATCTGCATCCAGAGAGAGCACTGTGGGATCACAGCATAGTATTTTCACTTGTTGTTTGCTTGCATTTTGTCTTCTTTCTCATTTTTCCCCTTTTTAATCTGATTTTTCTTGTGCAGCATGATAACTGTGGAAAAATGTATAGTAGAATTTCACATGTTTAACATTTATTGGATCACTTGCCGTTTAGGGGAGGGGATGGGGGGAAAGGAGGGAGAAAAATTTCAAACATAAGGTTTACAAGGGTGCATGCTGGAGATTATACTTATATTTGAAAATAAAAAGCTTTAATAAATAAATAAAAAGGTTAGGTTTTAACAGAAACTTAGCAGCACAGGATCCTAAGTACCCTGGCTATTTATTATCTCCAATTTATGAAATTTGTGGCCTTTCTCTCCAATGTTGCTCTTCTCCCATTTATGATTCAGTTTTACTTTCTGCTTTCATATTCCTTCGGCAGATTGTTTCAGTCTGTCTCAAATCTGCACCATTGTGTGGCTAGCAAGGTCCTGAATTTACTTTGTGTATATGCAGTCCTATTACTCGATTTTCTTCTCCACTTCTTTCTCTTCCTCCGCATTTTCCTCCATCTCTCCCTCCTCCCCCCACCCCCAACCCCATCTACAGATCCCCTGCCAGCAGTCAGCGCACATGGCCACGGGGGAGGACCGCACATCCTCCAGAAGGTGTGGCTTCGGAGTCAGGATGTGCCGGCTCCGGGGAGCAGCTGCCTACGTCACAGCCGGTACCTGCCAGTCGGCCTTCCCGCGGGCCCTCACTCTTACCTAGGTCCTCATTCTTAGTGGAAGTCAGCTCATCCTCCCTCCCCCCCTCTTATCCTTCCTTCCTTTCCTTATGCACAAGCACAAACAGCTTCGGGGTTTCTCCATGCATCCCAGTACAGAAGTCCAAGGCTTGCTGGTGGTCCACACGAGCTCCCAAGGGTCTGTCCTGCTAAGTTGAATGTCCCCTCCCCCCTCTCTTTTTCGCCCCTACTCCTGGCCCCGCTACTTCCCTCGGGCCTCTGCAAGGGGCTCTTCCCTCCGACACTTCCTCTTTCTCAATGTGATGTTCTCCGCCTTCGGATCTCTCTGCGTTTGGAGAACCCGAAAAGCTGTTTTTGTTTTTGTTTTTGTTTTTTAATTTAAAATTCAGAAGGATCTTTGTAGCCTATGGGGGATGGGAGCAAGGATAGAATAAACGGAAAAATTTGAGGAAGGACGAGTAAGAGGATGTCCTTCCAGGAGAAAAAGCTGCTTCAGAACTCGGGTTGGAACTCTGTTTCCAAACTTTGTTTCTACCCTGGGTACCCTTTCTGGGGCAGAAGCCAGAGTCTGGTTGGCTTTGTGCCATGTAAAGCGGGGAGGTGATGGCTCGCCTTTTTATAGCATTTCAAGTTTTGTAAAATGCCCACTTACAACAAAATGCCTCACAACAACCTTAGGAGGTAGGTGCAATTAACCTTATTTTACAGGGGAAATCTAGACTCCAGGTCCAGAGCTCTACCCACTGCACACCTAGCTTTTTGAACTTGGTTAGAACTGGGACATGGAGTCAGGATTTTCTTGTCTATAAAATGGGCAAAATAATAGCAGATACCTTATAGCGTTGTTATGGAGATTCAATAAGAACATATTTGTAGTGCACTCTGCACATCTTAAAGAAAGCACTGAATAGACACTAAATGCTACCTATTTATTGAATTGAAGTAGATTCATCTGCGTGCACCTCAGTTTCCCCATATGTAAAATGAGGGGGCTGGATTCGTTGATTACAAAAGTTTCTTATAGCTCTAAAATCTACTTTGTATCTATTTTGCACAATCCCAATGCGGATGTGTTATCTCCCCCCATTAGAACGTAAGGGCAGTCCTTGAGGACAAGGACAGTTTTGCTGGAGTGCCAGACACCTAGAAGGCACTTAATAAAATGCTTCTTGATTGATTGCTTGATTAAAATTTTCTGATTCCTTTCACTGGGACCACTGACACTTTTAAGTACTGGAATTGCCATCTTGTTTTGACCGAGAGCTCACAGGCTGGAGGCTTGAAGTCCATTCTAGAAAATATTTCAGAAAGCTCACCTGGAAGGGAGTTTAAGCTGAATTGTTTTTCCTTATGTGCTGTCCTTTCCTGTCCTTACATTTTTTTAGATTGGGAAGATTTTTAGAAGTCACAGATTTGATTATCCTAGCTTTTTTACTTTTCATAGACACCTTCCTTTTCTTTATGTTTGCAGAGCACCATGGATTCTTATTTTAAGAATACATTGAGGTGATTATATTATTCTGTGATTGTGAGCACAACAGTCAAAGTTTATTAAGGGATTCCTAATGTTGTGCCACAGTTTTCTTTTTTTAATGTCCGGACTCAGTTTCCCTAATTGTCCTATTCAGTTACTCTGCCTCAGGTTAAGATAAAAGTCTTATATCTTAGACCTTAGGCTATAACCATTCCCTCTTAATGTTTGATGGGATAAAGGTCTTTATGTATTTTAGACAACATTAGAATATCAGGAGTCTCTCCAGTACCTCCCATTATATCATCTAGGTGCTTCCCCCCCATTAGGTCATCCCCATCCAGGTACCTCCCCCATTATGTTATTGTTCTTGTTATCCTATAAAAGAATCTAGTATCTGACGTTCACTGTTAGTCTCATTCAGCCGTGGGACCAAACCATGGATCGATTTGGTCCCAGTAAATCTCTCCATTTAATAAATTATTAAATATACTCTAATCTCTGTCTTGCTTAGTTTTTCTGGCATTACACTATATACCAGACACTGGTAAAGCCCAGAGATACAACGTAAGACAAAATTGGTCCCTGCCCTCAAGAAAGAACCTTACATTTCTTTCTTTTGAAATTATCTAAAAAATGTTAAACTTCCTTAAAATTTGAGTTTTAAATTGTCTTCCTCTCTCCCACCTCTTGAGAAAGCAAGCAATTTGATGTAGACTATAGCATGCAGCCATATGGGGAAAGAAAATATATATCAAAAGACAAAACAAAACAAAAACCAAGAAGTATCTACTCTGTTAGTTTTGTCTAAAGGTAGATAACATTTTTTCATCATAAATTCTCTAACTGTCCTGGATCAGTGCATTGTTGAGAAGAGCTAAGTCATACACAGTTGATCATCTTACAATATTGCTGTTACTATGTACACTTTTCTCCTAAGTCTGCTTACATTTTACTTACATTACTCTGCATCCATTCGTATAAATCTTTCTAGGTTTTTTTGAAACCAACCTGCTCTTATTTCATATGGTACAATAATATTTTATCACAATCATATAGAGCAGCTTAGTCAGCAGTTCATCAATTGATGGGCATCTCTTCAATTTCTAATTCTTTGCCACCACAAAAAAGAGCTACTATGAATATTTTTATACATATAGGGGTTAAAAAAAAACCTCTTTAGGATATACCTCTGTCAGTGGTGTTGCTGGCTCAAAGGGCATTCTAAGGACCTCACATTCTAATGGTAGAAACTTGTATTTACTTAAGTAAATGCAAGACATATCAAGTAGGTAGAAAGTAATCTCAGGGTAAGGCATGTATAGTTGTGGCAGAGAAAGACTAATTGCTGAAGGTAGGATATAGGTTGAATCTTGAGGGAGGACAAAGGTACTAAAAGCTAGATATGAAGAAAAATAGCATTTCATTCTTGGGAGTTCCAAGATGTATTAGATAATCTGCCTGATTTGAGATGAGGCTGGCCATTTAGATCTGTGAATTATCTCCATAATATGATAATTGAATTCTTGGGGGTTGAAGAGATTATCAAAGGAGATGGGATCAAGGGTAGTTGGGGGGGGGGCTGGGTAGGTGGGGGGTGTTGATTGACCTTAGAAGAGAAAAGGACCATGTTTTCTTCCAGAGTGAAAGAGGAAGTCATGGGGGAAGATGTCTTGAGGGATGTATAAAGATGAGAGGACAAGAGAAGGCTTTCTGGGAATAGCCTCCATTTTTTTCATGTGAAGTATGGGGCAAGATGTTTGTTTGAAAGTATGAAAAACTGCGACGGTTGGAATAGCTGCCAGTCTGTTAGAAACTAGCAGAATGTTTTCCTGACCTGAAGTGCAGAGTGGAGAAGACAAAGATTTTTAAGAGTACCTTATTAGTTCTGTTTGTTGACCCTCGGCTCTATTTATCAGCATATGAATAAGAAGGCTGGTGTTTTAGGCAGTGTGAGTAATCTGGGGTTGAGGTTTGGCCAGATGTGAATGTGAAATTCAATTCTACAAACATTTATTAAGCATCTATGCTGGCTAATCACTGGGGGATATAAACAAAAGAAAATAGTCCCTTTCCTCCCGGAGTTTATATTCCTTTGGATTGGAGGAGAAGAGTGGAGAAAGAAGAGATAGAAGAAGAAGAAGAGATTTCTGAGGTTTAGCTCCACAAGTTCTGATATCAGAACATTTAAAATTCTAATAATAAAACATTGAATTTGCATAGAAATGTAGTTTTCAAAACTTTGCACAGGAGAAAAGGGGTTTTGGGTGACTCTGGGCTTGGAGTCTAAAAGATCTGAATTCAAATCAAATCATTAGCTGTGTGACCTTGGACTTAGCTTGTTTGCCTAAGTTCCCTCATCCATAAAATGAGGATATGAGTAACACTGACCTCCCAGAACTGTTATAAGGATCAATTAAGATAATAATTGTAAAGTGCTTTGTACAATGCTTAGTACATACATAGTAAGCACTATATAAAGGTTATTATTATTAACTGGAAATTAATAAGTTAGCATTTATATACTTTACAGAGATCTCATTTGATCCTTACAACAATACTGGGAGGTCAGTGCTATAATTTACTCCTTTTTATAGAAGAAGAAACAAACTGAGGGTTGAAAAGTTGTCACTTGCCAATAATCACATGGCCAGTGTCAGGTTGGATTTGAAGTCACTACTTAGCTGTCTCTACTTAAGGAGTCTGGGTCCCATCTTGGTCTTGATTAGTTTGGAGAGTTTGACCAAGTCTTTGAATCTCCTTGGGTTATGATTTATTTCATCTATAAAATGAGACAGTTGAGCTAGATGATTTCTAAGGCCCTTTCCAGCGGACAGAGCACTGCATTTGGAGGGTAGAAGACCGGACTTTAAATTTTGCCTTGGATTCTTCCTAGCTATGTGACTCTGGACAAATCACTTAACCTCATTTTTCTCATCTGTAAAAAATGGGGTAATAATAGCATCTACTTCCAGGGTTGTTGTGAAGAATATGAACTGTATGACATAAATGTTATAACATATAAAGCACTTTACAAATGTACTGTCTAAATATTAGCTATTACTATTATCATTTCTCTTTAAACAGGTAAACTGAGGTCAGAAGTTATGTGACTTACCCAAGCTGACAACGAACTAGATAAGGGACAGAGGCTGTTCTCCAATTTAGGTCAGTGATTTTTCCACTGATATATTTCACTGAGACATCTATATAGCACTTAGCCCAATGCCTGACACTTAGTAGGTACATAATCAATTCTTATTCTTTATTCCTGTATCAGCCTTGACCTTTAGCTTAGGAAAATTTTTATTTGCTTGGAAAGGTTGCATGGTAAGTAGCACTTAAAAAAAATAAAGGGGAATGCCAATCATTCCCTCTGCCAACCCTCTTTGTTATCTCTGGCTGAGCAAGAATAGAAGTATTTCTTCTTTTATGTAGAGTCTTGAGATTCATGGTAAAGCCCCATCCCGTGGCCTCATAAGGGGCTAGGTAATCATACTCTCGGCTCTCCATCGTGATTGGGTTTGCTTCAATCATGAAATGATCAATAAACATTTATTAAGCACCAACTAGGTGCCAAACACTGTGCTAAGTGCTGGTCTGTCTGGGTAAAAGGGACATTCCAAATTCACAGGTTTGCAGTTTAGTCCCTAGGGTGTCCCCGTTTGCAGAGATGCTGGGAGCACCGGAGGAGGCCTCCGCTCAATCACTTACTTGCTTGTTAAGGGGCCAGAACCTTCCTTTCTGATTCTAATTAACCATTTGCAGGGCTGTTTGGAAATGCTAATAGATCTTGGCTTATCTCAGCAGATAAGTCCTCTTCGGAATTCATTTTCCAGTCCCTAGGAGAGGGATTTCCAGGTGTCAGGGCTGGGGGTTACAAACTCAGAGCCTCTTAGCTAGGACTGGGATATGTGCTGCCCAATTCTGTTTAAGGGATGCTTTTTCTGGTGTTCACCTATTTTTTTTATTTTTATGCTTTTTAAACTTATTTTTATTTTAAATAATTACATTTGTGCTTATTTGTACAGAGTCTGTACTCTGCAGAATTTTTCTAGTTCAACAAAGATGTTTCCCAAGTGGGGAAAGTGCACATCAAGCGAGCTCCCTAAATACATAATGACCAGTTGGAAAAGACTCTTTCTTGAAGTAACATGCAAGCCCAGCCGGCCATCTTTTCAGCAGAGGTTTGGCAGGCTGGCTATCTCGGAGAGTTATTCTTCATTAAGTAACTGACAAGCTGCATGAACCTGAGAAGTCATTTGTCCCCTTTCTGTCTTTGCCAAGCCTTCAGATGGGGAGAGGAATGCTGACAACTGAGTCCTATAATCCTTTTAACTAATTTTATCTTGTTATCTTAAAGGTTGGAGGGAAATGTAGAATAATGACCCCAGCTCCGTTAGTAAGCACCCACCAGCACCAGAGAGCTGGGAGCGGTAACGTTGGGGAGGGGGTAGCAACACAAACTGCTTTCCTGCACAAAATGCATTTCCACGTTGATTCCTTGGGAAAGCAAATGGCCACAAAGAGAAAGGAGGCATAGGATGCAACAAATGTATTTAAGGCTTTCTGTCTACTTTTTAATTTAGATCTCCCATTTGATTTTCATTAGCTTTGCTTGTATGATGCTTATATTTATGGCTTGAAGTTTAACATTTGCAATGGTCTTTATAGAGAATGGGCAACTCTTTAACAATTTAATGAGTTTGCTGGTCATTGAAAGACTATGTGAAGTATAAACTGAATTGCTTTATTTAACTATCTTCAGGCTCTGAACAGACCCTTCCTGTTACCTGGAAAGCCCTTCTTCTTCATTTCTTTCATACAATTTCTAGTTTTCAAGACATAGTTTAAGTGGCATCATCTTCCCGAGGCCATTTCTAATTTTTCCCCAGCTGTTCTAATCTCGAAGTGTGCTAGTAAATGCTTAACAACCAGCTCTCTGAAGGGAAAACAAAACAAAACAAAACAAAACAAAACAAAAAAAAAAACAAAAAAAACCTATATGTAATTGGAAAAAACAAAACACTATTTAAAAGGGGGGGGGAGCACAAATGACACACTTAAAATTATTAATCTGCAGTATTAACATTTTTCTTTCTAAAATCTAGATAATCAACAAAACAAAAAATAAGCCTTGATTTGTACTATGTGGCGATTTTTGAGGTGCAATTTAACATTTGGTTCTCTTCAGCAGATTAGAGTTGGCTTTAGTACTATCCCGACTCTTCTCTGGAAATTATTTTGTGTTGTGTAATAGGGGACTGGCTAATGAGCTCAATCTTAATAAGCATGACTAGAATGCATGTTTTTTCCCACTGGAAGAAAGCCTTTTTTAGAAGAGTTCTCACAATGTTTAATGAAAGTGCCACGGAGGGACTTTGCAGCTTGTGTAGATATTCTATAACTGGTCCTTGATTGCCTTAGTAGCATTTGAAAAGGCATTAGAAAGCCTTTTCTCCTCTCTATTGTTGATATCTCTCTCTCTGTCTCTTGGTCCCTGTCTCTCTGTCTCTGTGGCTGTGTCTTCGTCTGTCTGTCTCTGTCTCTGTCTCTCTTTTTGTCTTTATCTCTGTCACTTTGCCTTTCTCTCTCTCTGTCTCTGTCTCATCTTTGAAAATCTCTCTCTCTGTCTTGTTCTCTCTGTCTCTCTCTCTCTGTCTGTCTTTCTGTCTGTCTGTCTGTCTGTCTGTCTCTCTCTCTCTCTCTGTCTCTCTCTCTCTCTGTCTCTCTGTCTCATTTGGTTTGACTTCTTTTTAACTGTCATCTTAACTGCCTGATGGTGTTCAGTGAGACAGTGGAAGAGAGGCTTTGAGATGTATAAGATGGAACTAATAATAGTATCTACCCCACAGGGTTTTTGTGAAAATCAAATGAAACTAGACACATAAATGTATATAGATATAGCTTTTTATAACGATCACATTTATTCATATAAATGCTAGTAGTAGCAGTAGTAGCCATTTAATAAATGCTTGTTGAATTAGTTTGGATTTCACTGAATTTAACTTGCTTCCAAACAGGGTCATAGTATTCATGCAGTTTTCTGAGAAAATCGATGCAATAGTTTTACTCTCATCTTGTTTTATCTTCTATTGACTTCTTTTTTTTCCTTAAGGTCTTGATATGATCTTGGCTTCCAAAAAGCAGAAATGAGACATTAACTTAATCCTCTAAAAAGGGAATCACAGTGATTAAAACTTGCTGGATTTCCCCCACCCCCACCCCAAACTAATTTAATTTGAACGTGTCTCTGACTCAACTAAAGGCCATTTACTGTTCACTAAAATCCAGTTGCTCAGAGGACATTATCTGTCAAACCTAGAATTTGCTACCATGTGGTGTGAAAGAGGAATTCTCCTAAAATACTGTCCAGTGCAAATGGCAAGGACCATAGAGACTGTACTAATGAGGCTGCTTTTTGGTTTCAAGGGCACTAACTTCTAATGAATTTTCCCACTTCCTTCCCTCAAACACTGAGGTTTCCCTTTAAAAGTCAAGAGTAGTATATTCTCCTTTGCAATTCTAGTTAAAAATAAACAAATAAAAACTAAAAACAAACAAATAAACAAAAACCAACTCAACAGCTTTAAAATTAGATTGGCCACTTTTCATTTTTTTTTTCTGATGTGATACCTTCATGAGGAGCTGCCAAAAAGACAGTTCTTCAGGATCAAGCTGAATGTTTACAATGATTTGGACAGGCTGCCCAGCTAGGGCTGTTGCTTTGGGGCAGAGAAGACTGACCAATATTTTCCTCTCTCAGTTCTTACTGCCCTGATCTGTATTAGGATAATCATTGCCCTCTTTCCCCCTAACCCTCATATCAGGAAATGAATGGGTGGACTAACAATTGGTGCTTCCCCCTCCCCATAATATGATGAGTCATTCTAAAAGTACAAGATTTCTTAGCATTTTGGATACTTTCTGATACTTGTTGCCTAGTTGTGGCTCCATCTTTGGAAAGGAGTTTATTCATTCATTAATCTATTTACTTATTTTATGCTTAATATGGGACCAGAGCTTCTTCAATTTCTTTCCTTTCTTCTAAGGATAGATATTGATTTGGAGATAGTTGAAAGTAGACGGATTGTCCAAAAGAAATTGAAAAAAGCTAACCCAGAATCTGGCTTGTCCCTTAGCCTAAGAAAGTTGCAAAGATTCATGGTTATTTCCTGTATGTCTAAATTCCTCTCTATAGGTTTCAGTGCTTTTTATGATTTGTTAGCTGTCTACCTAGCTAATTTTATTTGTCATTGTTCCCCAACATCTAATCTCTGAAGAAATCAGACCATGCTTATAAACTGAAATGCTCACCCAGGATTCTCATCCCCAGCCCCATAGCTTTGTTCATGCTTTTTCTCCTTAAAATCTTAAAATCTCTTCTTCCTTAGAATGCCTTTCTCTTTCTTTTCTGCTAATCTAAATCTTACCCAGCTCAGATTCTGTCCCCCATGAAGTCTTTCTGACAGTAAATTCTAATTTCTCTGAAGTCCTACTGTCCTTATGGTACATATTGATATTGTGTACAGTGATCCAAAACAATTCCAAAAGACATGGGATGGAAAATGGCATATGCACCCAGAGAGAGAATTATGGAGACTGAATGGGAACCAAAGCATACTAATTTTTTTTCATGTTTTCTCCCTTTTGTGCTGATTTTTTTCACAACATGACTAATTATGTTTAAAATGATTGTATATATAAATCTATATCAGATTGCTTGCTGTTTTGGGAAGGAGAGTAAGGGAGGGAGGAAGAAAAAAAAATTGGACTTAAAATCTTTTTTTTAAAGCTTTTTATTTTCAAATATACGCATAGTGTTCAACATTCATCCTTGCCAAAGCTTGTGTTCCAAATTTTTTCTCCCTCCCTTCCCCAGCCCTCCCCCTAGACAGCAAATAATCCAAGATTTATTAAACATGTGCAATTCTACTATACACATATACAAATAACATGTTGCCCAAGAAAAATCAGATCAAAAAGGAAAAAAATGAGAAAAAATAAAAAGCAAGCAAAGAACAACAAAAAAGGTGAAAATACTATATTGTGATTCATACTCAGTTCCCACAATTCTCTCTCTGGGTGCAGATGGCTCTCTCCATCACAAGTCTATTGGAAGTGGCCTACATCATCTCATTATTGAAAAGAGCCACATCCATCAGAATTCATCATTACATAATCTTGCTGTTTCTGTGTATAATGTTGAACTTAAAATCTTACAAAAATGAATGTTGAAAACTATACATATAATTAGAAAAATAAAATACTATTGAAATAAAAGACAGTATTGTATTTTATTACATGTTGTCTAGTATTCTTCTCTCATTGCTTCATGTGTTAATCTTCTTTCTTCAAATAATAACAATAATATAGCTAACATTTATATAGTACTTTAAGGTTTGCTAAGTGTTTTATATGTTCTCTCATTTTGTCCTCATAATGACTCTGAAAAGGAGTTGCTATTATTATCACCTCCAGTTCACAGCTTAGGAAACTGAGGTGAAGATGTCATGCTTCAAGAGCTAGTAAGTGTATGAGGCAGGATTTGAACTTTGGTTTAACCTAATTATGTGTTTTGTCTGAAGTCTCTTCCTACTGCAGTCTATGTTACAAACTGTTGCCTAAATGTGGCCTTCTTCAACAATGAGATGAACCAAATCAGCTCCAATAGAGCAGTAATTAACTGAACCAGCTACGCCCAGGAAAAGAACTCTGGGAGATGACTATGAACCACTACATAGAATTCCCAATCCCTCTATTTTTTTCCGCCTGCATTTTTGATTTCCTTCACAGGCTAATGGTACACTATTTCAAAGTCCAATTCTTTTTGTACAGCAAAATAACTGTTTGGACATGTATACATATACTGTATTTAACTTACACTTCAACATATTTAACATGTGTTGGTCAACCTGCCATCTTGGGGAAGGGGTGGGGGGAAGAAGGGGAAAAGTTGGAACAAAAGGTCTTGCAATTGTCAATTAGGAAAAATTACCCATGTATATATCTTGTAAATAAAAAGCTATTAAAAAAAAAACCAAAAAACTGTTGCCTAAGTAATTTTCCTGAAGTGTCTGTAGGATAAAGTATAAAGTCCTGTTTAATTTCTCAGACTTACACAACCTGAGCCACTGTTATTTTTCCAGGCTCATAGGTCAGGATTTTCCTTCCTACACCACATAGTTCAGTCAAACTGGCCTTCTTTTTGTTCTTCAATCACAACCTCCCATCTTCCACCTCTGTGCTTTTTCACTGTTCACCCATGGGGTCTGAACTGTGTTCCCCTCTTCCCTCTACTTCATGAAGTTCCTGTCTCCTTTAAGATGTATTTTAGGTTCTATTCCCTAGAAAAAGCATTCCCCCCAAAACAAACAAACAAACAAAAAACCCTGTTCTCAAACTTCTCTTATGTGTAGGGAAGTTTTTTATTTATTTGCATTTATTTTATGTTTGCCATAATATTTGTCTCCCTTGTTAGAGTGTAATAAGCCCCTTGGGGAGAGAGATAGTTTCTTTCTTTGTCCATCATGCATTCCCAACATCTAGCACAGGGTCTGCACCATGACAGCTGTTTAATACATATTTATTGATTGATTCCTGATTTTATCCAGTTAAATACTTGGTTCAGTCCACTGCCTAGCTGCCTCCAACTAGACTAGGGATTCTTATCTTAATCTTTTTTTTTTTTTTTTTTTCCAGTCATGGGCCCCTTTGGCAATCAGTCTGATGAAGAATATGAATGTATCCCTTCTTAGAATATTTTTAAATGCACAAAATAAAATAGCTGGGATTACATTGGAAATGAAAAGTTTAGTGAAAATAAACACTGAATTTTTTCCTATTTAAGTTCACAGACCCTCCTTCCAGAAATCTACAGATGGAGCCTAGATTAAGAATCCCTGAACTGGAGCAAAATAAACTCCTTTAGGGAAGGAATGCTATCTCTGTCATGTATCCCCACAGAGACTATTGGAACTGGCATGGAGTAGTCATTTCATAAACACTTTTTTCCTTAAATGATTGTTCCCAATTGAGGAACAAAGGTGAGTAACATGACAAAATGATCCTGTTTTAAGATTTATCAGAATTAGTTGGGGAAAAAAATCCTCACATTTTTAAAAGGGATTTATATATTCATAGTCCAAAGGATTCTTTCCTGAGTTCAGTGCTCCTGCTAAGGGCTATGCTGTTAATATAAACTTCATTAGTAAAAGCAATTCTCTCATCTTTTTTCTTCTCTTCTTCCTCCTTTTCTTCCTCTTCCCCTTCTTTCTCTTCCCCTCTCTTACTCTCTCCCCTCTTTTTTATCCTCTCCTCCCTCTCCCTCAACCCAAGTGCATGATTTTAGATGTTACCTTTATTTATAAGCAGTGGGAGTAGGAACGAGAACCATATATCTATGGCACTCTGTCAATGTCTGTCCATGGGAATTGGCTGGGCCAGCAACAGAGCTATTGCCAAGAATTACCAAGAAGTGTGGAAAATTGGTGAGACACTCCCAGGTTCTGCTAGTGCAAAGGCTCATTGCATCAGAAAGTGGGACTCTGGAAGAAGCAGGATTTGTCATCCCTCCAGGACTGATAAGGAGGCTTGAGGATTTAATTTAGATGGTTGCTATTAACATCTCAAGACTTGAGTATAAACATGTTCTTCTTACCTTCTGGCTCATCCTCCCATTCAGGGCTGACTTCTTGCATGGGAAAATCTTCACCTCCTACCCATCAACTTCTGTCTGATTTTGATAGTGTAATAATATTTCACCCTACTACCCCATGATGCAAGCACATTTTCTTCACTTTGGACACATGTGCAGTTTCATTTTGGAGGATTTGTGCTGTGTCTGTAGTGAGGAGAATAACCCTTATGTTTTGCCTTTTATGAAGAATGTACTTTTATGATATATTTTTAATTGATTAAGAGGTGGGAGTAATAAATGAACATCTGATCCAAGTTTTAGCAAAGGACTCTTTATTGGAGTACAGACTCTACAAAGTTATTCTAGGCGTATTCCCAGAGGCATTTTCTTTAAAACTTTTTTTTTTTTTTAATCATGAGACTAGATGGGGAGAGTTGTGATTCTAACAGATCCTGGTACTCCTTAGTACTCAATTAAGAGTTTCCTTCTGAATGGAATGGCCAGTGGATAGAGAAGGTCATATTTTAAAAGAGTTGAACCCAAACATGTTGAATTTGCATTTTTAAAGCCTGGCTGTTTGCTTTTCACATTTTCTCCCTTCCGCGTTGGCTCTGGCATGGTAAGGGCTGAGTAGCTCTCAGACTGGGTACCTCCAGGCTGATTTTATGAGGTGTGGAATGTTGAACCAGTCAAGTTCTCTGACTGGCTGAACTTTCCATCCTGCCTTAACAACTCATGAAAAACCGACTTGATTTATGTCAACAGTAACTCCTGCCTTTTTACTTAACTAAGACCGTTCCCATGTTTTTTTGCAAAATGCACATGTTTAACGATTGTCTGGCCTCTGAAAGACTCGTCCCAGTGATTCATTAACAGACTAAAGAAACTTGTTATTTTGAAGATGTTTTCCCATTAGCCAAGGTCAGGATGGGGTGGGGAAGAACTGTTCTTCCTTCTGAATAGATCCGGTACCCGTTGAAATAGGGAGGGTCTAAGCAACAAATGCATGGTATGAAATTGCATGCGTATTTCCATAAATTTTTTCATGCGCCAGGCACAAGATCTCAAGATTATGTGTCAGGTGTTGGTGTATATCTATAACATTTATCAAGTGCACAGAACTATTCCAGGGTAAAACATACTGGGGGAAAAAAAAGAGCATGGAAAGCAATATGAGAACGTTACACGCAGTCAGAGACCCATTTCTTCTGCTTGCTATCATCAGGAGCTTGGACAAGTTATTTTTTTCTCCTACTTCAGTTTCCTCATTTGTAAAATGAAGAACTTAGTAGCCCCCTTACTCCTCCCCAGTTCTGGGGAAGAGGGGACCTCTTCTAAGGGAAATATAGCCATGATGAGGTGCCTTGACCTTAGAGGGCTTTTGTTCTAACAATCTGTCTGTCAATGATTCTAAAGTCGTCTGGCCTTAGGATAGTCCTATAAACATTATTGACTGTCAGAAAGATAATCTGTTGGTGAGTAATAACCAAGTTCCTGAATCCTACCTGTAAGCCATAAAATTAGCAAATAAGTAACATGAAGCTCTGCTCTCTAACTTTTCCTATAAATTTATCTTCTTGCCACTGATTCTTTGCTAAATTCTTTTGGAACTTAGTCCACTTCAATTGGAGTTACAATTACAATAAATTTTGCCCCTTGACTCAGGTTCAAGCCTGAAAATTTTTTTGAGATACTTGCGTCACCGGTCTGTGACTCCAACTTCTTGGGTGTCTCCTGAACCTCAACCCTGGGAGTTAGGAGTCCAAAAGTTCTGGTCCTAACAATGCTATTTGTTTAGTTTATTGTGGAGTCCCCTGGGGTCTCAGTGTCCTTGTCTCTCAAGTTGGGAGACTTCACATATTTTCTCTTTCACAGCAATTCTCTGAAGAAGCTTTTAGAGGGTCTTTAAGGACTTAACTCCAGCATCTAAACTTTGGCCTTCCCCAGAGCAGATCTATATCTTTATGTAATATATATATATATATATATATATATATATATATATATATATATATATATAATATTTCTACATGATACTAGGGGTACTCTTGTGATAGAAGTGCTTTCTTTGTCATGAAGAGGCAAAGAAAATCTATTATATCTGAGAGAAAGAATGGAGAGGGATGAATATAGTGAGTATTTTACTGCTTTCAGAATTGGCATTAAGAGAAAAATTTTAGACATATTCAATCTATGGTGAAACTTCTCCCACCTCATTGAAAAGTGAGAAGGGAAAAGTGAAAAGGGAAGGAATAAGCTAAGTGGAAGGGAATACGGTAACTGGGAGGGAAAGGGGTAAGTTAGGGGGAGGAACTCTAAGGGGGGGATACTAAAAAAGAGAGGGCTGTGAGAAGCAAGTGGTGCTCACAAGCTTAATACTGGGAAGGGGGGTAAGGGAGTAAGAAGGGAGAAAAGCATAAACCGGGGTTAACAAGATGGCAAGTAATATAGAATTGGTCATTTTAACCATAAATGTGAACGGGGTAAACTCCTCTATAAAGAGGAAGCGGTTAGCAGAATGGATTAAAAGCCAGAATCCTACAATATGTTGTTTACAGGAAACACACCTGAAGCGGGGTGATACATGCAGGTTAAAGGTAAAAGGTTGGAGCAAAATCTACTATGCTTCAGGTGAAGTCAAAAAAGCGGGGGTAGCCATCCTGATCTCAGATCAAGCTAAAGCAAAAATTGATCTAATCAAAAGAGATAAGGAAGGGCACTACATCTTGCTAAAGGGTAGAATGAATAATGAAGCACTATCTATATTATACATATATGCACCAAGTGGTGTAGCATCTAAATTCTTAAAAGAGAAATTAAGAGAGCTGCAAGAAGAAATAGACAGTAAAACTATAATAGTGGGAGATCTCAACCTTGCACTCTCAGAATTAGATAAATCAAACCACAAAATAAATAAGAAAGAAGTCAAAGAGATAAATAGAATACTAGAAAAATTAGATATGATAGATCTCTGGAGAAAAATGTAATGGGGACAGAAAGAAGTACACCTTCTTTTCAGCAGTTCGTGGAACTTATACAAAAATTGACCATATATTAGGACATAAAAACCTCAAACTCAAATGCAGTAAGGCAGAAATAGTGAATGCATCATTTTCAGACCACGATGCATTGAAAATTACATTCAATAAAAAGCCACGGGAAAGTAGACCAAAAAATAATTGGAAACTAAATAATCTCATACTAAAGAATGATTGGGTGAAACAGCAAATTATAGACATAATTAATAACTTCATCCAAGAAAACGATAATAATGAGACATCATACCAAAATGTATGGGATGCAGCCAAAGCGGTAATAAGGGGAAATCTCATATCTCTAGAGGCCTATTTGTATAAAATAGAGAAAGAGAAGGTCGATGAATTGGGCTTGCAACTAAAAATGCTAGAAAAGGAACAAATTAAAAACCCCCAGTCAAACACTAAACTTGAAATTCAAAAAACAAAAGGAGAGATCAATAAAATTGAAAGTAAAAAAAACTATTGAATTAATTAATAAAACTGAGTTGGTTCTATGAAAAAACCAACAAAATAGACAAACCCTTAGTAAATCTGATTAAAAAAAGGAAAAAGGAAAATCAAATTGTTAGTTTTAAAAATGAAAAGGGAGAACTCGCCACTAACGAAGAGGAAATTAGAGCAATAATTAGGAGTTACTTTGCACAACTTTACGCCAATAAATTCGACAACTTAAATGAAATAGAAGAATACCTCCAAAAATACAGCTTGCCCAAACTAACAGAGGAAGAAGTAAATATCCTAAACACTCCTATCTCAGAAAAAGAAATAGAACAAACTATCAATCAACTCCCTAAGAAAAAATCCCCAGGACCAGATGGATTTACATCTGAATTCTATCAAACATTTAAAGATCAATTAACTCCAATGCTAAATAAACTATTTGAAAAAGTAGGGATTGAAGGAGTCCTACCAAACTCCTTTTATGACACAGATATGGTACTGATACCTAAACCAGGTAGGCTGAAAACAGAGAAAGAAAATTATAGACCAATCTCCCTAATGAATATTGATGCTAAAATCTTAAATAAAATATTAGCAAAAAGATTACAGAAAATCATCCCCAGGATAATACACTATGACCAAATAGGATTTATACCAGGAATGCAGGGCTGGTTCAATATTAGGAAAACTATTAACATAATTGACTATATCAACAACCAACCAAACAAAAACCATATGATCATCTCAATAGATGCAGAAAAAGCATTTGATAAAATCCAACAGCCATTCCTAATAAAAACACTTGAGAGCATAGGAATAAAAGGACTTTTCCTTAAAATAGTTAGGAGCATATATTTTAAACCTTCAGAAATAATTCATAATTTTAGCAAAGTAGCAGGATATAAAATAAATCCCCATAAATCCTCAGCATTCTTATACACCACCAACAAAATCCAAGAGCAAGAGATACAAAGAGAAATTCCATTCAAAATAACTGTTGATAGCATAAAATATTTGGGAATCTACCTACCAAAGGAAAGTCAGGAATTATTTGAGCAAAATTACAAAAAAGTTTCCACACAAATAAAGTCAGACTTAAATAATTGGAAAAATATTAAGTGCTCTTGGATAGGCCGAGCGAATATAATAAAGATGACAATACTCCCTAAACTAATCTATTTATTTAGTGCTATACCAATCAGACTTCCAAGAAAATATTTTAATGATTTAGAAAAAATAACAACAAAATTCATATGGAACAATAAAAAGTGGAGAATCTCAAGGGAATTAATGAAAAAAACATCAAATGAAGGTGGTCTAGCTGTACTTGATCTAAAATTATATTATAAAGCAGCAGTCACCAAAACCATTTGGTATTGGCTAAGAAATAGATTAGTTGATCAGTGGAAAAGGTTAGGTCCACAAGACAGAATAGTCAACTATAGCAATCTAGTGTTTGACAAACCCAAAGATTCTAACTTTTGGGATAAGATTTCATTATTTGATAAAAACTGCTGGGATAACTGGAAATTAGGATGGCAGAAATTAGGCAAGGACCCACACTTAACACCATATACCAAGATAAGATCAAAATGGGTCCATGACCTAGCCATAAAGAACGAGATTATAAATAAATTAGAGGAACATAGGATAGTTATCTCTCAGACTTGTGGAGGAGAAAGAAATTTGTGACCAAAGATGAACTAGAGACCATTACTGATCATAAAATAGAAAATTTTGATTATATCAAATTAAAAAGCCTTTGTACAAACAGAACGAATGCAAACAAGATTAGTAGGGAAGCAACAAACTGGGAAAACATCTTTACAATTAAAGGTTCTGATAAAGGCCTCATTTCCAAAATATAGAGAGAACTGACTCAAATTTATAAAAAATCAAGCCATTCTCCAATTGATAAATGGTCAAAGGATATGAACAGACAATTTTCAGATGAAGAAATTGAAACTATTACCACTCACATGAAAGAGTGTTCCAAATCATTATTGATCAGAGAAATGCAAATTAAGACAACTCTGAGATATCACTACACACCTGTCAGATTGGCTAAGATGACAGGAAAAAATAATGATGAATGTTGGATGGGGATGCGGGAAAACTGGGACACTGATGCATTGTTGGTGGAGTTGTGAACGAATCCAGCCATTCTGGAGAGCAATCTGGAATTATGCCCAAAAAGTTATCAAACTGTGCATACCCTTTGATCCAGCAGTATTTCTATTGGGCTTATACCCCAAAGAGATACTAAAAAAGGGAAAGGGACCTGTATGTGCCAAAATGTTTGTAGCAGCCCTGTTTGTAGTGGCTAGAAACTGGAAAATGAATGGATGCCCATCAATTGGAGAATGACTGGGTAAATTGTGGTATATGAATGTTATGGAATATTATTGCTCTGTAAGGAATGACCAGCAGGATGAATACAGAGAGGCTTGGAGAGACCTACATGGACTGATGCTAAGTGAGATGAGCAGAACCAGGAGATCATTATACACTTCGACAACAATATTGTATGAGGATGTATTCTGATGGAAGTGGATTTCTATGACAAAGAGACCTAACTGAGTTTCAATGGATAAATGATGGACAGAAACAGCTACACCCAAAGAAGGAACACTGGGAAATGAATGTGAACTATTTGCATTTTTGATTTTCTTCCCGAGTTATTTTTACCTTCTGAATCTAATTCTCCCTGTGCAACAGGAGAACTGTTCGGTTCTGCAAATATGTATTGTATCTAGGATATACTGCAACATATTTAACATATATAGGACTGCTTGCCATCTTGGGGTGGGGGGGTGGAGGGAGGGAGGGGAAAAAACGAAACATAAGCGAGTGCAAGGGATAATGTTGTTAAAAAATTATCCTGGCATGGATTCTGTCAATACAAAGTTATTATTAAATAAAATAAAATTAAAAAAAAAAAAGAAGTGCTTTCTTTGTAAACCATGATTTTCTGTAAGAATCTCCTCTTTAGAATGTAAAAGTTCCTTGAGGGCAGGGACTGCTTTTTTTTCCTTTTTTTTTATTGAGGTAATTGGGGTTAAGTGACTTGCCCAGAATCATACACATATATGAGTTTACACAAACTTAGTGTATGTAAACAGAACACACACACACACACACATATTTGCCAAATCCTTTTCTAAACTGTTAAGTGTCCCTCTAGTAAACATTAGGCTGACAACTTGATGTTCTATAGGATACCTCAATCCTCTAGACCTTTATATCTAATCAGTTCCCAAATCTTGTCATTTTTATTGCCCCAATGTCTCTTGAATTTGTCCCTTTCTAATCATTTGACCACAACCCTAACTCAGGATCTAATTATCTCTTACCTGGACCTGCTAATTGGTTTTCTCACCTACCTCCTTCTTTGTCCTCCACACAGCTGACAAAGTGATTTTGCAGACTATGTCACTCCTTTGCTCAGTAAACTCCATTGGCTACCTACTGCTAGTAGAATCACATATAAATTCCTCTATTTGACCCTTCATCATTTGGATTCAACCTACCTTTCTAGACTTTTTGACATTACTCCCATTTATGTTCTCTATGGACTTGGCCAAAATAGCCTTCTTGATGTTCCTCCCAAATGACACTCATACCTTGTCTTTGTGCTTCTGTATTGGCTGTCCCCCATATTTGGAATAAACACCCTCCATCTTTGTATCTTAAAACCTCTTATCTCCTTGAAAAATACGTGTGTCATCTTCTATATGAGGTATTTTCTTATTTTTTCGGCTACCAGTATTCCCTGTCTCAAAGTTATCTTGTATATATTTGGCACACATTGATTATGTGATTATATGGATGCTTTTTTTCTCTCCCATTAGAATATAAGGTTTTTGAGGGCAGAGATTTATTTAATACTTGTCTTTATATCCCAAGCACTTAGCCCAGTGCTTGGTACACAGTAATTAACTAACAAATAATTGTTGATTAATTAGTTGTATCCCAAAGGTTTTCCCTATATATCTATGAAGTAGTAGGATGCATTTTTTTCTTTTTTATAGTCACTTGGTACTAAGAAAAGAATACTATACTTAGATTCAAGACACCTGGATTTAAATTATGTCTTTGACAAGTGCCAGCTGTTTGATCTTGGATAAATAAATGACTAAATTCCTTGAACCTCAGTTTTCTCCTCTATAAAATGATGTTACTTGTATATGGTAGTAAACTTAAATGTGCTAAATTCACCTGTTATACTTAGGAAGGAAAGGAAACATACATGTATTCAACATCTACTTTGTATCAGATACTGTGCAAATATTATCTCATTTGATTCTCACATCAACTCTGTAGGGTAATTGCTATTTTTACAGGAACTGAGTCAGGTGGAGATTAAGTGACTTTCTCAGTATCACACAACTAAAAAATATCTGAAGATGAATTTGAACTCAAGGCTTTCTGATGCCTGTATCCCTTACATCAACTAGCTGCCTTTAGAATTTGTGACTTATTTGATAAAGCAAAGATCTACCAATTTGGATGCTGATTTGACCTTTTTAGAAAGGTTTACTTTTTATTAATTCTGTAATGAGGTAGCATCTCTGTCTTTACTTTTTATAAAATAGTATTTTATTTTTTCAGATACATGCAAATCCTTGTGTTCCAAATTTTTCTTCCTCTTTCTCTCCCTCTCCCCTCCTCCAGACAGCAAGCAATTTGATATAGGTTAAATATGTGCAATTCTTTTGAACATATTTCCATATTTATCATGCTGCATAAGAAAAATCAAATAAAAAAGAAAAAAAAAACAAATAAACAACAACAACAACAAAGCACCTTCATCTTTTCAAAAGATCTAGGAAAGATTGAGGGAAAAAAATCCTTATTTTTAATAACACAATTTTCAAAGGCTTCAGCTGAGATTGCTGGCAAGTGCTTAAGGAATTGGGATTGTATAACCAGCCAGTAGTGAGGTTTCAGAAGAAAACCAAAGAAAGGAAAGGTGCTTTTGCATTAATCTCCTTTGAAATCTCTTTACATTTTGTTCATGCTGTCCTTATGATATTGGTATTTTGTAGTATGCTTATTTTTGTATGGAAGTGGTATCGTGGGAAGAGAAGAGTGTTCATATTCAGAGGATCTGAGTTTGAATCCAAGCTCAGCCAAGTGCAGCTTATATGATCTAGGACAAATCACTTAATATCCACAAGCCTCAGTTTCCTTATCTGTAAAATGAAGGGATCCACTTAGATGGTCTGAGCAGAGAATAAGCATTTATATAACACTTAATCTGTACCAGACACAGAGCTAAGTGCTTTACAAATATCTCATTTGAGCTTTATAACAATCCTGAAAGGTCGATGCTATTATTATCCTTAATTTACAGTTGAAAAAACTGAGGCAGAAGATTAGTGCTGTCTGGGGGCTCACATCCTATAAGTATCTGAGGGTGGATTTTTCTGATTTCTTCCAGCACTCTCTCCACTGCACCACCAGCTCTTTTTAAGATCTCTACTGGCTCTGCATCTATGATCTTTATTTATTTATTTTGATTAAAGCTTTTTATTTTCAAAATATATGCATAGATAATGTTCAACATTCATCCTTCCCCAACCTTGTGTTCCAAATTTTCCCTTCTTTTCCACCTCCTCTTCCCCTAGAATCCAATATGTGTAAAACATATTCTTCTATACATATTTCCATAATTATTGTGCTTCACAAGAAAAATCAGATCTAAAAGGGAAAAAAATGAGAAAGAAAACAAAATGCAAGCAAACAACAAAAACAGTGAAAATACCCCGTTATGATCCACACTCAGTTTCCACAGTCTGGGTGCAGATGCTCTCTTCATCACAAATCTATGACTTTTTTTTAAATCCCACTACTCTGAATTATAAACTTCTTGAGAACAGGAACTTTATTAACACCCCCTCACCTCTCTCCCTCCCTGCAGCTGCCTAACACCGTGCCATGAACACTGCAGGCAAGCAGTAAATACTTGCTGGATGAATGATTCTTTCTTGCCTAGTTTTGTCCTGAATTGTCTGCCTTAGCTTTCTAAATGTGCCATATAATTGCCCATTCTCCACTTCACTCTGTGTTGGGAAGATCTGGCCAGACTCATTATGGATAATAACTCCTGAGAACGAGGCAGGTATTCCTAGCTTTACTTGACACAGGGGGAAACCAAGGCATAAATCTGCCCCTAGGTCATACACGAAGTCATTAGCAGAGCCAAAAATAGAACTCAGTAGTCCAGACCAACTGTTCTAACCACTTATCTTCACTGCTTATGAACTGGAGTGGTTGAAGACATTGGGTAAGACAGTGGAAAAACTCAGATTGCAAACGATTACAGCCTTAGCAGGAATCTCTGCCCTGCATATCCCAGGAACCAGGGATTTTGGTAACAAACAGGGCAGCCGTTCTTTAGCCCTTCTGGTTATATCACACAGTTTTCTGGGGTTTGTTCTTTTTATTTCTTCAAGTAAAAATGGGGTGGGAAGGGGGAGAGCTTTTTGGATGCAATTTGCACAACAATATGAGGCCGTAAAGCTGATTCTCAAGAGAAAAAAATTGGCTAAGGGAGCGAAAAGGGGCAGTGATGCTGAATAGCAGTACCACAAACAGAAATCTTTATTAAAAAGTCTATCTTGGGTTCATTCATTTTTTTTTTTTCTCACAAGCTAGAAAATGATAAGTCTTCCTTTAGGAACAGGAGACATCTGTTAGATAGATGGTTAGATAGACCTTTAATTAAGGGTGTTTTCTGTTTTTTGTTTTTCTTTGATGTAAATGTGAAAAAAGAATTCAGTGGAATTTTTTGTGGAATTTATAAAAAGGAAAATGTCCATGGAGACAAATTGAAAAGAAGACTTGGGGCAGCAATTTTATTTTACTTTTTGCTGAGGCAGTTGGGGTCAAGTGACTTATGTAGAATCAGTCATTTAGGAAGTATTAAGTGTGTATGTAAGGCCAGTTTTGAACTCAAGTTCTCCTAACTTCAGGATCAAGGCTCTATCCATTGCGCTATCTAGCTGCCCCAGGACCAATAACTTCATTTATTTATTTATTCATTATTCATCCATTTGCTTATTTATTTCAATATGAAATTTAATATACATTTTTATTTTTAAAAAACTTATGTTTTCATAATTTCAGAGAATCTTGTTACTCTTGTAAATTTAAATATTTCTATTAGATGATTTCTTTAATGGACACTATGAACCTTTGGAAATAGTCCATACTAATGGTGTGATTCTGGAGGAAGAGGACCAATAATTTTAGAAAAAATATTCTATTGTGGAGTGATGAGCCTTCCAGGGAGCTTTGGCTGTTGGGTCCTAAATGTGAAAGCAAGCTAGACTAATTGCTACATTAGTCAATTAATTAATTCCTCAGCTCCTAACTTTAATCAATCCATCAACAGATATTTATGGAGTGTCTCTTATATGCAGATTTGTGGAGCACTAAGTGTTTACTGGTCTTATTTCCCCCTTGGTGAAATACAGGCAGTCAGGAACTAATGACCACACTCTGTCTCAAAAATTTCTACAGCATGGCAGTGGTTTGGACCTTAGAAACACACTTTCTCATTGAAATAGTGTTATAAATGATGGTTAGCTTCTCAGGCTAGCCCACATGGACAAGTTTAATTCATAATGTACTAACATTAATGCTAAATTAATGGCATTTAAAAAAAAAAGAAATTTCCTAGTCATGTACTCCAATAAAGGATTTTTCTTACCATGTTTGATAGGAACTCTAAAATTGGCTTATTATGGAATGGACCTAACATTGTAGCTATTAAAATACTATTTTTTAAAATTCCAAACTTAACTCTAAATGAACATGACCATATAAAATAACAGAATAATAACTAGATATTTAGATAACATGGATAATTAGATAATATAAGTTATTAAGGTCTGCAAAGTATTGTACATTTATCTGATCCTCACTACAATGTTGTGAGGTAGGTACTATTTTATCCACATTTTATAGAAAGAAGAAACTGAGAAGTGATCAGAACCAAGAGAACATTATACACAGTAACAAGATTATGTGATGATCAACTGTAATGATGGCTCTTTTCAACAATGAGGTGATTCAAAACAATTCCAATAGACTGGGATGGATTGGGCATTTGACCAATCACATCTTGAGAGAGAACCATGGAGACTGAATGTGGATTAAAGCATAATATTTTCACCTTTTTGTTTGTTTGTTTGCTTGTTTGTTTCTCATGTTTCTTTTTTTCCTTTTTGTTCTGATTTATGCAACATGATGAATATGGAAATATATTATATGGGTAGTATGCTCTTTCATTGGGCCTCTGGAATCATAGTTGATTATGAATTGATCAAAGTTTAAGAACAATCTTTTTATTTTTAATTATCAAGCATTAATTTTTTCCTTACTTTCTTCCCATTGGGGGAAAAAACAAAAAGAAAGCCCTTGTCAAAAATATGAATAATCAAGTAAAACAAATTCCTCTATGGGTCACAGCCAAAAACGTGTGTCTCATTTTGGATATTGGCCAGAAGATGAATAGGGTAGTAGCAAGGAAGCTCAGGAGATTCAAGGTATGAATAAATATGGTGAACACATTGCAGTGGGGGAAAGTATCAAAACAATGCTTGTAGAAACACTAGAGACATATTTAATAATAGTGAGTTACATTTATATAGTAATTTAAGGTTTTTAGTGTTTTTGTATGTATGACACTGCTTTGATTCTCATGGCAATCTTTTGAGCTGGCACTCCAGGTATTATTAGTATTCACATTCCATAAATCTAACAAGCATGTTCAGGCCAATAGACAGGATGAACTCACCTGGGAGGAGAGATTCATAAAAGGAATTCTTTCTTTAATTGTATTAGTTCATTGTCATATTAATTCTCTACCTGGGTTCTAAGATAATCAAGGAATATTTTCTAATATTTTTTCATTAACTAATAAAATACATAGTTTCTCTTATTAGTAATTAGTTTCAACCTCAATTTATTTAATAAACCAGATAAATCTCTTTTTATTAGAAGCATTATAGTCGTTTTAGATATGCCCATTCCATCCTTCCCTTAAAACAAAGGGGGAAAAATGCCAAGCTAAACTAGCTGAGTTATTAAGCATTTCTGACAGTTTATGCAACATTATACATCCATAGTTATCACCCATGCTTCTGACAAAAGTGGGGCAGAGTGCCCCATGGAAGGTTTGAGAGAAGATAAACTTTGCAGCAATATGGGAGATTTCCAGTATGGGATAATTTTCAGGGAGGGGCTTAGCAAGATTTCAAAAGTGGACAGCTTCCCAGCTTCTCCAGAGCCAGCCATTATTTGTTTTCAGTGATTCTCAAAATATCAGATGTAATTTCTTTAATTTATTTTTCTTCTCTTATTGCTAAAGCTAGCATTTTAAATACAATATTGAACAGTAATGGTGATAGTGGGCAAGCATCATGTGTAATGAAGATAAACTAGAAGCATTCCCAATAAGATCAGGGGTGAAACAAGGTTGCCCATTACCATCATTCAATATTGTACTAGAAATGTTAGCTTTCACAATAAAAGAAGAAAAAGAAATTAAAGAAACATTGTTTCACTCATTACAAATGATGCTTGATAATGGTTTTAGATAGATGCTGCTGATAATTTTAAGGAAAACTCCATTTATTCCCATGCTCTCTAGTGTTTTTAATAGGAATGGGTAATCTTTTTTTTTTTTTTAAATAACTATTTAAGGTGCTCTAAATCACTATTGATCAGAGAAATGCAAATTAAGACAACTATGAGATGCCATAACACACCTGTCAGATTAGCTAAGAGGACAGGAAAAGATAATGATGAATGTTGGAGAGGATGTGGGAAAACTGGGACACTGATGCATTGTTGGTGGAATTGTGAACAAATCCAACCATTCAGGAAAGCAATTTGGAACTATGCTGAAAAAGTTATCAAACTGTGCATACCCTTTGATCCAGTAGTGTTACTACTGGGCTTATATTCCAAAGAGATCTTAGAGAAGGAAAAGAGATCCACATATGCAAAAATGTTTGTGGCAGCTCTTTTTGCAGTGGCAAGGAACTGGAAACTGAGTGGATGTTCATCAGTTGGGGAATGGCTGAATAAATTGTGGTATATGAATATTATGGAATATTATTGTTCTATAAGAACTTATCAGCAGGATGATTTCAGAGAGTCCTGGAGAGACTTACATGAATTAATGCTGAATGAAATGAGCAGAACCAGGAGATCATTGTACATGGCAAAAACAAGATTATGTGATGCTCAATTCTGATGGACATGGCTCTCTTCAAAAATTAGATGATTCAGACCAGTTCCAATTGTTCAGTGATGAAGAGAGCCATTTACAACCAGAGAGAGAACTATGGGAACAGAATATAAATATGTATGCATATATTGAATCTAACATATATTTCTACCATGTTTAACATGTATTGGACTACTTGCCATCTAGGAGAGGGCGTAGGGAAAGGGGGGGGAATTGGAACACAAGGTTTTGCAAGGGCTGATGTTGAATTTTCCACCTATATGTTTTGAAAAATAAAAAGCTTTAATAAAAAAAAAAAAGGAAAGAAACAAACAAAAAGCTTTTTATTTTTCAAATACATGCAAAGATAGTTTTCAACATTCATTCACCTTTGAAAAATCTTTGTGCTCCAAATTTTTCTCTTTCCCTCCTCTCATGACCTCTAATAGATAGCAAGCAATGCTATATAAGTTAAACGTATGCAATTCTTCTAAACATATTTCCATATTCATCATGTTGCAAATCAGATCAAAAGTGTGGAAAAAAAACTTGAGGAAAAAAAAAAGCAAGCAAAAAACCAATAACAACAAAGTGAAAATACTATGCTTTGGTTCTCATTCAGTCTCCAAAGTTTTCTCTCTGGATTCGGATGGCTCTTTCCATCACAAGTCTATTAGAATTACTTTGCATCACCTCATTGTTGAAAAGAGCCACATATAGTCAAGGTAATCTTGGGCACATCAATTGATAGATTTCGGCTTCAGTTTTCTCATATTCAAAATCAGGAGGTTGACTTAGATGGCCTTCTAGCTCTAAATTAATGAATCTTATCAAATTACGATGCCTTCTGTAGCTTTCTGGGTATATGATGTATTAAAGTTGGGGAACCCTGATAGTCACAAGCCATGAAACCTTAGCATTTACCTTATCCTTGTACACCTAATTTTCCTTACTTGTAAAAGTATAGATTTGGACTAGATTTTCAAGGCAAAAGTCTGTGGATATATTAAAACCTTTATGTTTTCAGCAAGATATATATAAGGAATAAATCTTAGAATCAGGAAAACCTGCATGTAATACCACCTCAAACACATACTGACTATGTGGTCCTTTTAGTGTTCTGACAACTTCCTAAAACTACAAATTGCATTGAAGGTGTCAATCTATATGGGAAGAGGGGAGATCTTCAACTAGGTCTTCCTATATTGATAAGATCCCAGTCATAGTAAAACAAATAAAGACCCAAAATATTTTCAGTCATATTTTTTTAATTAGAAAAGTTGTTTCAAACCATGATCTTGGAAACAATTTGTTTATAAAAATAAAATTTACTGTGATTCCCCAAAAAATGATTTTGGTTTTTTACTATAGTTTCAAACCATTAAGCATAAGAAATTTTTGTCATTCGGTGTTCTTTTAAGTGTTTTTTGAGTCTATGAAGGTATCATAGTTATAGTAGTTACCAATCCCATAACTGCATGTCTAAGGTTGTCTATCAAAGGGAAGGAACAAGCATTGATTTTTTTTTCAGAGTGATAATTTTATTTATTTTTAATTATAATTATTTTTAAAATAACTTTTTATTGATAGAACCCATGCCAGGGTAATTTTTTACAACATTATCTTTTGTACTCACTTCTGTTCCGAGTTTTCCCCTCCCTCCCTCCACCTCTCCCCGAGATGGCAAGCAATCCTATACATGTTAAATAGGTTAAATAGGATTCTAAGAAATAAATAGATACAATATATGTGTGCAGAACCGAACAGTTCTCTTGTTGCACAGAGAGAATTGGATTCAGAAGGTATAAATAACCTGGGAAGAAAAACAAAAATGCAAACAGTTTACATTCATTTCCCAGTGTTCTTTCTTTGGGTGTAGCTGCTTTTGTCCATCCTTGATCAATTGAAACTGAATTAGATCTCTTTATCGAAGAGATCAACTTCCATCAGAATACATCCTCAAACAGTATCATTGTTGAGGTATATAATGATCTCCTGGATCTGCTCATTTCACTTAGCATCAGTTCATGTAAGTCTCTCCAAGTCTCTCTGTATTCATCCCGCTGGTCATTCCTTATAGAACAATAATATTCCATAACGTTCATATACCACAATTTACCCAGCCATTCTCCAATTGATGGGCATCCATTCATTTTCCAGTTTCTAGCCGCTACAAACAGGGCTGCCGCAAACATTTTGGCACATACAGGTCCCTTTCCCTTCTTTAGTATCTCTTTGGGGTGTAAGCCCAGTAGAAACACTGCTGGATCAAAGGGTATGCACAGTTTGATAACTTTTTGAGCATAGTTCCAAATTGCTCTCCAGAATGGCTGGATGTGTTCACAATTCCACCAACAATGTATCAGTGTCCCTGTTTTCTCACATCCCCTCCAATATTCCGCATTATCTTTCCCTGTCATTCTAGCCAATCTGACAGGTGTGTAGTGGTATCTCAGAGTTGTCTTAATTTGCATTTCTCTGATTAATAATGATTTGGAGCATATTTTCATATGGCTATAAATAGTTTTAATTTCTTTGTCTGAGAATTGTCTATTCATATCCTTTGACCATTTATCAATTGGAGAATGGCTTGATTTCTTATAAATTAGAGTCAGTTCTCTATATATTTTGGAAATGAGGTCTTCATCAGAACCTTTGACTGTAAAAATGTTTTTCCAGTTTATTGTTTCCCTTCTAATATTGTCTGCATTAGTTTTGTTTGTACAAAAACTTTTCAATTTGATATAATCAAAATTTTCTATTTTGTGGTCAATAATGATCTCTAGTTCTTCTTTGGTCATAAATTCCTTCCTCTTCCACAGGTCTGAGAGGTAAACTATCCTATGCTCTTCCAATTTATTTATAATCTCATTCTTAATGCCTAGGTCATGAACCCATTTTGACCTTATCTTGGTGTACGGTGTTAAGTGTGGGTCAATGCCTAGTTTCTGCCATACTGATTTCCAATTTTCCCAGCAATTTTTGTCAAATAATGCGTTCTTATCCCCCAAACTGGGGTCTTTGGGTTTGTCAAACACGAGATTATCAAAGTGATTGCTGTTTTGTTCTCTGAACCTAACCTATTCCATTAATCAACTAGTCTATGTCTTAGCCAATACCAGATGGTTTTAGTAACTGCTGACAAGCATTGATTAGTTAGTGGGTTAGTCTTTTTCTGTTGTGTTCAACTTTTCATGTCCCTCTTTGGGGATTTCTTGGCAAAGATACTAGAATAGTTTGCCATTTCCTTTTCCAGCTCATCATAGATGAGAAAATTGAAGCAAATAGGGTTAAATGACTTGCTCAGGCTCATATAGCAAGAAAATATCTGAAGGCAGATTTGAACTCTTGGTTCATGGACTCTGGGCAAACATTCTATTCAGGGCTCAACCTAGCTAGATTGAAGATGCAAGAGAGAGAAGCATTCATCAAAATCCTAGAGGAGGAAAAAAGGAATTAGAAAAATAGGATTGATTTTAGAGAGTAGACAGAGCTTGTCTTTTGTGTCTGTAGGGAAATAGGAGTGAGAGTCATGATACTGAGAAAGTTTGAAAAATGGTGGAGGGGAACTGTGTGCTCCTATCCCTTTAAATACTGGAAAAACGATTTTCTGTAGATTGTCAGAAAGGGTCATTTAGACTTCCAACTCAGTTGAAGAAACAAGCTCTGTCCAAGCAATCAAGCAAAAGCATATATGTTTTTCCTTTTTAATATAGTTTTGTGATTCTTTACAAAGCTTTGGGTAATAAGAAGCAAATGTTTCGGCTCTATCTTCATTTTCTCCTGTAATATCTTGAATTTGGGAATATTTTATTTCTGTTACTACCCTGGAGGCTGGTTTTTTCTCAGTTGGTATGCCAATATTCTCCTGGCTCCATTTCCGTTCTCAGAAAATCTTTCCTTTTCATATAGCAATTACTTTGTTTATGTATTGTATTTGCATTTTTAAATAATGCTATTTAACACATTTTCTGATCTCTTCAATAAAGCTGGCTTTCAGAGTCATTCATTAATTCTTTCAACATCATTTATTAAACACTAGGCACTAGAAAAGGCATTTTAAATACAGAGACAGAAACAAAACATGCTCTGTTCTCAAGGACTTTATATCTCCACTGGAGGCAAACAATTACGCAGATAAGTCAATACAAAATACATACAAACATATAAAGTAATTTTGGGGGAACTAAGAACAGAAAGGGTTCAGGAAACCCTTCTCTAAGAGATAGCATTTGAGCTGAGATTCCAAGGCAACTAGAAATTCTTAATGGCTGAGATGAGAAAAAAGGACATTTCAGGCATGAGGGATGACCTGTGCAAAGGTGGGAGGTGAACCATCATGTTCAGGAAATAGTAGATCATTTTGGAGTGGGAGAATTGTGAAATCAGTCTAGAAATGTAGATTTTAGCCAGATTTAGGGCTTTAAATAATGGAGAAATATGCATCTTTATTTTAGAAGCAATAGGCAGTCAGTGAAGTTTTATTACAGTTTTTCCCCATATTTAGCAATATATACTCTTCTAACTTCACCCCCTATTAACTCCCTTCCTTTGTTTCACTCTCAGTTTTCCTTGAATCATGTAGCCATGCTTATATTTATTTTTATGGCACTTCGAATGGCTGATACAGATCAGAGAAGGGAATAGGGTTTTGTGAGAAGGGAGAGGCTTTCAAAGTAACTATGGTCCATTTCCTTGGAAGAGCTCCTAAGTGGAACTTAGTACCTGTACATATGGATCAATGCAGCCTCTTGCACATCCACTCATCGTTAATGAGTAACAATCTGTCAATAGATTGGAATCTGGATTGAATTTTAATGCCTTTAGCTAAAGAATTGGGCAAAACTTTCATTGTAAAAATCAAATACCGTGAACTTCAGAACAAGTTATGAGATTCCAGGCAGAACAAAATTAGAATGAATGAACACTCATATCATTCTAATGTTGACTTCATACCCGGGAATCATCAAACCAAAATATCATGATGTCAATAAACTGATACATTTAAATATTTCCTAGAGGTTTAGAACCAAAAATAAGGAATAGTATTGTAAAGATACATCTTTCCATATCAAAAGTGCCTTTTCTTAAAAAAAAAATTATTGATGGCTTTAAGGTCAACAGGCATTTCAAAAACTATGATCATTTCCCGATATCCTTCTCCCACAAAATTTGCCCTTATAACAAAGAGGAGCAATTAAACAAAACAGACATACTATGTCTGAGGTTTACTGCCTGTTTTGATAGAAAATACATTTTCTGTAGTAAAAATTGGTCATTACATTTGAACTGAATTCTGATTCTTCCTTGATCTTGCTGTAGTCTTTATATACATACATACATAATACATCCATACAGATATATTTCTCTTATTTCTGCTGACTTAACTGTATCATTTCTTATAAATACTTCCTGGTTTCTCTTAAATCTTCATATTCTTTGTTTCTTATTCTGTAATACGTTTTTTTCATTCCATCCTCATATCATGATTTGTTTGCCAGTTCTTCAATTAATTTGTTTTCTGCTATCACAAAAAGCAATGTTATAAATATTTGGGGATATGTCGGACCTTTTCCTCTGTCTCTGATCCCCTTAGGGTCATAGGCGCAGGAGAAGGATCACTGGGTATACACTATGCTTTTCTGGCATAAATGACGTACCTGTTCTACAATTGTTTTTGAGATGAGATTAAGAAAAAACCCTGACTTCATGTAGACAGCAGCTCTTGCTATCTCTTATAATGATGTAAGCTAGTTAGACCTGTCTTGCCTCCCACTAAAACATATATTGGTAGGAATAGGTGAGGTAACCTGTGAATTCATGAAGTACAGCTGCAAGGTAGGAAGGAAATTGTATCAGCTTGAGTCTGCGTTTGGGCCTGACTTATTTATGATTGGTTGATTCATAAGTGCATGGGGGCTTCTCACCTTAGATTGATGTGTTTGTAAAGTGAACTTGAGTTCCTTATGTATTTCCTTGTACAATCGAATGTAAGCCCTGGGTGCAATGTGTCACAAGGATCTGTCTGCAGTCCTGAGCAGGGCTGACCAGTTCACAGCTGGTTGTATGTTACTGTCGCAGCCCATCCAGATCCAGGCCAGTCTGGGACCCAGGTTCTGCTTCAGTTGTGTCCTTTGCCAACAGGATTCTTTTAGTATCTATGAATTAAGGGGATATATTCCCTTTCTCTCAAATGCCTAAGCAGGCAACTTCATATAGAAAATGACCCAGCATTTGGGTGAGGGACATGACCATCCAATGGCACAACTGGAGAGATAATTTTATTTCCATCCCCTTCTTTCTAATTCCCTTCAAATTAAAAAAAAAAAAGGCTATGCTTAAAAGTCAGTTTCCCATAATTGGCTTTATTTAAGAAGGGATCTGGGATAGTTTCTCTCATAATTATATATCTCTTCTCATATGCAAAGGCAGGCTATTGAAATTTTGGTTCAGAATGGTAAGTTGTTACCAAAAATCACTTTGCCAGAATTTCCTTTGCTCTTTGTCCTCCCTCCCTTCCTTCTTTCCTCCTTCCCTCTCTCTTTGTCCACTGCTCATATCCCAAGTTATGATAAGATTCACCTGAAAGTATTCACTAAGTTATGATTCACCTGCTATGAAGCAATCAACAAATATCTGTTAAGTACCTATGATATGTCCGGTACTCTGTAGGGAGATGAGAGGTGGATGGTGCTACAAGAATAAGATAATGCTTTACTTTCAAGGAGTTCATTAATGGGGAACATAACAAAAGTGAGTGTGTGTGTGTGTGTGTGTGTGTGTGTGTGTGTGTACACAGAATACAGGCAAAGAGAATAAATGCAAATAAATACAGAGTAGTTTAAATCCAAGGCTATTTGGGAGGGAGAACACTAACATTTTGGGGAGATCAGGAAAGGATTCATGTAAAACGAAGTGATTGAGCAGTCATTTGAAGAAAGAGAGAGATTCTGTGAGGGAGAGGTGAAAAGGGACTACATTTAACTCACATGAAGACACAGGGAACAGCCCCACCTAACATCCAGGAAACCCTGTGCACACATGCATCTCCCTCAGAGAGAGAGACCCAGCTATTCCTCGTTGCCAACACATTGGATCCATCTCTTGCTGTTGTTAGCCTAATTGAGAAGGAAGAGGCTTTGCAGAGTTAGGGTTTGTTCAGAAGCTCAAGGTTTAGATTCCTGCATTCTAATTCCAGCTGTTCTGATAACTATGTTTTTGGATAAGTCATTCACTGTCTCTCATACTCAGTTTCCTCATCCATAAAATTTGAGAGGATTGTACTGGACGATTTCTAACATTCCTTCTTACTCTAACATTCTTTGATTCTGTGTTCTTTCTCTCTCTCTTTCTCTCTCTCTCTCTTTCTTTCTATCTCTCTCTTTCTTTTTTTCTTCTCTTTCTTTTTTTCTTCTCTTTCTTTTTTTCTTCCTCCCTCCCTCCCTCTCTTCTTCTCTCCCTCCCTTCCTTCCTTCCTTCTTCCTTCCTTCCTTCCTTCCTTCCTTCTTCCTTCCTTCCTTCCTCCTTCCTTCCTTCCTTCCTTCCTTCCTTCCTTCCTTCCTTCCTCCTTCCTTCCTTCCTTCCTTCCTTCCTTCCTTCCTTCCTTCCTTCCTTCCTTCCTTCCTTCCTTCCTTCCTCCTTCTTTTCCTTCCTCCTTCCCTTCCTTCCTCCCTCTCTTCCTTCTTTCCTCTCTCCCAATTTAATTTCTGTTCAGGAATGGTAGCTTAGTGAAAAGCTTAAAATACAAGCCCAATTCCACCTTTCTTGAGGTACAGAGAGATACCATAAATTAGTTCACATTATCCTAACTAAACTTTCTTATGTTGTTTGGTTATTTCCCCCTTTAGAATAAGAGATAAGAAAGATTTTTAGAATTTCTAACTAAACATTTTTTACTCTTCACTTTCATGTTCTTCCTTCTTAGACCAATTTCTTTGAATTCTTATTTGCAGCTTAAATGCCACTTCCTATATAAAGCTTGCCCCGATCCTCCCTAGTTGCTAGTCTCTGCCTTCCTTTAGTCCTCATTACCTTGTAAATATTCTGTACATACTTATATATGTACATATCCATCCCTCTTTATAGAATATGTGTTCTAGGAAGGCAGGGACTGTTTCATTTTTTTCTCGTTATTTGTTCCATTCTAAGCCTAGGACTGTATCTGTAACGTTGTTGTATTGCTGTTCAGTCATTTCAGTCACATCCAATTCTTTGTGACTCTATTTGGGGTTTTCTTGGCCAAGACACTGAAATGGTTTGCCATTTTCTTCTCTAGCTCATTTTACAGATGAAGAAACCGAGACAAACAGGGTGAAGGGACTTGACCAGAGTCACACAACTAGTAAGGGTCAGAAGCCAGATTTGAACTCCGGCTCATCTTCCTGACTTCAGCCCTGGAGCTCTACACTGCAACATACTAGTGGATTGACCAATTAAAATAAGGGCAGTAGGTCCATCTTCTTAAAGTAAAAAGGAGCTGAGCACTTCTGTTTGTTTTTATGGACGGGGTCAGCAGCGTGACTTCCTGTCCATCCATTTATTCTGTGTTTAGTGGGTTGTGGCCTTAGAGTCCATTTGCCAAGCTGGACTTTGCACAGGTCAGCCTTCTCAGTCAACAGTGCTTGAATGTTAGCTGTAGCCCAAGAATCAAATGGCTTATCCTGCTGTCAGGATAAGCCATTACTATTTTTGCTAAAGGCCCTTGAAGCTTGGAACCTCAGAGGGGCCTAGAGCCCCTGGAGTGGAGGAGGGGGAGGGGAAGGGGAAGAATTATTCAGGAGTGTGACTGATGAGGTATTTGTGGGGTGTGTGCAGGATTTTGTGCCTTTGTTGAAGACAATCTTTCCATGTGAAGGAAATGGAATAAATCATTGAGACAGAGGTATGCTGCAGTCTGCCTTGGCAAAAACTCTGAGAAACCAGGATAGCAGTATCTAGTGACATAGAAGAAATGCCAGTGGGAAAAAATCACAGTGACACAAGGAAATAAAATCAGGTCACTAAGATTGTGCTTTTCTTACACATGTGCTTAGAGATCCATTCATTTAACAGATGTTTTCTACCTATTATATATTATGGAAGTGGGCTATCCTGCTATTTTTAAAAATAATATTTTGGTCCTAATTCAGTCTATTTTTTTTAATAGACTGAAAACAAAAAGATTCTATTGAATTAAATAGATACCTTGAAAATAGTATTAATAAATTCTTCCTTCCAATAAGTACTGCTTGATTATATACTGTTTGCAAAATTTGGGCTTAGGTGAAAATGAGGGAAACAAATGACAAGCTGATATTTGTTTATGTAATATTTAAGCTTTGAAAAGTCCTTCAACATACATTTCCTCATATCTATTTTGGTGGGAAACCAAATTAGAAATGGGGGCTATATTTCTATTTATTTTGTTAAATATTCCCCATTATATTTAAAATGGTTCAGCTGCAATTAGAAGTGTTGCAAGCAATTTTGATATTTCTCTTATATGATCCTCATAAACCTGTGTGATAGGTATTATAATTATTATTATTTCAGTTTTACAGAATAGAAAGCAGAGGCTTAAGAGGTCACATAATTTGCCTATGGTCAATTAATAAATGTTGGAGGTAGTATCCAAACCCAATTCTTTCTTGACAACCTCCAGAACTTTTTCCACTGGAACCTTATGATCAATCTGGGGAGTAAGGACATGAATTCAAAGGCTTTAGAACTAGAAGAGACCTTAGGGGCAATCTAATTGGCTTTTACAAATGGGCAAACAAGGCCCAAAGAAATTAAGTGACTTCTTCAATGACTCATAGGTAGTCAAGTAACAGAGATGGATTTGCTCTGATTCTGGATCCCTTTTGTTTATCTTTCCACCATCCTAATATATATAATTAATAATAAGAGTCAGTATGTGAAGGAATGTACAAATTTAAATCTCTCCTGGCTGTGGATGATCTCAAAAAGGGAAAGTTCAGGATCCTGCCATTTATCTTTTATACTAAAATCCTTTTAATTGTTCAGTCATTTTCAGTCGTGATTCCATCTGGGGTTTTCTTGGCACAGATACTGAAGTAGTTTGCTATTTCTTTTTCCAGCTCATTTTACAGATGAGGAAATTAAGGCAAATAGGATTAAGTGGATTGTCCAGGATCGCACAGCTAGCGACTCCGGCCAGATTTGAACTCAGGAAAATGAGTCTTCCTGACTCCAGACCTGGAGTCTCTGTCTGCTGCCTTGAGGCCCCCAAAGAAGGCTGATCAATATTTGACATGACTTTGGCACAAAGAAACCTTAGAGGGCTCAAGAAGACTTTCCATATGGACATTAGAGGGCTCAAGAAGACTTTCCATATAGACACTCAATGACTCAGGAGAAACACCAAGTTAGTTACAAGGAAATAGAAACTTTCCTAACTCTAATCTTGTTCCTTACCAGGAGATTATGGTGAGTCAGGAACTCATCTGTCTTCAGAAAGTAAAAGGGGGAGTAAAAGGCCTTGGAAAGCTGATACTTCACCTTAATTAGGAAGGAAGCAGCTGTTGACAATAGGCTTTCCTACTCTGCAGCTTTGTATGGGAAGCATTTAAAAATAGTGAGGGCTTGGAGCTCTCAGTGGGCTTATTATAGAAAGAGGGAGACCAGAATGAGGAAGACATTATGCTTGTAGCAATTTTGATTAGAAGGTCTGGATTCAAATTTCAACTCTGTCACTTGCTATCTGTGTGACTTTGAGTAATTAATGAATCAACAAGCATTCATTTTTATTCATAAATATTTTATTTTTAAAAAAAATTTTTAGGTTATATGTGTACATAATGTTTTATATATTTCCATATGTGTCATATTGGGAGAGAAAAATTAGAACAAAAGAGGAATATCACACACACACACACAGGAATAGGAGGGGAAAAAAGGTGAAAATAGTATGTTTTACTCTGTATTCAGTTTCCATAGTTCTCTGGACACAAATGACATTTTCCATCCAAAGTTTATTGGAATTGCCATGGATCAAAAAATTGCTTAGAAGAACTAAGTCTATCATAGTTGATTATCACACAACCTTGCTGTTGCTGTGCACAATGTTTTCTCAATTCTGCTCACTTCACTCACCTTAGTTCATAAGTCATTCTAGGCTTTTTTGAAATCAGCCTGTTCATTGTTTCTAATAGTCCAATATATTATTATATACCATATACCATATATACCATAACTTATTTAGCTATTTCCCAATTAATTAGGTATCCATTCATTTTCAAATTCTTTGCCACCACTAAAAAAGAGCTGCTATAAATATTTTTGTACATGTGGATCCTTTCCCCTCCTTTATGATCTCCTTGGAATACAGACTCAGTAGTATTTCAAAAAGTATTTTTTAAACTCTTACTATTTGCCAAATAGAATGCTAAGGGAGGGGAATACAAAGAAAAGCAAAAATATGGTACCTGACCTCAAGGATATAATAATAAATTACAAAATAAAAACATAATAAAAATATAGAAGGCTCAGGTTGTATTTGGCTTTAAATGCCAGGTAATTATATTTGTTCCTGGAGGAAATATATAACCACTGGAGTTTATAGAAGGAGCAGTGGTAGCACAGTCAGATCTGTACTTCATTTATTTATTTATTTTTCGTGTAATAGTATTTTATTTTTTTCCAATTACATGTAAAGATAAATTTCAACATTAATTTTTGTAAGATTTTGAGTTCCATATTTTTCTCCCTTCTTTCTTTCCCTCTCCCTTCCTCAAGACAACAAGCAACTCAATATAGGTTATATATATACTATATGTTAAATATATTTCCATATTGGTCAGGTTGTGAAAAAAGAATAAGAGCACAAGGGAAAAACCATAAGAAAGAAAAAAAATTCTAAAAAGTAAAAATAGTATACTCCAATCTGACATTAGTCTCCATAGTTCTTTCTCTGGATTTGGACAGCATTTTCCATCATGAGTCTTTTAGAATTGTGGGGAATTAGTGTAATTCTGAGAAGAGATAAGTCAATCATAATTGATCATCCCACAATGCTACTGTTACTATGTACATTGTGTTCCTAGTGCTACTCACTTCATTCAGCATCATTTCATGTAAGTCTTTTCAAGTTTTTCTGAAATCCACCTGCTCATCATTTTTTATATTACAACAGTTATTCCATTACATTGATATATCATAATTTATCCAGCCATTTCTCAATTGATGGGCATACTTTCAATGTCTAATTCTTTGCTACCCAGAAAGAGTTGTTATCAACATTTTTTGTATGTGTGGATCCTTATCCCTTTTTATGATCTCTTTGAGATATAGACATGGTAGTAGTATTGCTGAATCAAAAGGTGTGCACAGTTGAATAGCCTTTTGATCATAGTTCCAAATTGCTCTCCAGAATGGTTAGGTCAGTTCACAACTCCACCACTTTAAGAAAATAATTCTGGCAGCTCTGAGAAGGATGGATTGAAGTAAGGACAGAATTGAGACAAGGAAGATCAAGTAACTCTCTAAAGGTGAGAGATGAGGAGGACCTGGATGAGGGTGGTGGGGTGAGTATGGAAAAAGGAAAGTTTCCAAAAGATAGGTTTCAATTTCTTTATATGTAAAATGAGGAAATGGAACTAGATAATCTCTAAGATTCCTCTCAGATCTAAATCTATAAGCTTGTAGTCTCTTTGTGATAGAGTAAGAGATCTCTGAGGAATATGGTTGTGTAGGTGTTTCCCCTTCTGTTCTAGTGTTGTGATCCTGAAAGGGGTGGGGGGTGGAATAGAATCTTTTCTATTTATTAAATAGATATTAAATAATACTTGAATACTGAGGCATAGGATTACTAAGGACTAGGCAATGGTGATTCTATATCATAAAGTCAATGAAAGTTCCATTCTTTTTTTTAAGCTTTAACCCCCCCCCCAAACTTAAAGCTTTAATTCAAAGTATCTACCTAGTTTTCAACATTCATCCTTGCAAAACATTGTATTCCAAATTTTTTCTCCCTCTCTTACCCTCACCCCTCCCTTAGACAACAAGTAATGCAATATATGTTAAACACACACAATTCTTCTATACATATTTACATAATTATCATTCTGGACAAGAAAAATCAGATCAAGCAGTATGATTTCAGAGAGGCTTGGAGAGACTTACATGAACTCTTGTTAAGTGAAATGAGAAGAACCAGGAGATCATTATATACAGCAACAGCAATATTATACAATGATCAATTCTGATGGATGTGGATCTTTTCAACAATGAGGTGATTCAGACCAGTTCCAATAGACTTGTGATGAAGAGAGTCATCTACACCCAGAGAAAGAACTGTGGGAACTGAGTGTGGATCACAACATAGTATTTTCTCTCTTTTTGTTGTTGTTTGCTTGCATTTTGTTTTCTTTCTCATTTTTTTTTTCTTTTGGATCTGATCTTTCTTGTGTAGCATGATATTTGTGGAAATATGTATAGAGGAATTGCACCTGTTTAACATATATTGGATTACTTGTTGACTGGGGGAGAGGAGGTGAAGGGAGGGGAAAAAATAGAACACAAGATTTTGTAGGGGTAAATGTCAAAAAGCTATCTAGGTATATGTTTTGTTTTTTGCTGAGGCAGTTGGGATTAAATGACTTGTTCAGGGTCACAGCTAGGAAGTGTTAAGTCTCTGAGGTCAGATTTGAACTCTTCTTTACTTCAGGACTGGTGCTCTATCCACTGCGTCACCTAGCTGCTCTTCATACATATAAAATAAAAAGCTATAATTTTAAAAAAAGAAAGAAAAAAAAGAAAAATCAGATCAAAAAGGGAAAAAATGAGAGAGAAAACAAAAAGCAAGCAAGCAAACAATAACAAAAAAAGGTGAAAATACTATGTTGTGATCTATATTCAGTCTCTGTAGTTCTCTCTCCCCATCATAAGTCTATTGGAATTGGCCTGAATCACCTCCCTACTGAAAAGAGCCATGTCCACCAGAGCTGATCATTGTATAATTTTGTTGTTGCTGTGTACAATTTTTTCTTGGTTCTACTCACTTCACTTAGCATCAGTTTATGTAAGTCTCTCCAGGCCTTTCCAAAATTATCCTGCTGATTATTTCTTATAGATCAATAATATTCCATAACATTCATATCTTATTCAGCCATTCTCCAACTGATAGGCATCCATTTAGTTGAAAATTCCATTTCTGAAAACGTCTCTTCTTATATCTCAGCTATCACTGTGTCAGAAACTCTATTTAGCTGATAGTCAGTCAATGCATTGGGGGAGAAGTATTAAAAATGTGGCCTGTGAGCCTCCCACTCGGGAGTGCAGTATGAACCAGATTAAAATGTAATTGAGAAATATTTAACAAAATAACTAAAATTACAATAAAACATAGATAACATTACAGTTTAAAACTGAGTTAATAAGTGGCCTGCAGGGATCCTTATATATGGATTAGAGGTCCCTGTTTCTTTTTTATTTTGACACCCCTAGTTTGGAGAACCCTGACAAAAATACCATTTAATACTTAGATGGCAAATTTCATTAAAGTCTTCAAACATTTCTTCAGAATTTCATAGTTGAGCCTCAGGATATCTCTGTGAAGTAAAAGGAATTTAAAAAAATTTAGTAATATATTTTGTTTTTACCTCATCTACATTTCCCAGTGGATCCCATTCTCCCTCTCCCAGAGAGCCATCCTCTTCAGAGAGGAATAATTAAAAAAAAAAGAAAACAGTTCAACAAAACTAACCCACATATTTGAAAAGTCTGACATTACATGTAATATTCCATATCCTTAGTCTCTCACTTATGTGAATGAGGGGGTTTAGAGTGAGGAGATGTTTTCTTTTATTTCTTCTTTGAGATCAACCTTAGCCATAATAATTTTGAACCATTCAGTGACATCTTTTTGTTTTCCAGGGATGCCACAATTTGTTTAATCTGTCAGTTCTTATAATGGATGAATAGTAGAATCCCTCTCCTTTGGTTGGTGAGGTGGAAGACTGAATGTGAAATGTTGCATATTTTGTCAGACACCTTCTCTGTGGCTGTTAGTTTTGCTTAACTTATTTGTCACAAGGGAAGGTTGGGTGGGGAGGAAGGGTATATCTGGAAATGACTGTAATGTAAAAATAAAAAGATATCAGTCAAACTTAAGGGGAAAAAACCCTCAAATCTCTTAGCAGTGGAGGGCAAGTTGCAATCTAGGCAAGTGGAACTTCCTGTTCTGAGGTCCTGTAGCCTCTGATAAAGGCATTCCAGAGAGAGCTGAGGGAAGGCTTAGAAGGTGTTAATAAAGATACAGCTGTCAGTAGCCTTGTGGTACAGCATCACCACCAGCTTTGGGTACACTCTAGGCAGGTGCTGCTATTTGGCTTTCTTGTTTACCCTTCTATCAAAGCAATAGGCTTTGATGCTGCAGTATTAGGGCCAAATTTGGAATTGTAGCCCAGAAGTTCTTGGTCTTGCTCCAGTTAAAAAAAAAAATTTACTGCTTGAGGGTTCTTGCCTCTTGCCTCTGCTCCCATTGTTCAAATGCTTTGCCTCCTAATTATGGTCATACTAGCAATAGCTTCTCTTCCCACTGAGTTGAAAATATCTATTATAATAATCAGACTTTATAAAAGATTTGCTGTCATCCAGAAACTTCAGTGATTCTGGAAGCTAGAACTGGTAATGACTGCCATCCAATAGTCAAAGACCCAGTTATCTCTTGAGCTCAATTGCTGCTGTTTATGACAGGTGTGGTGGGTATTACTGGGGGAAATTGTTTTTAACTGTCATTATAGATTTTATCCTGTTGAGTGTGGTTTGGCAGCAATGTGGCTGGTGTGTTCTCCTGAAGGTCATCTTGAACTTTATTTGTGCCCTGAACTTTCCCACCGACTAAGAAATAGTCATAAGATTTCTTGTCTATTTTTTTTTTTTATTTACTATTAGTAACAGTGAGCCGTTCTAATAATGAAGCAATTGGGATGTCTATTGTTTCTCCGGCAACTGTAACATCACTAGTAACTTTTTTTATTTGATGAGAAGGTAGTGAGAAGAAGGGGGGAGAAGAGGAGGAATGATAATGATAACTCCAAATACCATGCAAGTATTTCTTTTAAAAAGCATTCTGATGCGTGAAAAGAAGATTTTTTCAACTACATTAGAAAAAATTTAAAGAGAAGAATATAAGGGCAAATAGAAGGAGATATTATTGTAAAACAGTTCAAAATGCTTTAATTACCCAAAGGGAAAATATGTGACATAGTTAAAGAGGACATCATGAAGGGATTTTTCATAATTTAAAAAACTGGGTTTTTACTCAGTTGCTTAAAGTAGGTGAAACCTAAAGAAATGGGATCTATTCCTTTTCTATATTACTCTCTCATATCAACATTCTGTCTTATTATCATCAATTTGCTTCCCACACTTGTACACACACGCCTAAAATGGGAAAAATGTAACTATAGGAAACTTGGGGGCTTGCCATTAATTGCTATTCATTGCAGTTTTAATGTTTGCTTACCACCAAATCCGAAGACATTAAAATAAATAGCTTGGTGTCAGGCTACTGTAATTTTTTTGAACATGTAGTGGGACTCAGTCAATTTTTTAATCATAAAATTTATAAGCATTAACAAAGACAATTAAACATACAAAACAAACAATAAAATGCATTATCACTTTATGGAGATCAGTCAGCATTAAGCATCTACTATCGCCATGAGTCAGACACTGTGCTAAGCACTGGAAATACAAACAAAAACAAAAATAAAAAACCAAATCCTCAAAAGATAGTTCCTATCCTCAAGGAGCTTACAGTCTAATAAGGGAGACAGTATATAAATTGTTATCTTGGAAATAATCAACAGAGAGACGACCCTAAAAGTGAGAAGGGATTGGGAAAGGTTTTCTGAGGAATTCTAGTTGGAACTTGAAGGAAGCCAAGAAAGCCAAGAGATAGAGATGTGAGGGAGTATTGTGAACATGGGAGAAAGACAGTGATTCCTACTATGTGCTAAGCATTGTACTAGATACTGAGGATACAAAGACAAAATTGAAATAGTCCATTCCTTCAAAGAGCTTATGTTTCTTACCTTATATCCTTTGTATTTTTAATGATATCTTAAGCTTCCATTATATGAGCATACCATATTTTATTCAGCCATTTTCCAAGGCTGGACAATAACTACAAAAATTATTTGTACAGATAGGTTCACTTCCCTATACACATGCATGTGGCCATGCATGTACACATGTATTTATGCACATAGGCATACAACATATACACATACATATATGTGCATACTTGCAGACATGCAGCATGTACCATACTCTATATACACGTGTGTATAATACATACTTGTGCATGTAAACACATATATGAGTATGCATGTAGATGTGTGTTTGTATGTGTATTTGTAGATAAAATGTTAGCTGTGAAGTTCTTGAATCAAAAAACATGATTAATAATATGACTTTTATGGAGCCAATCTGCAGCCCCACCAAGAATGTTCCTCTTTCTTCCTCTAGTCTTACCCACATTATATTCTTTTCATTTTTGCTATTTTTATTATTTAGTGCAAGGTAAATCAAGGCTGTCTTGATGGGCACTGCTTTTATTGTTAGGGTATTGGAGCATTTTTTCATATAGTAACTAATAATTTGCATTTCCTTCTTTGCTTCCTACTCCATTTTTTGGAGTGTGTATTAATTCAATTAATAAGCAGTTATTTATTTATCAATCTATTTATAAGGCAGTTGGGATAATGTGACTTGCCCAAAGTTACAAAATATTAATTGTCTGAAGTTGGATTTGAATTCAGGTCCTCCTGACTCTAGGGCCAATGCTCCATCCACTATTTCATCTGGCTGCCCCAGTCAACAAGCATTTATTAATGCTTATTAATAAAGCACTTATTCTGTGTCGGGCACCATACCATGTTTGAGGGATACAAAGCAAGGCAAAACCTTTGTCCCTGCCCTCAAGGAACTCCCATATAAATAATTAGGTATGTTCAAAGTATATGTAGAGTAAATGATGATAGTTTAATGCATAAGACACTTGGAACTGGGAAGTAGGGATTGAGGGGGAGAGGTTTTCCTTGGAAAGTAAATTTCAGTGCTTAATGAGTTCAGTCTTGAAGGAAAATTGGGGAAAGTTAAGGGACAAAGGTGAGAGAACAGATCATTCCAGGCATAAGATAGTGTCATGGAACAGCAAGTAGGCAAGTGTAGCCAGATGGTAGAGATCATGGAAGATTGTAAAGAATCAGTAAGACTGGAAAGGTAGATGTGTTTGACTTTAAATGACAGAAAAATTTATGCAGGATCCCATTTTTGTTGTTCATCCTTTGTTCTTGAAAAAGACTGGAGAGTGGTTTTGGCTTGTGCATGAATTGGATTTAAATGAGGTAGCGCTGCAAAAAGTTCTCAGCCTCACTCTTTCCTCCAGTCACTGGAGTCTGATGGCAGGACAAAAGTCAAGATGACAAGTAACGCCCCAGGATGCAGGGGATGTTTGATCATAAAGGCAACAGGGCACCTTTGGTTTGTAAGTAAGTCTCTTTGGGTGCAAATGATATGTTCAAACTTGCACTTTAGAAAAATCATTTTGGTAGCTAAGGGAAGAATGATTTGGAGAGATTTGAGTCAGGGAGACTAGTTAGAAGATTATTGCAATAGTCCCAGTGAGAGGCGATAAGGTTTAAGCTTAATATATTGGTTATGTGAGTGGAGAGAAGAAAGCATATATGAAATATTGTGGGGGGCAGCTAGTTGGTGTAGTGGACAGAGCACTGGCCCTGAAGTCAGGAGGACCTGAGTTCAAATCTGGCCTCAGACACTTAACACCTCCTGGGCAAGTCATTTAATTAACCTCAATTGCTTCAGAAAAAAAAAAAAAAAAAAGGAAGAAGAAGAAGAAAGAAAGATACTGTGAGGGTAGAAAGGACAAAAACTGGCAATGCTTTGGATATGTGTGAGTAATGAATCAAGGATGACAAAAATTGTGTGCCTGGGGGACTGGGATAATGGTATTTGAGTGGAATGCTCTTTTTTCAACATCACCTTCTGGTTTCCCTGTGGTCTTACAGGACTCAATTCAAATCCTTCCTTAGTGAGATGGCTTTGCTATTCCCTTCCTATGCCTAGTGCCTCCTTGCTAAGATTAATCTTCCACTTACACTGTGAATATTTTGATCATACATGATTATTTGTATGTTGTCTTCCCCTTTGGAAATGTAAACCCCTTGAGGAGGACGATTGTATTTTTTGCATTTATTTCTATCCTTAAGTGCTTAATATAGGGCCTACCATATAGTAAATGTTATTGATTGATATTTTCAATGGAAATAGGAAATGTAGAAGAGGGGGAGATTTGCGGAAGAAAGATAATTAGTTTTATGATATTGTGTTTGAGATGCTTATGGGACATCCAGTTCTAGATGCCCAAAGGTGATTCAGGAATGAAGCAGACTGGCTAGATCTATAGGTCTGGGAATCATCTGCACAGAAAGGATAATGGGACCTCTGAAAAGTGATGACATCACCAAATCAGATTGTGTAAAAGAGATTTCTCTGTGATCTTACAGGAGGTAAAAAGTAAAAGAGGAGAGAGTCCAGAGGAGAGATTAGTGTGGGTCAGTGTGTATGGGACTTCCACTGTCAGCAGACATGCCATTGATGAAGAAACAGTAAGATACTACACTATTTTTATATCCAACCAAGTCCCAGTTAGTGGGAATAATGAATCTCTCAAAGTAGCTGCTTTATTGGAATTTCCATTACTTGTTCCCATTGAACCAGTCAATGACATATCTTATATGACGATAATTTTGAATAGTGAGAATTCAAATACATTTGAACACTTTTATTATTCATACCAATCAAGGCCTAGCTGCATATTAGTTCTTTATAAGCCATTGGAATTTGTTAATTGATGGTGATTGTTAATTAACACTTCTTTAGCTTTTAATTTTTTTCCTTTTTATTATTAAAGCTTTTTATTTTCAAAACATATTCATAGATAATTTTCAATATTCACCCTTGCAAAACCTTGTGTTCCTAATTTTTTTTTATAACTTTTTATTGACAGAACCCATGCCTGGGTAAGTTTTTACAACATTATCCCTTGCACTCACTTCTGTTCCGATTTTTCCCTTCCCTCCCTCCACTCCCTCCCCTAGATGGCAAGCAGTCTTATACATGTTAAATATGTTATAGCATATCCTAGATACAATATGTGTGTGCAGAACCAAACAGTTCTCTTGTTGCACAGGGAGAATTGGATTCAGAAGGTAAAAATAACTTGGGAAGAAAAACAAAAAATGCAAACAGTTCACACTCATTTCCCAGTATTCCTTTTTTGGGTGTAGCTGATTCTGTCCATCATTGATTAATTGGAATTGAATTAGATCTTCTCTTTGTCGAATATATCCACTTCCATCAGAATACATCCTCATACAGTATTGTTGTTAAAGTATATAATGATCTCCTGGTTCTGCTCATTTCACTCAGCATCAGTTCATGTAAGTGTCTCTAAGCCTCTCTGTATTCATCTTGCTGGTCATTTCTTACAGAACAATAATATTCCATAATATTCATATACCACAATTTACCCAACCATTCTCCAATTGATGGGCATCCATTCATTTTCCAGTTTCTAGCCACCACAAAAAGGGCTGCCACAAGTATTTTGGCACATATAGGTCCCTTTCCCTTCTTTAGTCTCTCTTTGGGGTATAAGCCCAGTAGTAACACTGCTGGATCAAAGGGTATACACAGTTTGATAACTCTTTGGGCATAATCCCAAATTGCTCTCCAGAATGGTTGGATTTGTTCACAACTCCACCAACAATGCATCAGTGTCTGAGTTTTCCCGAATCCCCTCCAACATTCATCATTATTTTTTCCTGTCATCTTAGCCAATCTGACAGGTGTGTAGTGGTACCTCAGAATTGTCTTAATTTGCATTTTTCTGATCAATAGTGATTTGGAACACTCTTTCATATGAGTGGAAATAATTTCAATTTCATCATCTGAAAATTGTCTGTTCATATCCTTTCATCATTTATCAATTGGAGAATGGCTTGATTTCTTATAAATTTGAGTCAATTCTCTATATATTTTGGAAATGAGGCCTTTATCAGAACTTTTAACTGTAAAAATGGTTTCCCAGTTTGTTGCTTCCCTTCTAATCTTGTTTATATTAGTTTTGTTTGTACAAAGGCTTTTTCATTTGATGTAATCAAAATTTTCTATTTTGTGATCAATAATGATCTCTAGTTTTTCTTTGGTCACAAATTCCTTCCTCCTCCATAAGTCTGAGAGGGAAACTATCCTATGTTCCTCTAATTTATTTATGATCTCGTTCTTTATACCTAAATCATGGACCCATTTTATTCTTATCTTGGTATATGGTGTTAAGTGTGGGTTGTGTTCCAAATTTTTTCCCCCTTTCTTCTCCCCCTCTCTTATTGCAATTCAATAGATAATCTATCAAATAAGGGACACAAAGTAAAAATAGACAATCTATCTGTCTTCACTCCATTTCCAGTTCCTTGCCACTACAAAAAGAGCTGCTCTCTGGGAATTACTTTATAGTTACACTATATGGATTTTGTCTGTGTACTTTTTTTTGTTTGTTTGTTTGACTATCCACACTGAAAAAAACCAAACAGATGAAGAATATTATCATCCAATTAATAGGTGGTTGAATGGACAAGCTATAGAACTCCTGTGCTAGTTGGTATAACTTAGATAGATGCATTAAATTTTCAATGATGGGGGCCCCAAATTGCCTTGAAAGAGAAAAACAGCCTGGAATGCCTTTGAAAGGCTACAAAAGTTCTTCTAAGGACCTCTGGCTTCTCATTGGGACACAGAATCCATCTTTTAACAACTGAATCATGGGCAAAATGGAGGAAGGTAATAAGCATTTATTAAGCACCTGCTATGTGCCAAAGAGCAGGGCCCAGTAGATAGAGCACTAGGCTTGGAGGGAGGAAGATCTGAGTTCAAATTCAGCCTCAGATCATTTAACCTGTTTACCTTAATCTAATCCATTGAAGAAGGAAATCCTCCCTTCCTCCTTCCCTCCCTCTCTCTTCTTTCTGGAGTTAGAGATTCTAGTAGCTGAAGGTAAGAAGAGAGTACATTCCAGCCACAGGAGACAGCCTATTCAGAGACAGATTGAAGTGTTGTATTGGGGCTACAGGAAGTAGACCAGTCTGTCAGGAATGTGGCTTGAGTGAAGGGGAGTTATGTGTAATTACCCGGGAAAGTTCCAGACAGTGAAGGGAAGCTTTCATTGTCAATGTAAGGAGTTTGTATTTCCGCCTAGAGATAATAGAGAACCCCTGGAATTTTTTGATTGGGGGATAATATGATTAGACCTGCGCTTTTAGGAAAACCCTTCTGGCCACTTTGGAGAGGATGGACTAGGGGAGACTGGAGGCAGGAAGCTGTTGCAATAGTCTAGGTGAGAGATGAAAGCTTGTGATGGTATGAGTAGAGAGGAGGGGAAGGAAAGGGAGATAGTGAAAGCTATGAAACAATCCTGATTGAATACAGTGATTTATGCTTCTCATTTCCAGACCCAGAATGAAAAACAAAAACTGAGAAACCCAAGGCAAAGTTGGCAAGTGAGGTGGTCCAAGAAATTTGCACAGCTGCCAAACCACTTGCAAAACTTCTGCACCAACAAATGCAGGGCCGACCATTCATGAGGGCTGAGTGTCTTTTGGAACAGGTGAAATGCTTGGTTGCAAGGGACAGCCCAGCTCATCCCCTCTCCATGGGGGAATGGTAGGGTCCTATGGCTAGAACAGTATCTCTGGGGGTGGGGGGAGAGGTTGCCTTTCTACCACTCCAATAAGTAACCTTCCTCAGCTATAAAAAGAGGGAGTTGGGCTAGATAAAGTCTAATGTCCATTTCTAGGTTGGTGATTCTAGTTTCTGGAAAATCAACTGCTTAACTCCTACTGCTTGGGCTATGTTTTGGGGGGTGGGGGATACACCCTACATTTAGCCCAGTGCCTGGAAGCGTAGTAAGTGCTTAATATAGGGCCTACCATATAGTAAATGTTATTGATTGATATTTTCAATGGAAATAGGAAATGTAGAAGAGGGGGAGATTTGCGGAAGAAAGATAATTAGTTCTATGATATTGTGTTTGAGATGCTTATGGGACATCCAGTTCTAGATGCCCAAAGGTGATTCAGGAATGAAGCAGACTGGCTAGATCTATAGGTCTGGGAATCATCTGCACAGAAAGGATAAGGGGACCTCTGAAAAGTGATGACATCACCAAATCAGATTGTGTAAAAGAGATTTCTCTGTGATCTTACAGGAGGTAAAAAGTAAAAGAGGAGAGAGTCCAGAGGAGAGATTAGTGTGGGTCAGTGTGTATGGGACTTCCACTGTCAGCAGACATGCCATTGATGAAGAAACAGTAAGATACTACACTATTTTTATATCCAACCAAGTCCCAGTTAGTGGGAATAATGAATCTCTCAAAGTAGCTGCTTTATTGGAATTTCCATTACTTGTTCCCATTGAACCAGTCAATGACATATCTTATATGATGATAATTTTGAATAGTGAGAATTCAAATACATTTGAACACTTTTATTATTCATACCAATCAAGGCCTAGCTGCATATTAGTTCTTTATAAGCCATTGGAATTTGTTAATTGATGGTGATTGTTAATTAACACTTCTTTAGCTTTTAATTTTTTTCCTTTTTATTATTAAAGCTTTTTATTTTCAAAACATATTTATAGATAATTTTCAATATTCACCCTTGCAAAACCTTGTGTTCCTAATTTTTTTTTATAACTTTTTATTGACAGAACCCATGCCTGGGTAAGTTTTTACAACATTATCCCTTGTACTCACTTCTGTTCCGATTTTTCCCTTCCCTCCCTCCACTCCCTCCCCTAGATGGCAAGCAGTCTTATACATGTTAAATATGTTATAGCATATCCTAGATACAATATGTGTGTGCAGAACCAAACAGTTCTCTTGTTGCACAGGGAGAATTGGATTCAGAAGGTAAAAATAACTTGGGAAGAAAAACAAAAAATGCAAACAGTTCACACTCATTTCCCAGTGTTCCTTTTTTGGGTGTAGCTGATTCTGTCCATCATTGATTAATTGGAATTGAATTAGATCTTCTCTTTGTCGAATATATCCACTTCCATCAGAATACATCCTCATACAGTATTGTTGTTAAAGTATATAATGATCTCCTGGTTCTGCTCATTTCACTCAGCATCAGTTCATGTAAGTGTCTCTAAGCCTCTCTGTATTCATCTTGCTGGTCATTTCTTACAGAACAATAATATTCCATAATATTCATATACCACAATTTACCCAACCATTCTCCAATTGATGGGCATCCATTCATTTTCCAGTTTCTAGCCACCACAAAAAGGGCTGCCACAAGTATTTTGGCACATACAGGTCCCTTTCCCTTCTTTAGTCTCTCTTTGGGGTAAAAGCCCAGTAGTAACACTGCTGGATCAAAGGGTATACACAGTTTGATAACTCTTTGGGCATAATCCCAAATTGCTCTCCAGAATGGTTGGATTTGTTCACAACTCCACCAACAATGCATCAGTGTCTGAGTTTTCCCGAATCCCCTCCAACATTCATCATTATTTTTTCCTGTCATCTTAGCCAATCTGACAGGTGTGTAGTGGTACCTCAGAATTGTCTTAATTTGCATTTTTCTGATCAATAGTGATTTGGAACACTCTTTCATATGAGTGGAAATAATTTCAATTTCATCATCTGAAAATTGTCTGTTCATATCCTTTCATCATTTATCAATTGGAGAATGGCTTGATTTCTTATAAATTTGAGTCAATTCTCTATATATTTTGGAAATGAGGCCTTTATCAGAACTTTTAACTGTAAAAATGGTTTCCCAGTTTGTTGCTTCTCTTCTAATCTTGTTTATATTAGTTTTGTTTGTACAAAGGCTTTTTCATTTGATGTAATCAAAATTTTCTATTTTGTGATCAATAATGATCTCTAGTTTTTCTTTGGTCACAAATTCCTTCCTCCTCCATAAGTCTGAGAGGGAAACTATCCTATGTTCCTCTAATTTATTTATGATCTCGTTCTTTATACCTAAATCATGGACCCATTTTATTCTTATCTTGGTATATGGTGTTAAGTGTGGGTTGTGTTCCAAATTTTTTCCCCTCTCTTCTCCCCCTCTCTTATTGCAATTCAATAGATAATCTATCAAATAAGGGACACAAAGTAAAAATAGACAATCTATCTGTCTTCACTCCATTTCCAGTTCCTTGCCACTACAAAAAGAGCTGCTCTCTGGGAATTACTTTATAGTTACACTATATGGATTTTGTCTGTGTACTTTTTTTTGTTTGTTTGTTTGACTATCCACACTGAAAAAAACCAAACAGATGAAGAATATTATCATCCAATTAATAGGTGGTTGAATGGACAAGCTATAGAACTCCTGTGCTAGTTGGTATAACTTAGATAGATGCATTAAATTTTCAATGATGGGGGCCCCAAATTGCCTTGAAAGAGAAAAACAGCCTGGAATGCCTTTGAAAGGCTACAAAAGTTCTTCTAAGGACCTCTGGCTTCTCATTGGGACACAGAATCCATCTTTTAACAACTGAATCATGGGCAAAATGGAGGAAGGTAATAAGCATTTATTAAGCACCTGCTATGTGCCAAAGAGCAGGGCCCAGTAGATAGAGCACTAGGCTTGGAGGGAGGAAGATCTGAGTTCAAATTCAGCCTCAGATCATTTAACCTGTTTACCTTAATCTTAATGGCAAACCAATATCTTTACTAAGTAATATACTTTACTTGTGGTTAATATAATTCACAAGGTCACAAAGATCTGAGTTCAAATTTAGCCTCGGATACTTATTACCTATATGGCCCTGGACAAGTCATTTAATCTGTTTACCTTAATCTAATCCATTGAAGAAGGAAATCCTCCCTTCCTCCTTCCCTCCCTCCTACCCTCCTTCTCTTCATCCCTTCTTTCCTTTCTTCCTCCTTCCCTCCTTTTCTCCCTCCCTCCCTCCCTTCCTTCCTTTTTCCCTTCCTTCCTTCTTTCCTTCCTTTCTCCCTTCCTCCTTCCCTCCCTCTCTCTTCTTTCTGGAGTTAGAGATTCTAGTAGCTGAAGGTAAGAAGAGAGTACATTCCAGCCACAGGAGACAGCCTATTCAGAGACAGATTGAAGTGTTGTATTGGGGCTACAGGAAGTAGACCAGTCTGTCAGGAATGTGGCTTGAGTGAAGGGGAGTTATGTGTAATTACCCCGGAAAGTTCTAGACAGTGAAGGGAAGCTTTCATTGTCAATGTAAGGAGTTTGTATTTCCGCCTAGAGATAATAGAGAACCCCTGGAATTTTTTGATTGGGGGATAATATGATTAGACCTGCGCTTTTAGGAAAACCCTTCTGGCCACTTTGGAGAGGATGGACTAGGGGAGACTGGAGGCAGGAAGCTGTTGCAATAGTCTAGGTGAGAGATGAAAGCTTGTGATGGTATGAGTAGAGAGGAGGGGAAGGAAAGGGAGATAGTGAAAGCTATGAAACAATCCTGATTGAATACAGTGATTTATGCTTCTCATTTCCAGACCCAGAATGAAAAACAAAAACTGAGAAACCCAAGGCAAAGTTGGCAAGTGAGGTGGTCCAAGAAATTTGCACAGCTGCCAAGCCACTTGCAAAACTTCTGCACCAACAAATGCAGGGCCGGCCATTCATGAGGGCTGAGTGTCTTTTGGAACAGGTGAAATGCTTGGTTGCGAGGGACAGCCCAGCTCATCCCCTCTCCATGGGGGAATGGTAGGGTCCTATGGCTAGAACAGTATCTCTGGGGGTGGGGGGGAGAGGTTGCCTTTCTACCACTCCAATAAGTAACCTTCCTCAGCTATAAAAAGAGGGAGTTGGGCTAGATAAAGTCTAATGTCCATTTCTAGGTTGATTCTAGTTTCTGGAAAATCAACTGCTTAACTCCTACTGCTTGGGCTATGTTTTGGGGGGTGGGGGATACACCCCACATTTAGCCCAGTGCCTGGAAGCGTAGTAAGTGCTTAATATATACTTGTTGACAGACTGGCTTTCCTGGTACTTGAATTTGGCTTCTGTCCCTCAGGAAACTTTGGCGCCTTTTCATTGAACACACCTGAATGGGATGTACGCTCTTCCGGGACTGCATCCCTCATTAAAGGCCCTGAAAGGGCTCACAGCCATCTTGCTGCCCTTATGCTGGGCATCCGGGCCTGGCACCCGAGAGGGTCAGAGCTGAGCGCTAGCAATAGGTGAGAAGTGCTGCCAGGGAAGGGGGAAGGGTGAGAACGGGCCCAGCAAAAGCCCAACTGCTGCTTCTGGGAAGCGTGGCTGTGCTTCTGCACCAGATGGGGTGTAATTAACAGGTGCATTTAAAGGGAAAAGGCGCAATGAAACATTGCTGCTGCTCCTTCTCACATTAGCCCCATAATTTTCCTGATGCAAAATGAGTGATTATGAAGGAAAGGGGGTGGGAGGTGGGAGGCGGGGTAGGTGACAGAGGAAGGGGGATTTTTTTTTTTTTTTTGCTTTTGTATGTCTTTAATTCTGAATCTTGTGAATCCCTGATAATATTGAAGAACTTCTTAATTTCTATTGATATTTTTGGTGGTGGTGGTGGGAATCAGAATGTCTCTGGATGCAGCTGGCTTCCAGAGACCATTTTCACTCGTAGGTATATAAGGTATCAGGCTGCCTATCGTACCACAAGGTAGTCACTAGACATATCTAGCCTAGGGATTGTAGATAGAAATGGGTGAGCTGATTTGGGCAAGTGATGGATTTTCAGTCAGTTAAATCTGGATTTAAATCCTAATTTTGCTATTCATAGCCTTCTGTGACTTTATACAAGCCTCAGTTTATCTGGATCTCAATTTCTTCTCTTGCAGTATGAGGAGGGTGGACTTCTGTTCCTTCCCACTCTGAATCTGTGATCTGATAATTCTCTAAGAGCAGATGACATCTCCCTTTAAGTCATTTCTTCCTGACATTGGAAGTGATTTCACTAACAGTGTGATTGTGAGATGATCTTGGCAATCAGCAAGGGTGAGAGGTAATCGGAATATTGGCTCAGAAGCCAGAAAACTTGGGGGTTCAAATCCTGCTATTGATTATCTGTGAAGTTTCAGTCAGCTTCATTTCTCTAGATAAATACATTTGTTCCACCTGTCTAAAAGGGCTGTTTGGAGAAAACTACTTTAAAAAAAATGTATTGAATATTTACCTTTATGTTTTAAATCTCATAGTTGTCAGCATTCAATCTCAAGATATTTTACAACTGAACATATAAGTGACATGGTAACCATATAGTTACTCCTAGCCATAGAACTGCTACTAATACTTACCTAATTATACTGCTTTGCATAGTTAATGGGATAGTGGGGAGAGAGCCAGCCTCTGATCCTGAGAGAGAATTAGTACAACCCCTGACACAAACTGAGTAAATCACTTTATCTCTTATTGATCTAGGAAATTCTCTAAGGAAGGTTTTCTTAACCTGGGGTCTGTGAACCTACTTTTAAGGCATTTTGATAATTGTCTTTCTATATAGGTGGTTTCCCTTGAAATACTATGCTTTTTATTCTATACATTTAAAAACATTATTCTACATTATTGTTCTGTAAGAAATGACCAGCAGGATGAATACAGAGAGGCTTGGAGAGACTTACATGAACTGATGCTGAGTGAAATGAGCAGAACCAGGAGATCATTATATACTTCAACAATGATACTGTATGAGGATGTATTCTGATGGAAGTGGATTTCTTTGACAAAGAGATCTAAGTTTCAATTGATCAAGGATGGATAGAAGCAGCTACACCCAAAGAAAGAAAGAAGCAGCTACACCCAAAGAAAGAATGTAAACTGTTTGCATTTTGGTTTTTCTTCCCGGGTTATTTCTACCTTCTGAATCCAATTCTCCCTGTGCAACAAGAGAACTGTTCGGTTCTGCACACATATATTGTATCTAGGATATATTATGACATATTTAACATGTATAGGATTGCTTGCCATCTGGGGGAGGTGGTGGAGGGAGGGAGGAAAGTCGGAACAGAAGTGAGTACAAGGGATAATGTTGTAAAAAATTACCCAGGCATGGGTTCTGTCAATAAAAAGTTATAATTATTAAAAAAAATAAAAACATTATTCTAATTGGCTTCAGGAGCTATCTTGAGCTATATATTGCCACTGGTCTCTGATATCTTTGGAGGAAAGAGCAAGGTTGATGACCTTGCACAGCTCTGTCTCTCTTAAATTCATTTCATTTGCAAGTCAAAATTCATCCTATGATATCATTGATCCTCTATGAGAATGAAGGATGAACAACAACAATAACATTTGGCTTCATCAGATTGTCAAAGGGGTCTATGATAAAAAATGGTTAAGAACTTCTGTAAGGGGAGTAAAGGGAATAAGCACTTATTAGTACTCATCATGTGCCAGACATTGTGCTAACATTTTTAAAATTTGTTTTCATTTATTAAATAATTGCTACACAAATATTTCATTTGATCTTCTCAACAAACTGAGAATTAGATGCTATTATTGTCCCCATTTTATATTTGAGGAAACTGAGACAAATAGAAGTTAAGTGTCTTGCTTAGTGGGACATGGCTAGTATCTGGGACTGGGCTTGAACTCGGGTTTTCCTGATTGCAGCTGCCCAGCTCTAAGACTTTACAATTTGGAAAAAATGTCAAGTTGTATTGGTCAAGGAGCTCCTTTCACGTTAAGCCACAAGTCTAGTTCCTGTTTCACAGCATTAGTCCTCGCTAGGATGTCCAGCCAAGGGGTGATATGATGAATTTCACCCTGGTTGAGGACTCTAGAGCTATTACAAAGGATCTGGGGATCCCAAAGTTCACAAATACCTACAAGCATTGACATTTTGAGCTTAATTTAGTTTCTACAAAATACATAATGCAATTCAGTATAAACAAACACACCTTCTGGAAAGAGTATCTTGGACACACATACTGATGACTGCTATATAAATAGTAGGGATAGAGATTGTACTTCTAATTTTAATTATGTAGTAAACTCTCACATAAAGAAATACATGAAGAAACATTGTATCTGCAACTTCTAGTCTTAAAAGAGTTGCCTAGACTGCAGCATTGAGAATTTCAATGACTGGACCAGGGTGACTCAGCTACTATGGACCAGAGAGAGAATTTGAATCCATGTCTTCCAAGCTTACTTCAAAGTCAGTTTTCTACATACCTTGCCATATTTCCTGTATCGATGCTATTGTGAGTAATAAAATACAAACTGCTTTAAAAGGATTACCAAAAATTGCATATGTTTAACCTGTATTGGATTGCTTGTTGTTTAGGGGAGGGAAGAGGGAGAGAGGACGGGAGAAGGATGTGGAGCCCAGGGTTTTACAAGGGTGGATGTTGAAGACTGCTTTTGCATATATTTTGAAAAATAAAAAACTATTATTAAAAAAAAGTATTATCAAAGTCATAAGTGGAAAACTGGAGTGTTTACCTGGTATCTTTTCAAGGTCAAGAGTATACTGGGAAGGCTTGAAGGATGTTGGACAGACCACCTGGGGCAAGTTTTGGGAGGATAAGCATAAATTACACATGATGGTTGGGCATGGGTGAGTTTTGATTTGCAGCATTAGAGGGAGCATCCACATTTATGAACTGATATACAATTTGAGTACTGAATTTATAGTTTCTCAACAAACAGGCATTCCCTGGAGAGCCATTAGATGGAAGTAATTCAAATTTGGATCCCTTAAAAAGGGACTGTTCATACTTTAAGACTAGAAACTACTAACAGTGAAAAGAGCAACGGATCAGAGTCGGAAGAATTGGATTTGACTCCAACTTTTGCTTCTTACTGATTGTGTGATCTTGAGAAAGCCAAGTTACTTCTTTTGACCTCAATTTATTCTTCTGTAAAATGGAGATGATAATATTACCTACAATAGAGGGTCATGGTGAGGTTCAAAAGAGAAAACATGAAAAACTTTTAAGTTTTCCAAAGTGGTCTATAAATGTAGTAATTAATAAAAAATAATTTGTTTTCTACTTTCCTGAATTTCCCCAAAGGTAAAAACTTATTTATGTATTCCCCTATAATAATAACTTTTTGCTTTTCAAGAACATGCTAAGATAGCTTTCAACATTCACCTTTGCAAAACTTTGTATTCCAAATTTTTCTCCCTCCCTCCCACTTCCTCTCTTACTCTAGCCAACAAGTAATCCAATAAAGGTTAAACATGTGCAATTCTTCTAAATATATTTATACATTTATCATGTTGCACAAGAAAAATCAGAAGACGAAAATTTATATACCTACCTAGAGGAGAAACAGACTTTTTCCTTTTTCTTTCTAAGAGCATCTAGGTGTTGCATTGGAGAGAGCCCTGGGCCTCAGATACTTACAAGCTGTGTAACTCTGGGCAAATCAGTTAACCTCTCTTTACCTCAATTATAAAATGGGAATAATTATAGTACCTCCCTACCAGGGACTTTGTGAAGATAAAATATTATAATATTTGTAAGATACTTGGTACAGTACCTAGTATATAGTAGGTGCTATGTAAATGTTCTCTCCCTACCTTCCTTTGACAGTTATTCAAATCTCTTGGGTGAGATAACTTTAATAATTTTCAATGTTATTTTTATGTAATTAAATACGGTGTCTAGGGCACTCAAGCAAGTAGTTACATTGATTTTGCTGTTGAAGAATTATTTTTCAGTTGTAGTCATATGAAGAGGCAGTCTTATCCCTTGGATAACAGTCCTTAGCACACACTAAGTCCTACTTAGTGAATAATTTGGAATATGAGCAACAATATGGACTGGTTACAATCTAACATATGTTGTGGAAGCATAAGGAGCTTTCTTCTAGATGAGAGATAGAACATCAGACTTGTTTTACTTGCATTTTTTTCTTATTGATAGTCAAAGTAGTATAGTAGATAGAAAGCTGGCCTTGGAGTCAGGAAGAAATGGATTCAAAATCTCCCTTGGATACAATACTGGCAGTGTGATACTGAATTATTCTGTCAACTTCTTAGTGTTAGGAAATTAAAGCTACAAGTTGGAGAAAAGATGCAGATGTGTTTTGTAGGGGAATTTTTCTTTTGGGAGAGCTTCCTTACACAAGTAAAACCAATGGTTTAGATTCTTATCCAATCTCTGAAAAAAAGTATAAAAAAAGAAAAGAAAAGAAAAGAAAAAGAATCATTAGAAGAGCTTTTCTGTCAATTTTTACAACTGTTCACAGATATCTTATTGAGGACACATGAAGAAATAGTAAACAAATACTTATTTCTTCTTCTGAAAGGCTCTATAGCTTTTTAAACTTAATTCTCTTAAGTGAAGCCTTAAAATTACACTTTATCCCTCTTTTCAATCTAACAATGCTATCTAATTCTATTTAAACCCAGGTTCTATGCTACAAGGATTTAAATATCTTCCAAGCTAGAGGTATTGTTCTTGGAGATGGTAAAACCAAATCAAACCCTAAACGGGTTTACAATCTAATAGTGGGACTTAGATGTATGAATCAATTTTATATTGGAAAGTTAGTGATAGGAATTGAACTGGCATAGGGAGCTTCAGGTGAGGAACTTTCTTTATCAATCCAGGTTAACACCTTCTCTTCAATTTGTCATTTTTGAGAGTTGGGTGAAATAATGAGGGATTAAGTGAGTTGCCCAGGGATTTAGCAAGTATTGTGTCAGAAGTGAAACTTGAATCAAAGGAGTTTGATGAGCGCTTCACAATCAGTTCTCAAAAAAAATTTTTTTTTGATCTGCATTACTAAGATTTTTTCCCATCACTATCTTAAGCCTTGATAATCAACACAAAACTAAACCAAACTCTGAATTGTGGCTGATTTCTGAGGTAGAGATGCTCACATTCAGCATTTACTAATCTAATCCACCTAGACTCTAGCAAGCCCCTGACTTAAACTCTCTGGAATGGACTCTTTTTTAAACAGTCTATATTTGTATGTACATGGTGGTTGCCTTCTATTGTTTCTTTTCATTGGAATGATGGACTCTTACAGGGCACTTTGCTTTCCTTTGTGTCCTAAGAACTTGCACGATATTCAGGTGCAATCCTGTTTTTCTCTTCAACTTTGTTAAATTCATAATAATTCATAATAAAAAAATAAAATAAAATAAAATAAAATAAAAATAAAAAAAAAGTTTAAAAATATTGTTTGCTAAATTCATAATAAAAAAATTATAATTAAAGAACAAACAAAAAAAGAACTTGCACAGTGCCTGGCACATAATAAAGCTTAGATGGGGCAGCTAGGTGGTGTAGTGGATAGAGAACCAGCCCTGAAGTCAGGAGGACCTGAGTTCAAATCTGCACTCAGAACTTATCATTTCCTAGTTGTGTGACCCTGGACAAGTCACTTAACCCCAGTTGCCTCAGCTAATAATAATAATAATAATAATAATAATAATAATAAAGCTTAAGTGATGATTATGACTGAACATTGGATCTAATGCCAGCTCTATTCACATTACTCCTTGTATCAGAAAATTAGCTCAAGTTTTATCCTTGCTCAATCTTTATTTTTGGAAGGGTATTAATTCTTCATGAATCGCTGAACCTTTCTGCTTCTTACTTCACGTTCCCTACCTCCCCTGACCTGCAGAATCTCTGCTTTGCTATTCAGGTCTATTCAGGTAATGCTTTCAAATCTTCATGTCAATTTCTATCCTTTCAAATTCTAGTAGTCCTAACCAGTAATAACCCCAATGGACTTCAGAATCACATGCCTTCAAGGCTTCCGGCTGACTTCTTTTTTTCCAGTGTGTTACTTTTGAAATGCAGGGCAACCTCATTTGCCCAGCTTCCCCACTAGTTGGATTTTTCTGGCCCACTTTGCTGTGAAAAGCTTTCTAGAGAGGATGTCAGCAAGCCCTCTCCTGTCAGGCAAGTATTGTCTTTAAATTCTTTGTTTTATAGATGCCAGAGGTTCCTTTGGTTAATTATCTTTTGCTGAATTGAAAGAAAGATCAGGTTCTCACAGATGTTCTTCTCTCTCCCACTTGATCTCTTGAGACCTCCCAGTGCTTCCAGGTCCTTCAAATTTCTAGCAAAATTATATAAAAGCGGAGTGTTTTATGGAGCTTTGCTGATAACTGCCTGCAATCATTGACTTGTTGAATGAACAGAACCCAGCTAGGTGATCTCATGATGTGGCTCCTGGAACTTCCTTGAGCTAAGAGATCATTAGGCTTAGAAACTTGATTGGACAGACTTGTCTAATTCCACAAAATTCTGCAAACTTTCCCTTCCACTTTAAATATGTAGAACAAACAACCATATCTTGGAATACATTTATACCTAGAGCTCAGTATGTCTTCAAATTGAGTGAGTTATGAGGTATGGGGTTGAAAGGAAATGACTGGGCAGTCATGGGAATAAGGGACTACTACATTTCTGCTATTTCCATGAAAGTTGGCTGCAGAAAGATCATTCTACCCATGACCACCCACCTTAGCTAAACCAATAAATTTAGAGTCAAGGAGGGTACAAAATAGCCCTTTGACATATTATTAGCATCCTCCAGAGCCTGATTTGTGTTCCTGACTGATCTAGATGAAGGGTTCTTAACTTGGGTTATGGGGTCTAGATAGATTTAAGGGGATCAGTGAACTTGGATGAAAAAAACATTATATTTTAATTTTCACGAGCTTTAACTGGAATCTAGCAATAATTATGAACTACAAGAAGACATGATTCTGAGAAGGGCTATAGATATTACCAGATTGCCCAAGGGCATCCATGACAGAAAAAATGTTAAGAACTCCTGATCTAGATGAAATTTTATGAGCCAATTTTGTCTGACCTGGTCCATATGGGACTGATGCCAAGGGTAGAGGAAGAATAGAGCAAACCTGTTACATAGAGGCTGGATACGCAGCAGATACAGTTAAGGTTCAGCTGTTACAATCAAGGGCAAAGCTGAGAAAGTAAACAGAAGGATGTAATCACCTTGGTATACAACAGGTCATCTTTCTGGGATTTGAGCCGTTCAGACTCTTCCCAGTGGGATCTTTTGTGTTGGAGCTGTACCTGTTCTGATTAAAGTTTTGTCCTTGTGGCTCGGACACAATCATAATTAGGGTGGAGCAGTCAAGTCTTTTCTTGATGAAAATTAATAACAATAATGATAGTTAGCATTTACATAGTGTGAAGTTTGCTAATCAGATTTGTTATTGTGTTGTTTGGTCATTTCACTCATACCAGACTCTTTGCAATCCTATTTGGCGTTTCCCTGGCAGGAATACTGGAATGCTTTGCCATGAGGAAAATAAGGCAGACAGGGTTAAATGACTTGTCCAGAGTCAGGCAGCTGGTAAGTATTTGAGGTCAAATTTGAACTCAGGAGTTCAGCATTCTCTCACTACTGCAGGGAGCAATGTTTTTTGTTTTTTGTTTTTTTTCTTTTCTTTCATTAATAATAATTATGATGGCTAGAATTTGCATAGCCCTTTAAGATTTACAAAATACTTTACATATTTGATTCTCATTTTTCCCTCCGTTTTACATATGAGGAAACTGAGGCAGGAAAAGTTTAAGTGCCCAGTGTCACACAGCTAGTGATTGAAGTAGAATTGAAATTCAGGTTTTACTAATCCCAAGACTCCTATATTGTATACTCTGTCACACACACACACACACACACACAATTTAAAAATACATTGCTTTGAATATTAACATTCTTTTGGATATTAACACTAAATATACTCCCAGAAGAATCTTGATGTCACACTGAGATGAAATATATTAGTGTAGCCAATGAATTCTTACTCTTTTCTGAGTATTAGGGATCTGTTTGGCAGCATGGTAAACCTTATGGACCTCTTTTCAGAATAATGTTTTTAAATATATAAAATAGAGGATTACAAAAGAAATCACTCATATTGGAATACACTAGTGTGTGAGTGTGTTTCAGAATAAGGTCACAGACTCCAGTTAAGAACTAAAAGGATCCAAAAGATTTTTTTTTTTTTTTTTACTCTGGGGTCTGAAAAGAAAAATTTTTATTCTGGGGGTCCAAGAAAGCAATCAATCTTTACCACTTAAGTTGATTGAGACTGTTTTTTGTCTAGGATACTCAACAGGAATAAGTATATTTGCCAAGTAGCTCTCTGGTCCCCAGAACCCAGAACCCAATGGGGCACAACAAATGTATTTCTAATGGGAACAAGCTGTTTTTCACCAAAGGGATGGAATATTGGTTTTCTGACAAACAAGATGCTTCCCTAGTGCTAGAGTTTTAGTGAGAATCTGCTTCCTCTCTAGCATCAATCCACTTCAGGGAAGTTTCTGCCCAAGATGTGACTAGATATGTAGTTTTTAAAAATATAATTTCCATTACAAAGTAAATAAAGTCATTATGGTCTTCTAAGCATTAGATGGGCCTTATAGAATTCTCTAAATCTCTCCAATCAGGACATGTTATTTTAATTACGTTATACAGAATCTCTTGGTCACTCTTTGCCCCAGGCTGTATATTTGTGGACCAGGGCTTGAAGGCTTGACTGCTGTCATTCCTCTTCTCCACATCAATGGTGGCTCCCTATTGCCTCTAGCTAAAAGACAGATGCTTCCCTCTGACATTTTAATCCTTTTGGCAATCTGGCTTCTATCTACTTTCCAGAAGTTTTACATAACTCTTCCTCAAGCACTCCATGCTCCAAAGAGTCAGGTCTGCTTGCAACTACTCAAATTTACTAACTGGATCTTTTGGACTTGTTTCCTTCAAGTAGGTTGTCCTCCATGCATCTATAATGGCCATTGGGTGAATACCTAGACTCTCCAGGAAGGCATCATCCACATGGAAGATGCTAGGGATTGCTTTTGGGAGCAGCTGTGGACATTCTGGGTTATCCTACTGCGTGATTAGGAGCAGCTTTTTTTTTTCCCTATTGGAGTAGTCCCTTTAAAATAGTCTGACTCATTTCCATTAGAGACTTTAGCCATATTTCTATCTGAGGGTAGAGATGTTTCTTCCACTCAAACCTTGTAGAAAGGAGAGGAGGTCCTAAGGACTGATTCCTTCCTTCCAGTGGGGCCATATAGCCCTAAAAAATACAACCGAGTCTTTGACGCTTTGTTCCTGAGCCTGATAGTAAACTACAGAAATCTGAGAGTACAGGAATCCAATCCGGGTGTCCCTTCAGTTTAGCAGAAGTTGACCCATATGTTGGTTTTTCACATCAATTTGGTGGGATTAATGCTATGTAGGAACAGAGCAAAACTGTAAGCCTAATTCTCTCTCCCCATTTGGATGGTATGGTGGAATTATGAGCCCAAGGTGTTGTAAAAAAAGTTTGTATATCTATTCTTGCTGTGGCTTTCAACTAAATAGTCTCTTATAAAAGGTAATCTGATGTTGAGTGGTTAAATGGAATTGGGTACAAATTATCTCCTGTAAGAGAAACAATCCCTTGGGTCCTTACTCAAACCATGCTGGCTAATCTTGACTGGGCTCTCATGAGGAATCATTTTACAGACTCATGAAAAAATCTGCTGCTATTCTTGGAGATGACAATTTTGAAAAAATAGGGCTAGAAGCAACTCAACTGAGATTTTTTTTCTCTCTCTCTTTTTTCTTTCTTTCTCTCCACTGGTTGGGTAAAGTAGGAAGAGAAAATAGATTTTTGTGCAATAAAATGATAAAATTTGATTAAAAAATAAAAACTGGAGAGCTAGATAACTTGACAAGATTGATCTAGAGACCTAGGACTTAAATTTAGTTTCCTCCCCTCCCCCCCAAAAGCCTAAGATTGTATTATAAGAGACTCTATTTTAGCTTCTTGGGCAGTGAAGGAAATGGTTATGCTAACTAAGGTTGACTGGGAATAACCAGATCATGCTAATTCTTCCAGCTCTGAGTGGGGGGAAGATTGAGAAAACTAGGGTCAATTTCCCTTTTGCCAAAAGCCTATGTGAAAATAGCTGTTAGTTTCCTTCTCCCAATGAATAATCAAATTTGTTTGAACTTTCCCTTTTGGTAACCTTTGGATTTCAATAAACAGGCTTGTATGCTGCATCAGGGATGGAGCAGTTAGGATCTCCTATTTTCTGAAGTATTTTTTCTGTACAGGGGATCTGTGGCCAGAGTTGGCAGAGTAAATCCCAAGGGAGTGGGCAAGAGAATCTTTTTTCCATTGGTATAGAAAATCTAGCATCTGTTTAGCTCCAAATGGCTGTTTGAGAAGACCGCCTTCACCCCTTTTTTTGACTCTATTGGGATAAGTACATACCTATCCATTCTCCTTTTCCAAGGAAAGTATGGAATGGAAAAACTACTGAAGGGGTATTAGGATGGTCGGGACAGGGAACATGAATAAGAGGGTTCATCTGGAGGCAGAAAAGCCTGATGGTCCTTAGGGAATAAGTAGTAGAAAGGCAGCTGACAATGGATTTTAAGCTTTGGAAAACTTTGAATTTAATATCTGTCTTCTTGAGCAGAATAGAGAAGGAAATGACATAAGTATCTAATCCTCCACAACTGATGGGCCATATGGGCCATACCTCTCCGTTGGTACTTAGGCTGTTCTGGCTGGCTGGCGGGGAGGAGGGGAGCAAAAAATAATCAGCAATGATGGTACATCACCCCCATCTAATCTCTGTCTCTGTCTCTCTTAAACATCCTCCTCCTCTAGTCCCTGTCTCTCTTTCTCTGTTTCTCTTTCCTGCCTTGCATCCTGTCCAGCATCTCAGCTCATCTCCATATCTTTCCATATTCACTTTTCTCTCCTTTCTCAAGATATTTCCACCTTTTTTCTCCTTCAGGATGAGGGGCTCTTCTCCTCCCTTCCCCTGAGGCAGTGACATGCTTGTTTCTGAAGGTTTACACAGACAGGTGCTGAAGACCTTCCTTTTGTCAACAGAAATGGCCACCCACTGCCCTGCTCCAGAAGTATAGACAAAGTACTGTGGAAGAAAACAGACGGAGATTCCAAGAGCAAAACAGGCTCTCCGGCTTTCAAAGAATCAATCATCAAGAATTCATTAAACACTCCTAAGTGCCAAGCCCAGGTGATTCAAATGCAAAAAACCCCCCAAAATCCCTCAAGCACTTCCAGCCTTCTAGGAACTTTCTATCAGGGGAAGTAATCTATTATAAAAATGAAGGTAACAAATATGAAAAGTAATGGAGGGGAGAGTTGGAAGGCTCTGAAGTTCACTGGATCCTAACTGATGGAGTTGTTAATGTTCTTCCCTCACCTCAAATTACTTTGAATCTTATTTTTATTTTCTTATCTGGAGGAAGGTTTGAGTGGTACTCTTAAGGATAGCCCTGATGCTGTGTATGTATAAGGAGGCAGGACTCCTGATTGGCTGAGAGAAGAGAATCAGAGGATGTTGGGGTGGGGTGGGGAGGGGGAGATAAGACAAGAGAAAGCATATAATTTACTTTTTAAAAAATTAACTTTAAAAATGCCCTCAATTTGCAAACACCAATTTTCATTCCCTTCTACCACTCTGACCTCTATTAGTAAAAAAGAAGGAAAACAAAACTCTTGTAACAAATATTCATAGCCAAGCAAAACAAATTCCCATGTTGATCATATATTAAAAAATGTCTTATACATACTGAGTTTATCACTTTTCTGTCAGTTGGTGGGTAGCATGCTTTATTATCAGTTCGTGGTCAGTTTTTCAGTTGATCAGAGTTTTTAAGTTTTTCAGAGTTGGGCTTTTTTTTTTTTTTTAAATAAATTGTTCTTCTGCTTCTATTCACTTCACTCTATCAATTCAGATGTCTTTCCTGTTCTGTGAAACTTTCATAGTTTTTTTTTTTTCTTTTCATTTTTTGTATAGTCGTTAAGTAAGGGAGAAAGCAATAAAAACTCAAAAATTTCGTTGAAGTTAAAAATAAGAAAAATATGAAGTACTAGCTAAAGAGGGCCTTGGACCGACAGTGGGATAACTCTTTACTAAAAGTTTGATTCTGAACAGGGGATAGTTCTAGTAATAGGAAACAAGCATAGCTTTTTTTCTTACACAGGAAACTGAAAAGGGCTAATATTGTATGTGGAAAAGGAGAGCTCAAAGTAAAGTACAAAGGGACTCAAATTGATGCCAGAAAGCCCATAAAGGAGAGGGGAAAAAAGAGTTGCCAATTAGTGTATTTATAGGAAAAGCTAATTTTCATATGAAAAAGTGAGGAATTTTCACTTTAGAAATTGCCAGTGTTACCAAGGACTTAAGTTAGTTATTTGCAGGGATTTTTTTCATTCTTCTAAGGAAAAAGGTACCACTCTCCCCTCCCTATTCATATACCCTGCTGAATCACCCTCTCCTTTCCTTCTCATTTTTTCTTCCAATCTCTCACCCTCTTTTTTTATCTCATTTTCTTTCTCACTTCTTCTTTTTCTTTTCTTCCTCTTCCCTTCACCTCTTTCTCCTTCTCCTTCTCCTCCCTTCTCTTTCTTCCTTCTTCTCCCCTTTTTCCCTTCTCCCTTCTCCCCTTTTCCCTTTTCCCTTCTCCCTTCTCCCCTTTTCCCTTTTCCCCTTCCCCCCTTTTCTCCCCTCCCCTTGTCCACCTTTGTCCTCCCTTCTCCCCTTTTCTTTCCCTCCTTCTCACTCCTCCCCCTTCTCCTCCCTTTTCCCATTTCCCTTCCTTCTTTTTGTCTCTCTGCCTCTCTCTGTTTCTACTTCTGTCTCTCTGTCTCTGCCCCCCCATCTTTCTGTCTGTCTGCCTCTGCCTCTGTGTCTGTCTCTGTGTCTCTTTGTCTCTCTGCCTTTTTGTCTGTCTCTAACTTTCTGCCCATTCCCTCTCTGTCTCTGTCTCTGCCTTATTTCCTCTCTGTCTGTCTGTCTCTCCCTCTCCCTCTCTCTCCCTCTTTCCTTTCTTCTTTCTCTGTCTTTCTGCCTCTCTGTTTCCTGTCTCTCTGTCTTTTCTTGTCTCTCCTTTTTCTCCATCTTCTTTTCTCTTGCCTGTCTTCTTTTCTTTCTTGTCTCTCTCTTCTGTCCTCTTTCTTTTTCTCTCCTCCTGCCTCCTTTTCCCCTCCTCTCTATTCTGCCCTCCACCCCCACCGTGCTCTTCAAATGTTAAAGTCCAAAAAGTGCTCTGCAGCTGTGCATTCTGAGGGGGAAAATCCCTGGCTATTTGTTACATAAAATCATAGACTCAGAGGGTTTGAAGAGAAACTTGAGACTCATCTCATCTATTCCCCTGTCTGCTGACTGGATCACACCTAAATCTATCTAGAATAATGAGGCTCTGTTGGATTTTTAAAGAATTCCAGAGAGGAGAGCTCACAACCTCCCTTGATAACCTCTTCCAATGCCTGATATCCTTCATTGTCAGAAATTATTTTCTAGCCTAAATCACTCACGGGGAGGCCGAAGCTCATTTCCTTTTGTTTCTTCCTCATTGGAGACAGAGAACAGCTGGTCTCCATACTCTGTGGAATAATCCTTAAAATTTGAAGAGTATTATTAAGTTGCCTTTGAGCCTTATCTTCTTCAGGCTAAATAATCCTGGTTCCTTTAGCCTTCCCTCAAAGGTCCTATTTTCCAACCTCTTAAATGTCTTTGTAGCTCTCCTCTGATCCCTGTAAGGTTTCGGAGGTGGTGTTCCATTTTGCACTAAATATTATAAAGGGAAAAAGGTATTTAGGAGACCTGCACTCAAGGGCTGGCAGCAGGTTGTGATGTGTCAGTTCCTCTTCTCAGTCCTTGCAAGGAAAATCACTGTTTTCCCTCTCAGAGTGGGTTCCAAAGTTCCCTGATTTTCTTTCACCTGGGCTATGATGTCTATGAATGCGTAGACAATCCATTAAAATACCTGGAGAATCCATGAATGGGACACATGGGACAGTGCAGAAAGCATAGAAAGTCTGGGTTCAAATCCTGACTTTGATGCCTTTGATCTAGATCAAATCACTTAATTTCCTGGGAACTCAGTTTTCTCATCTGTAAAATGAAAGGTTGTGTCAGATGGCCTTAGCATTCTATCTTTAAATGTCCGATTCTTCCACTGTGTCAGCTGCTCCTACCTGTGCACTGCACCTGAAAATGACCTTTTCCCACTCCTTGTCTTAGCCTTATCAGCCTTCTGAGTCTCCCTGACGTTTACACAGAATATATATTCCAAACTTGGTGTATAGAATAAGAATTGGAGATTTTTAAGAAGTGAAAGGGATTTAAAAGTCAATTGGTCTATCCCTTTCCCCAAGTCAGGATCCCTCACTTCTCTTTCCCCTATCTTTGGCTCTGCTTTGGTTCAAATATCTTGTGAAATTTTGCTTAAATGTTTTGAATGATAGGGAGTTCTGTCCATTTTTTTTCATGGTGATAGGGATAATGGGCTTAATGAATTAGATCTCTTCCTCACATCAAATTGAAATCCATCTTCCTATAATTCTTCCATTGATCTTAGTTCAGCTCTTTGGAACTACACCAAATAAGACTAATTCCTCTTTTACATGTAGATCTTCATATATTTAAAGATATCAATTTCTACCCTGAATTTTGCCATGAAGGCTGTGTGAATTAGTGGTTCAAGCAACTAACTGCATGAATGTGGATAAGTAATTTTCTCCCTCTGAAACTCTCTGAGTTTCCTCATCTATAAAACAGAATAATACTTGCAGTACTCATTTAGGGGTGCAAGCTTTAAAACATTACATAAATGTTAGTATTATTCAATCAGTCAATAAACATTTGTTAAGTACCTACTTTGTGCCATAGAAACTCTCTGAGTTTCCTCATCTATAAAACAGAATAATACTTGTAGTACTAATTTAAGGGTGCAAGCCTTAAAACATTATATAAATATCAATATTAATCAATCAATAAACATTTGTTAAGCACCTACTTCGTGCCATATAGAAAAGAACTGCCCTCTGGAAACTTACCTTCTGATGGAGGAGACATGTACAGAGAGAGATGATGTGATTGAGGTATCAAATAATGTGTTTGTAGACACCAAATATTGGGGTTTGGTCAGGTGAAGAATTCACAGTGGCCATTCTCTTTGGCAAAAGGTAGATTTATTTAGGAGAAGAGGTTACAGGCAAAATGAAGAAATAAAATCCAGGAATGATAAGTATGAAATGGAATTAGGAGAGCACAGAGTTAGCAAAGAAAGGGGTTTTTAGTAATTAATGATAGAAAGAACAAGTTCCCTACTGAAACTCACAATTAGCCAGGAGAAAGGAAATACCCCATGAGCTGGGGCATGTCCTTAGCTGATAGGTTAAAGCCTAAAAGGGATTTAGCACCCTAAAAGACTTAGTTAGCTATGAGAAGAAGACATCATAAGACATAATGGAGGAATGAGACGAGAGACACCATGAAGCATGTTGGAATGGCCCAAAGAGATTCAGCAAAAATGGCATGAGCCATGGACAGATATATAGGAGAGATTTAACCTCAGGGTGACTCAGATTTCTGACAAATCATAGCAAGATGAGGCTGGGACCACAAGGCTGAACTGATCTCTCTCAGAGCCCTTTCCTTGCTTCCTTTGGGGAACAAGTCCGTCAATGCTCCAGTCTCTCTGCCAACTGCACCCAGTTACTGAGGACCTCATCATATGTATATACAGGACACATTCAAAATAGAAACAAGGGAACTGGAAGAGAAGGTCCCAGCTACTAGGCATCCCAGGAAAGGGCTCCTGTTGCAATTGTCATTCATTTATCTATTTATTTAATTAAAAATTTTAAAATTAAAAAACTTTTTTTTTATCATGGCATTTTTAACGAGTCTTGGAGGAAGACACTCAGAGAGGTGGATGAGGAGAAAGAACATTTCAGGCATGGGGTACACTCAATACAAAGGAGATGAGAAATGCACTGTCCCATGGGGAACAATAAGTTGGCCACTATGATGAGACTATAAAATGGATGGGAAGGGGGTAATGAGTGAATGTAAACTGCAATTGTTTTTGTTTTGGCCAGAAATCTTGAGGGTCTTCCCCTCCCAACTTCATTAAAAAAAATAGATAAAAGAGGTCATTCTCTACCTCATCTCTTACCTTGCCTTAATCTTTGGTTGGGCATGTCTCAGTAAAACTGAGAGTCGTTGAAGACCTTAGCTTAAAAAGGCCAAGGTCTCCCACTGTCTCCAGGTCATCTAGAGTCTTCCTGATCTTTAATCTGGCTCTGGAGGAGAAAGCGAGGCAGGTGACTTTACAACATATCCTTATTTAAATCCAATTCACTTGCATGTCATAGTATCCCTTCCCTAATGTCCTGTTCCTCTTCCAGACTGATGGATAAACAGCAGCCTTTTGTATGTACACACTGCTCTGGCTTAGCAGGCAGTTCTTGCCCATTCAGCAAATGGACCAGAAATAGTCGAAGACTACCTGTGCATGCTGAATTGGGGGCAGGGCTTCTCTATTCCAATTAGTCACATAGTTCCAGAAGCAGTTTCATGTACCATGTGGATTGGTACCGAGCAGATATGATTGTACATACAGCCGGAACTGGGTCCTTTTGGAGCAATCCCTGATAGATTGTCAAACTTTAATGTCAGTTAATATAGATTCGAAGGATTCTGGGAAGATGGTAGAATAGGTAGAGATAGATATATAGGTAAATAGGTAGAATAGGTCAGAAATTCCAAGCTCTCCAGATTTCCTTCCCAGACAGAACAAAAAGTTCATCTCAGGGTGAACATGGTCTGTGAAAAACAAATAAGACTTAAGACATGGGGACAGATCTCAAGGGCAGAAGTCTAATTTATTGTGAAGGTCAATCACTTCTAGAGTAGGTCCTCAAAGATAGTACAGAAACAGTGGGGAAGGGATGCTGCTGGCTTCCGGCACTTGTAGGAGGGGGGAAGCTCTTGGTTTGGGGTTTCATGTGAGAGGGGAGAACCAAAGTGAAGCCAGAGGCTCCCTCCATACCTCATTTATTTAAAAATGACTTTAAAAATTAAATGAGAGGAAAAGCAAAAAAAAAAAAAAATTCAAGAAAAACAAAAAGATTATGAAAAAGTCAATCAACTAGAAAGGAGCGTCAGAGCCTTAAAGAAAATTATTTTTTGAAAATTAAAATTGGTCAAAGAGAAGCCAGTGAAACCAAGAGACCAAGAAATAACAAAACAAAATATAAAGAATGAAAAAATAGAAGAGAATGAGAAAAATAAGAAAAATAATAGATCTGGAGGACAGATCAAGAAGAGAAAATATAAGAATGATTGGATTAACTGAAATCTGTGATCTAAAAAGGAACCTTGACATAATAATACAAGAAATAATCAAAGAAAGTTGTCCTGAAAAGATAGAACACAAGGGGAAAATAGGAGGGTGTTTAGATTAATGGGAGTGGGATAAGGTATGTAGATGAATAGCAGTGGGATAAAGAGGAAAGGAAAGGGGAGAAAATAACGGAGGGATCCACTGGTGGTGGTGGTGGGGAGGTTAAGTAACAGCAGGGCAAGTTAAGGAGTAGAATCAAAGTAAAAGAGTTTAGCAGGATTAGATATCCATATACACACATAGATATAACTACATGTCAATATATGTGTGAATATGCATTATCTATTTATTCATCCATTCATCTATCTATCTATCTGCTTATCTACCTCTCTGTCTATTAACTGTAGCCTGCTTGGGTTTGTGGGGGTAGTGGTGGTAGGGGAGATGAAAGGAGAAAAAAGAATAAAGTAGTAAAAGGTGCACAGCAGAGAATAAAAGAATAATCTAAAAGGAAGTAAAGATGGACATTCATGAATATAATCTCTACTATTAAATATGTTTTATTGAATTGGAAATTTATTGTTATATATTTTGTATTTTCCCTGATGTGCTGGGCACATGATGATATTGTTGTTGTTGTATTTTTAAATTTTCCTTTTTCTGTCTTTTCCTATCTTTTTTTTTTCTTATTTTGTATTTAGTTTTAAATTAAAAAAAGAAGAAGAAAAAGTTCACAGCTTTTTCAACTGATTAACACAGTCCCTAGCATATAGTAGATGCTTAATAATTGTTTTTTGATTATCCTCTTACATCATGATTAGACAGCCTCTTACTGGGATCTGACTGGCCTTCTCTGAACATTCTGAAACTTATCATTGTCCCTCTTACAATGAAGCATAAATACAAACAGTAACAATAATAATATCCAGCATTTATATGTTATCTTAAAGTTTATAAAGCACTTTATAAATGTTATTTCATTGTGTCTTTTCAACAACCTAGAATGAAGGTTCTATTATCATTATTTACAAATAGAGAAACTAAGGTAGATGAAGGTTATTTGTTTTGCCAATGGTCACCCAGCTAGTACGTGTCTGAGAGTAAATTTGAACTCAGGTCTTTCTGACTCCATAAATAGTATTTCATGTATTGCCTCTAAACCAACCAATCTATCCCACCTCACCCCACCCCAAACTAAAATGAATCTTGGAGAACTGAATCCAGCATTCATGCATATTGTTTAACTAATAAGTAGTAGACTCACAGGCTTTAGAGCTGGGAAGGGATTTTTAAATAGGACACTATTTTATCCACTTGATCATGGTTGTTGAATGATGTTTATTCAGTACAACTTCAGATGATCTTGGAAAGAACACTAGCTTTGAAGTCAGAAAGCTTGGGTTCAACCCTCACTCTCTTTGTTTCATTTACCTTGGATATAATTTAGTATACATTTATTTTGCAGATAAGTAAACTGAGACCCTGACAAACAAAGCAGCTTGTTCATGGTCATACAAATAGCAAGTAAGGGAGACATATCTTCTGACTTCAAATCAAGCATTCATTTCAGAAAACTGTTTGTCTCCCTTTTTGGCAATAGAGCTTCTAATACATCTTAAGGTATTTATGATTTTGGTCCTTTGAGCACAAGTTTTGTATACCATATTATTTTAATTATAGCTTTTTATTTACAAAACATATGCATGGGTAATTTTTCAGCATTGACCCTTGTAAAAGCTTCTGTTCCAACTTTTCCCCTCCTTCCCTCTCCCCCCTCCCCTAGATGGTAGGTAGACCAATACATGTTAAATATGTTAAAGGTTTTAAAAAATTTATTTTGTTAAATATTCCCCAAATACATGAAAAAATTATTACATTTATTTTTTAAAAAATTTGAGTTCCAAAGTTTTTACCTTCTTTGAGAAGACAATTTTATATAGATTATACATGTGAAGTCATAAAAAACATGTTTCCATATTTGCCATATAATAGGCTTTAATAACTGTCGAATTGTGTTGTTTAATAGACTGCTCTATGATTCCTTGGACCTGAGAGTCCTCCTAGTCCAAAATTTATTTGGGTTTGAGAGTAACCCCAACTGTATGATGATGGAGAAACTGAAATATTTGAGAGGTTGGGGAGTTTAAAAACAAAGCACATTTTTGTAAAGAACGGACAATGAAAAGAAAAAGTAGAATTGGTCAGTTTGGCAGCCTGGAGTAGAAGGAAACATGGCAAATGATGTAGGCAAATCTCAACTAATTGGGAAGATGAGATTAATATAAAGGCATTCAGAAGCTGTTGAAAAATATGGGCAGAACTGAGCTCTTAACCATTTTTTTGGGCGGTCCATAGATCCCTCTAGGAGTCTGAAGAAACCAATGGACCTCTTCTCAGAATAATATTTTTAAAGGAATAAGACAAAATACATAAGAATACAAAGGAAACCATATATTGAAATATAGCTACCAAGATATTAAAAAAAAAAAAAGATCATGGGTCCCAGGTTAAGAATCCCTAGTTTAGAGAAAAAACAGCAGAGATAGGCAGAATAAAGAAGAAATTGTTTGGGTGAAAAGAGACCATTCTGAATGGTGGGAAAGAGCCGATCAAAGCTCGGAGGAGTGATCATTAGGGAAAACTTGAAAACGGCAGAGCAGGAAAGAGGCAGGGGGCTGCTCTTTGGAACTGAATGGAAGTCTGTGTACCCTGGAAAGAAGGAAACTAGTTCAGGAGAATGTCTATGATTGAGGGACCAAGTAAGTATTATTACTTGGGATGTCAGGGGGTGCTTTGGAATGCAATCCAACCTGAACGTGAGTGTGAAGCTGGGAGAGGCCAGACAGAAGGGATTTTCTTTTCCAGTGAGCAGAAGAGCTAAGAAAGATGGCTTTATTTAGGCTGGGAGTCGGAGAAAAAGTGAGACTAGAAGGTGAAAATGGAGATCCTGTGTGGATGGCCTAATAATGCATGATTCAATTGCATGAAGCTCATTACCTACCCAATCCTATAGCTAAAATGTGACACTATCAAGTCATGTGACTAATTTTTCAATAAACATATTTACTTAGATTTCTTTAATTCCAATCTAATGTATCCTCTTCAATGGAGTCCTCTTTGGGGAATGATGTCCTGAGTAGTTCAATGATGCAAACATTCTGGACCTTCTGCATTTGGATTTACCTGTGGCACTATTTTTTTGAATGATTGTAGATGTTTAGTGATTGTGAATTTCATTAAACTTTGTATTTTGATTTTTGAATTAAAAAAAAAAAAGAGATTGAGGCTCCCCATCTTGTTCAGCCTGGAAGTACAAGGACTACTCACAGGCCAGATCCCATTACTAACTTACTAACTAGCACTGGAAGCTTTGACCAGCTCTCTCTTTCCAACAGGTACAGAACCCTTCCTTAGGCAACCTGGTGCACCCCTTCCTACTCTCCATCATATTAATTCTGAGCTTAATATAGAAACCTGATCAGGATCGATCACTGCAGCTCAGAACTGCTGAGCTCAAGATATCTACCAGCCTTAAGCTCTCTAGAAGCTGAGATTATATAGTCTTGTAGCCATCATTCCTGGCTGGATTTTAACAATATAACCACCAGAATTAACTTTTTTTTTTTTTTGCATCCCTCAAATTCTTCAGAATTTCTACATTATAGCTTAGTCAATTATATGACCAACTTTGAAGTCAGAAAGACCTGAGTTCAGGTCTTTTGAAATATTTTTCATGAGATCTTGGGTGATTCAACCTCCCAGTGCTTCAGACAGCACTTTATAAATCCCTTACTTGAGTGTTCAAGATTGTCTGTGATCTGCCTCAAAGCTCACTTTTAGTCTTTTTTTTTCATAATTCCCTATATTCCAGCTTGATTGAGCAATGAGGTGGTCCCTAATTTCTCCTGTCTTCCACCTTCCATGTGCAGGCTGCCCCCTATGCCTAGAAGAGACTCCTTTCATAACTTTCTGCCTATTCAAGTCTTGCTCTTCCTTTAAGGGTCAATTCAGGTGTTACTTCTTCTCCATTAAGCCATCCTTGATCCTCTAAACTAGATATAGTCTCTCCTGAATCACTCATCTGTCTCCATTGAACTTCCCCTATGCATTTAGTCTCATTCTATCTTGAATTAATTTGTGTGTGGGTGTAAAACATCTTATTGGGCTATTAGATCAGAGCATCATTGATTTAGAGATAGAAGAGATGTTAAAGATCATCTCTTTCAACCTTCTCTCATTTTACAGATGAAGAACTAAGACACAGATAAGTTAACTGACTTTAAGGTCACAAAGAACCAGGATTTAAAACAAAATTCTCTGTTCCAAATACTTCTTCCACTATTCATGGGTCTATATCCATGTCATTTAAAAAATCTTTGTCTCCTTTTTGCTTAGTTAATATTCTATAAATAAATTCTTACTTTTAATTTTTTTTTCTGAATTGGAAATGGCCTTCTTTGTATTTGGTGAAAATGCTTACTTTTGACATGACTTCATTCCCATGAGCTGATGTTAACATGTTACATGTTTTTCTTGCACACATTCTGAAATTAATTCTTTGTTCCAAGTAGCTGTCACTCTCATTTTAATATCAATCCCAAACTTTTATTCCCTGCAGCTGCTAGCTAGCTACTTTTCTCTTTCCACCAAACATTCAAAAAAATCAGTCTCATTACTTTTAGTTTCACTTATGACTTGTACCTAGAGATTTCCTCACTGTAGTAAACCTTTCCTCACTTTAAAAGTCTGAGTATATGGTATTGAAGAATTACTGGGGAGAATAAAAAGGAAGAAAGACCAGGATCCCAAAGGCTGAATCTGTGGAGGAGTCTATCCCTTTTACTTTGGTGGTCGAAGAAAATTAACTGGGGATGTGGGGCTATAGAGTTTGGGAGGTGGAGGTCCTTGCCTCACCAAACTTTTCTCACCCAGTCCTTCCGCTGGGCTTGGCAGGGAGGTGCGAGAGAAAAGATGGCAAAGCACTGAGAGAGCAGAAAGTTGTTTCTAAGACAAGGGATCATGATACTTGGATTTGTAGTTATGGGAACCATGCAGAGGTATATCCGGTTCCTCCCAGAAGGCTCTTGTTTTATTACATAATTTTTCTTGCCTCCATGGATTTACTTTCCTGCATAAGTGTAATACTTGTGTGACTTCAATTTTAGAATTTCTTTTTGCTTGTATTTATAACCTTCCCTGCTCTCACACCTATAGTTGGGACTAGTAACCCTGTGATATTCTTAGTTCCTGCTGTTCTCTGTGATCATTAACAAATGGGATGCTCATCTCTAAGTGGTTCACATCGATGTATATTCAGAAATACATGGATATTCAAAGATAAGGTTTCTTGCCATATTTCTGTCCTAAGTGTCTAACACAGTGCCTTCCATTTAGTAATGCCTGACAATTTCTTGTTAAGTTCATTGAATTAATTACAAAATCTTCTTTGGGTCAATAAATTCTCACTCCATCCCCATTTCATCAAGATTTTTCTTTTTTAAAATTAGAATAGCTAAGAAGCTGCAAGTGTTTTGATTGATTTCATCTCTTTTTCTTTCCCTTGCTGGAAGAATTGTAAGCCCCAAGAGGTCAGGGGGATATTTCCTTTGTCTCTATGTATCTCCCCCAGTGACTAGTAATAACAACAAAAATTAACATATCTCCTTCTAAAATTTGCAAAGGCCTTTATATATGTCATCTGAACCTCACAAAGACATTGTAAGAGAGTTATTACAGGTATTATCATTCCCATTCTACAGATGAAGAAATTGAAACTCAGAGATATATATCACTTCCCATGGTCACATAACTAGGAAATGTCAAAGACAGCATTTGATTGCAGATCTTCCTGATTCTAAGACTAGTAACTAATCCAATTTTTTTAGGACAGTGTTTTGATGCTTCAGTGATATGTGATCTTATCAATTTAGGTATTTTTGTCAGTGATTTAGCTCACAACTTTTCCATGATTTCTCATCTTTTGTTTTCATTGCTTTTCTTCTCCCTTAAATTTTTCATAGACTATAATATTTAACATTTCTCTCTCTATCTCTCTATCTATCCATTCATTCATCCACCTATTCAACCATCTATCCACCTATTCATCCATCTATACATCCATTCATCTATTTATCCATCTATCCATCCATCCATCCATCCATTTGTTCATCCATTCATCCACCCATCTATTTATCCCTTCATCTCTCTGTGTCTCTGTCTTTGTCTTTTTCTTGATGTAAGGTTTATAAAATGCTTTACATGAACTCATTTGCTTCTCATGAGATAACCAGGGTTTCTTAGACTGGAACCTATAAAGGGGTCCATAGAAAGATTTCAGGGCCTCTGTAAATTTGGATGGAGAAAAAAATTACATCTTCATTTCCAATAACCTTAGGTTTCCTTTGTAATTCTCTATATTTTATTTTATATAATTAAGCCTTATTCTGAGAAGAGCTCCATAGGCTTTAGCAGACTGCCAGGGAGATCTCTGACACAAAGAAAGGTTAAGAACCTCTTTTATCGTGTTATTATCCTGATTTTAAAAGTGATGCAGTTGAGGCTCAGAAGTTGTGACTTCTCCATGGTTCTTCAGCTAGTAAACATAAGTGTTAGGACTCAGATTTCTTTGCATTTTACTACAATGCCAAATCTGAGGGCTTTTTTTAGTTTTCACTCTTCATCCTCTTCCTTTTCCTTTCATTGTTGATCTTCCACATTGTAAATATAAGTATCATCCTAGACTCTAACTTTAGCTCCCTTTTCCCCGCTCTATACATCTTTTTTTTTGGTGACCTAATCTGTTCCCAGGGTTCCAACTACTATATCCATGACTACCAAGAAACAGATAGATATTGCAGTGGATTGAAACTGGACCAGGAACCAAAATGGCCCAAATTAAAATCCTGCCTTAGATATTGACAGTGTGACCCTAGGCAAGTAACTTAATTTCTCTAAATTTTTGTACTGGAAAACACTAAATATTCTAATTTCAGAAAACTGAAGAGTCTGCAAACTATTGGATGATAAACTTGACTTAGATTTTTAATCCGAATTTTAGAATTTTAAAGGATAGTTATTGAACAACTCAAGAAAGAAGTGTTGGCAAAAAAACAGGTTCCATGTTTATCAAGAATAGGTCATACTGGAGTGAATTCCTCTTCCTTTTTATTGACAGGGTTATAGAATTGGTTAGTCCAGGGGATACTTTAGACATAGTTTAAAAAGAATTCAAGAAAGCAAATAATCAACACTTTTAATCAACCAATTTATCAATAAAAACATTTATTAAAGCACTTATTATGTGCCAGACACTGTGTTGGATATACAATAAGAGGAAAAAGAGAATTCCTGCCTTCTAGTACCTTATAATCTAATAGTAGAAATAACATAGAAACAATTATGCACAAAAGCAAGCTTTGTATACAAATAGGAAATAATTAATAAATGAAAGGCGCTGGAATTAACAGGGGTTGGGGAAAGCTTCATGTAGATGATGGAATTTTATTTGGGATTTAAAGGAAGCTAGGGAAGGACATTCCAGATGTGAGAGACAGCCAGAGAGAATTCCTGGAAACAAGCCATGGAGTGTTTTTTCTCAGAACAGCTTGTAGGTCAAAATCACTGAATCAGAGTTTGTGTCCCATAGTAAGATGTAATACTGGAAAGGTAATGAGGGTTTTGAATGTATTTATTTCTGAAGGCACTAGGAAGCCATTGGAGTTTGTTGAAACAGATAAGACCTCTGTTTTAGGAAAATTACATTTCATGGCTGTATTTGGAGAATGGTTTGGAATGAGGAGAGACTTGAGGTAGGTAGATCCATCATCAGGCAAGATGCTGACTATACAATAGTATACATAGGTGGACTTAAAACTGGCTCAGTGATTAGACCAGAAGAATAATATTTATTGAACTGATGCTAACTTAGAAGGAGGTCCCTAGAGGTGTATCCTAAGTATTTGTATTTGGCTCTGTGGTATGTAAAATTGTAATCAATGACTTGCATAAGAGCATACTTATTACATCTGATAAAAGCTTAGAGGGATAACTAACATATTGTATAGCAGAGTAAGAATCCAAAAAGATTTTTACAGCTTAGAATTTTAGGTGGAAACTAATAAAATGAAAAATAAAATTTTAAGGATTATTGTGTTAAAAAAATCAGCCAATTTTTCTTGTATAGCATGACAAATATGGAAATATGTTTATATAAAAATATATAATATATTAAAATTAAAAATAAAAAATAATAAAAAATTAATTTTGTCTGAATGGAAAAAAAAATCAGCCTAGATTATCATACATCTGAAAAAGATTTTAGGAAAACTCCATTATCAATATGAATCAGCAAATCAATGTGGCAATATGGCAGCCAAACAAATTGATATGATCTTAAATTGCATTGAGAGGTACAGTATTTGGGATTAGAGAAGTGATAGTACTGATGTACGTTTTAGACCAAATCTAGATTCCAGTATTCATTTGTAGCTACACCCATTTTAGGAAGGACATTGATAAGCTGCAGAATACCCAGAGAGGAGCAAATAGGAAGATGAATAGTTCTGAGATCATTCCATTTGAGGTTGGTAATTTAGCCTGGAGAGAATGAGTTTTAGGCAAGAAACTTACATTCATGTATTTGAAAAACTGTTATATGGGAATAGGATTAATCTTATTATGACTAGAACTATGAATAATAGGTGGAAATGACAGAGAAGCAGATTTTTGCCTTAATCTAAGGGAAAAATTCCTAACAATTAGAGCCATCTAAATATGGAATGAGTTGCCATGGGAAGTAATAGATAGAGGTCTTCAAGCAAAGCCTGGATGAGCACTTGTCTGATAGGTCCCAAAGGAGTTTCTTGTACAGATATGGGCTGGACTAATTGGTCCCCAAGGTCCCTTCCAACTCAGAGATTCTGTAATTCTTGATAGGACCTGTCATTTTATTATAAAAGATATGATTTACTGTACATAGAGCCATCTTGTTTGTTTTGTAGACTTTTATGGTCTTATGGGTGACTGAATATTGGCTGTTTAATTGCATTCTACAGGTAAAATACCATTACAACAAAATCTTTGTAGAACAAACCACTCCAAGTTATAGCAGATGGCTTCTTTTTTTCATGCAATAGAAAACAGAGCAAAATTTCAGAAAAGCAAAAATAATTTGGATACTTCCTTGGGGCTTGATTTTATGAAACACGACCAGCAATAGCTTTCCAGATATTAATACCTATCTTCAAATCCAGTCTTAGCCACTTAATAGCTAGGTGATCCTATTTACTTTCTATTTACTTAATTTAATTTCTATTTACTTAAGTTTCTGTAACTATAAAATGGGCAAAACAACATTTATCTCAAATATAGATTATGGATCCCTTTGGAAGTTTGATGAAGCATATAGACCACCTCTCAGGATATATTGTATTGTATTAAAATAATTGAGAAATATGCTAGATTTCAGTTAGAGGATAGTGTAAATAAAAATGTAATTTTTTCTCATCCAAGGTTATAGACACCCCCTCTCCCCCAGAAATCTATAGGTGGATGACTCCTTGGGGGACAATAGAACCCAGGTTGGGAGAGGGTAGATTCTCATCTTTTTTTTTTTCCCCACATGAGTAGTGGCAGCTATAACATAAAGTCAAGAGCACTGACCTTGTCTTCTAAATTCTTGACTTAAAAAACCCAATTGTAATTGTGACTTTGGATAAGATACAACCTTTCTGAGAGGGTTGAAACAGATGATCTCTAAGGTTCCTTCCAGCTTTAATTGCTGGGAACCTTTGTGTAGCATAGAATGAAATTAAATGATCATTCTGTCCTAGACTCATCCTTTTAGTGAATCAAATCCCATTTCCTGGGTGGGTACCAAGCATAGTTAAAGTACCTGAACTGTCAGGGGAGAGACATCCTCCCGCCTTTCCTAGGGCACGAATGGGGCACACATAACCCATATTAGAATGTCTTGTGCTCTTAATAAAGATCTGCCCAAAGGTAACAGGACCAGTCTGGAATATACCAGAAATAGTTAGACCAGAATTAATAATTGCCTTCCCTTCTCCTTCGACAGCTAACCTAAATGTTGCCTTTATTTGTTGGGAACAGCCAGAACTCATTATTCCATATCCTGTTATTTTCTGTACAACATATGTGACCTTTGGTATCATTCTTAATCTCTATGTTTCAGGTTCCTTAACTGTATAATGAAAGAATTGGATTAGAATTTTAAATTTAGAAACTGAAGAGAACTTTAGAGGACATCTTGTCCAATTCCCTCATTTTACAGATAAGGAAACTGAGATCCAGAGGAGTTGTGATTTGCCCAAGATCTTAGTATTGGCAGGATCTGAACCCAGTTTTTCTGATAGTAAAGCTAGACATCTTTCCAGAGTATTACTTAGTAATCCCTAGGGTCCCTTTTAGCTCTAGATCTTAACATTTTGGGATGATCATATCTATCAAGGGTGTGACCAGAAAAGCCTAGTTAATTTGATCTGTCTTTGAATTGTTCAATTATTTTTCAAATATGTCCAATCCTTTGTGATCCATTCATGGCAAAGATACAGAAGTATCCTTCATATTTTATGTTTTGCCTATGAGGAAGCTAAGGCAAATTAAGACAAACTAAGGCAAACAGGGTTAAGTGACTTACCTAGGATCACACAGCTAGCAAATTAAAATCAGGTCTCTTGACTCTAGCCTGGTGCTCCATCTTTGAAGACCTCCCCTCATCAAAGCTGTGAATATCCCTGCTAACAGGATGTCTGGAGATGATTGAGGACATCATGAATTAGAAGGTTCACTTTTGACCCAGGCATATCGTCCAGTTCTGATTCATGAAAGATGATTGTGTCGTGAATCATATCTGAGCCATTCTTACCCTCAGGCTTTTAAAAAGGAATTGCTTGATCTAGCTAGGTGACTGTGGATAGAGAGCTGAGTCTGGAGGCAGGAAGAATGAGTTCAAATCTGGTCTCAGAGTAGTTGTATGATCCTGGAGAAGTCACTTAACCTTTGTTTGCCTTAATATACAGGAGAAGGAAAAGACAAAGCACTCCAGTATCTTTGCCAAGAAACTCCACGGGCAGTATGATCCATGGGGTCATGAAGAGCTGGACATGATTGAATAACCAGCAACAGCAACAACAAGAACAAGAAACCTGATAGAGCAGGAAAATCAGAAAAATAGAGGCAAAGCCAGGAGAACAGACACATAAGGAGTAGACCGAAGATGAAGTTGATGAATCTTTGTAGCGCATCCCAGAATCTCTTTGTCCCTAGAAATGGCAGCCATTGGAAGGCAGTGACAAAACCAAGAGGTGGATACAAGCAGGGCTAATGGTGGATTGGCAACAGTTCTTGGCCCCAGGTTCCTAGAGAGAGGAGGAAAATTTCCTGGACAATATGGAATAATTGATAAATGTCGATTCCAGGATTCAGCCTTCTAGAGTATAGTGGATCCATGACACTGTAGCTAGAAGAGCCTTAAGAGACTAAAATATGACAACGAAGAAGGAAATCTAGAGCTTATTCTTCACTTCAACCATAGATTATGTCTGTTTTGATGGGAAATGAAGTTGTCTTTTTAGAAATTTCAAGAGTAAAATTTTCCCAGGTTAGTATTGAGGTTAGGTGTGGCTCCTCAGAGGATAAGGAATGACTTCCCTTATTAGTTTCCTTTCCAAAGAAATCTCAGCAAGAAGTATGGAGGATGGAATAAATCCCTGGAGGGGAGGGGGAGTAAGATTCAATGAGAGTTATCCTTGAGTGTTTGTGGACTTTTGTAAGTCCTTTGTGTGTTTAGCATTTTCTGTAGGGTGAAATAAAGACAGTCCTATTGATATAATATGGTTAGCCTGAGTGCTTGCATGGAAGGGAGTCCTTTGTAAATGTTAGTACAAAGGATGCACTTCCATGCAAGCACTCAGGCTGCAGAGTACATGTACATACCTACATTTACATAGACCTAGACACAAGCTATGCTTTGATGTTTCCCAAACCTATTATTCAAATTCAGATATTCTAAAAGAAAGCTGTGGATAGGGGTGGAACACAAGCTAGTCTAAATTCCCTCAGGTTAACTTGGCACTTTTAAAACTGGAGTTTAGAACTTGGGGCCTTGAATTTAACATGAACACTTTTGAGTGAAAAAAAAAAAAAGAGTTAGAAATAAAATGAAACAATTAAAAAATTATTTGAAAAATCTTAGTTTTGCTAGCTATATATGGACCTCTTATTTCTTTAAGTATCAGTACCTGTCTGTCCTAAAAATGGACCCCAATGTGAGAGACAGTTAGAATTAAACTTGCCTGGGCTTAGGGCTGACCAGTTTGGGCTGCTGCCTGGCTGCTTTGTTCACTTAGCCTGCCCTAATAGAAGCTCTGTCAGCAGATCACAGGTAAAGGCTTGGCTCGTCACACTAACATTAAGAGAGAATGAGTCCTCTGCCAAGGAAAGAAAAAGGATGTATATCAAGGCCACCAAGATACCTACGTACAGAGACAAACACATTACCCAGATGCCCGACTCCAGCGAGTGTTTGTTTCTCTGATTGGTGTGCTTAATAAAGTTGGCATTTTAATAGCCCCCATAAGCCTGGAGTTAACACTTCATTGAGGTGAATGGGGGGGTTGTGGGTGGTACAGCTCTGGAGTTTGCTGGGACCATTGTTTACCCTGAGACTGTTTTCTGCAAGACTGAATTAATACAAAGGCCATCCTTTCACCATGGAAAGTGTTGGGAACTTAATTAAAGAAATGGGATGCAAGACTTAGGCAAAGAGAAGAAAAAAGAGAAGGGGGGTGGTGGTGGTAGAGATGCTGGTGCTGGTGATCTGGAATCACATCATTTTAAAACTATGATTTCCTGGGGGACTTTCTGCATGAGTTGATTAGAGAAGCCTTTTCTCAGGACATTTCGCTTTTTTCTATTTTTTTTTCCCTCCCTGATTATCTAACATTGACTGAAAATGTGCTAGGTGCTGCAGAACACAGAGGGAGACCTGGAGCTTGGCCAGGGAGCTGAAAATCCAGAGAAGTTAGACCTAATTAAGATATCAAAGGGCCCAGTCAGATATAGAAGTAACATCAGGTCACCATCCATAACCACAGTTTGACTTGACAAAGTGAAGCAGTTACTAGATAATTTGGACAAAAAAGAAATATTTGCTATTGATGGGAGCCAGGCCCAGTAAGTTGACTCCTGTAATCTGCTTCCATGTTTACTAATGATTTTCTGGGTGATTTAGACAAGTTATTCAAGCCCTCTAAAGTTCCACTTGCTAATTTACAGAATGGGACAAATGCTGTAATTCTCTGAAAAGTTCTTTCATATTCTTTTGAGGAAATGAAAAGGATTATTTCTACATAAATGACTGGTTGTTGTCAGGGCAGGCCTGGGGATAGTTTTAAAAAATACACATTAAAAAAAAGTCACAATGAAGGGCCACACACAAAGCTTGAAAAATAATTTTAAAAATTTGGCTGGTATTTCTTTTAAAAAATTTATTAGTTTTTAACATTTACTTTTATAAGATTTTGATTTGCATTTTTTCCCTCCCTACCTCTCTTCCCCCTCCCCAAGAAAGCAATCAATCTGATATAGGTTATACATGTATAGTCATAATTTGGCTGGTATTGAATCAGGAAGGCTTAGATTCAGATCTTTTATAGTTGTAACCATGAGAAAGCTATTTACAATCTGTGAGCCATACTTTTCTCACAAGGGTGAGGATGCCCATTGTACCTCCCTTTCAGGACTGTTTTAAGTGAAATAAGAATATAAAACACTTAGCAAACTAAAAAAAAATTATATAGATATCAGTTATTACTTCTAAGCATTTTCACACATTGTATTTCATTTGCTTGTCACAATAATCCTGTGATAAAGAGATTTTCCTTCTTTGACAGATGCCCCTATGGAGAGAGCAATGGGAACAGAGTCAGGGAGCCTTGAGTTCTGGCTTGAACCAACTACTAGCTATATGATCTCAAAAAAAAAGTCATTATTTAACTTCTCTCAGCCTCAAGGTTTTTTTTTTTTTTTTGTATGAAAAGTGGATATAATAGTAGCATCCACCTCTCAGTATTATTTTGAGGCTCAAATGAGAGAAGTGCAATGCTTGGTATATGGTAGATGCTTAATAAATGCTTATTATTTTCATTTCCTCCCCATTTCATTAGTAAGGAAACTGAAGCACAGAAAGAAAGATCGAATGATTCCTTCAGAGTTACACAGCAAGTTGCAGAACTGGTCTCTGAGGGAAATCTTGGGACTTCAAGTCTAGTGGTCCTTCCACTAGGTCAAGATGATGATGATGATGATAAGTCTTTGATGGATCTGTGCTTTTATTGATGTAAGTTGGTATCCCCCTTCTTAATAGAGAAGATCATGACCCATATCCTCCCTCTTATCCTGTTTGACTCTTTTCCTTTTTTCCTTGTAAATCCTGCACCAGAGACCTACTCAATATCTTGGGGGCCTTCCTCAAGATTTCTTGATATTTCCTAGTATCAAGAGATCCTAAAGAATCTCCATTGGTGATTGATCTTTTTAGTTCATAACTGGTTCTTCTTTTCTGGCCCTTATGATGATGATCTTTTTCTTTTTTTAAAATAATACCTTTTTATTTTCAAAATACATGCAAAGATAGTCTTCAGCATTCACCTTTGCAAAACCTTGTGTTCCAAATTTTTCTCCCTCTCTTTCTCCTATTCCCCAGCAAGTAATCCAATATAGGATGATAATAATCTTTTGTTTTGCTTCTCCTGAACAATACTTGGCTGGGGAAGTGTTGCATTCTTCTCATGCTCAACATGTATGTCAAGAGGAACATATACCGAGGCTCCTGCCATATGGACTGGCTTAGTTTTCCCCTAAAAGAGACTTAATTTGTCTAACAGAATAAAGCTTGAAACATTGAGTGATTTCCTAGTCACTTTAGTTCAGCTAATTAGACATCCTCAGGCTTGATGCAGTCTTGGCTAAATGTGTCACTATGGCAAAAGGAGACAAGGAGGCTCTAGCCAACTGAATCAAGGCTGTATCCTTGCTGAATATCCTTCCCATGCCATTATTAAGTAAACTCCTTTTTGTGAAATGCTGGATGGTCTTTGAATATCTCATTTTTCCAGTCATGAACTTGAAACCCCTGTCCCTGGTCAGCCTGACTCAGGCTTGGCCAGACTTTTCTATTTGTCCCTTGAATGACCCTTTAATTCTCCGTATTGTATGGTTTTCCATGACTCACAGTCAGCATCACAGGGAGATTATTGATAATTGCCGACACATACATTGCTTTTTGTACAACCTTCTTGGGTCCCTTCTGGGCGTGGTGGGAAGAGCAGGCGGAGGTCAGGGGCTGTAGCCCAGAGCCTTGCATACATAGGTTATGAAGCCAAAAAGACTAGTGTGATTTGGGCAGGTTGATCTGTTGCAAAAATGTCTAACTTAATCAGAGATCAGAAGGAAGAGTCAGGGGCTGCTCTCGGAGCAGCTGAGATGAGAAAACCAGTAAGCAAGGGTCAGGGTCAAGAGATTGAGAATAATAATGGATGACGAGCAGCATGGGATCCGGAATGACAAAACAGGGAAACATCATCTCAGACTGGGAGAGAATTCAAGAAGCTGGGAGAGAATCCAAGCAATTTTGAGCTCATATAAAGGTCTACATTTCCAATTTGACTAGGAAGGAAAGGACCAGTTTCCTTTTGAGAATCAGTGTTTGAGATCCTTCCCCATACTTTTTGTATTTGTGAAGGTGTTTTATTTGTGTACAAGGTCTCATTCATCTCTGGTGCTCACCATGTACAAAACTGCTGTTTATATAATTGTAGCCACTTTTGTAGTTTAGAAAGACATAGTATCTTATATGAGCCTCACATTAACTTTGCAAAGTAGTTAATGCTGGTGTTAAATGGAAATTCAAAGAGACTGTCAACTTAATTTAACAAATATCCATGCTCAGTTAGTTTCAGAGAGACCAAGACCAAACTGGAAATGATTCCTGCCCTCAAAGAACTCACCTTTTAATGAGATATAACATATACACACAAAAGTAAATAAAGGGTAACTAAAAAAAAACACACACAAAAAAACAAAAGATTTACTAACAAAGTGGGAGAAAAGGGAATTGGGACAGGTTTCCGAGGTAGTACTTGAGCTAATTTGAAGGAATCTAAAGATTCTAAAGAACAGAGCTGAGGACTGAGTGAAATCTGGTCAAACTACAAAGGATTTGAAAATTTAAGCAGAGGAGTTCATCTTTATTTGATCCCAGTGGTAACTGGGAGCTACTGAAGGTCTTGGAGCCATGGAATGACATAGTCAGACTTGTCTAAGTTTAGGAAGATTATTCTGGCAGTTGTATGAAGACTAGGTTGGAAAGAAGAGATTGGAAGAGACAGAGCTAGCAAGGGACGGAGCCTGGGACCAGATTTTTCAATTCTACCATACCCAAATGCTGCCTTTATCTTGCTCATCATCATACCAGCTATGTAAGGTGTAATCCCAGCTAGGTGATATAGTAGATGGAGGAGTCCTGGAAGAACTGAATTCAAATCTGACCATAAATATTATCTGTATAACCATGGACAAGTAATTTAACCAGTTTCTTCATCTGTGAAACGGTGATCATAACAGATAGCACCTACTCACTGCCCAGAGTTACTATAAAGACTAAATAAGTCAATATTTGTAAAGCACTTAGCCCAGAGTCTGGCACATAGTAGATGCTTACTAAACATTTGCTCTCCATCTCCATTCAATTTGGTGTTACTTGGGTATTAATATTTTCTGAGTCATTTTTCTGAAGAAATATAGAATATAGGTCCCTTGCAGGCAGAGGGAGGTCCCATTTGTGTGTGTGTTCTATCTACGTTTAGTTAATAGTCTTTGGGATTAATAAAAATATTTCTTAGTTGATTGAAGTGGAGACTTTGGTGATCTTGGTCTTGGATTCAATCCTAAACCTTTCTAATTGAATAATCCATGGTTTAGGAAGCCATTTCTGGAAGAGTGGGAGTGGAAGAATGAAAACTTTTGATGAAAATAAATTGTTTTGTTGAATTTACTTTTTATACTATCTGTAAGAACATGCTTGGAAACTCTCTCCTTTTCTATGTGTATAATATATGTCTATCTACCTGTCTATCTAAGTAGAAATTTTTCTACTTTTTATTATAGAAGCAGCATAGAATGGTGGAAAGATCGCTGGAGTTGAGTTCATATTCCACCTCTAAAGTTTGCCCTATGTATGATCTTGGGCAAATAAATAGATTTTCTTTACTGGGGCTTAGTTATTCTATCAGTGTAATGGAAGCATTGGACTTGCAGAGCTTTGAGATTCTTTTTAATTCTAAATCTGTTATCTGGTCATGCTTTGATTAGCAAATCCTCTGATTACAAAACTGCTTAAACAAATGCAGCCTGAAAATGAAGAGGATTAGGAAAAGTTCAAGTTTCCTTACTAATGGCCTGGTGATGGCCATTGTTTTGAAGAGGCACTTTTGCCACATGGAGATGGAACCTTTGTCTTTCTTTAACCATATGTGGCTTCCAAATGACTCTTTCAGAGTCTGTATTGGGAGAGGATTGTATCTCTTCTCCTTTAAAAAAATTTCAGTGACTCCCCATTACCTCTAGGTTAAATACAAACTTTATTATAGTTTTAGTATTTATAGATCTTCACAATTTGGCTCAGTCCAATCTTTGAGGATTTATATTTTCTCTCAGGCACTTTGCAATTTAGCTAAAGTTGCTTATTTACTGTTCCCAGTGCATGCTATTTCCACTCAGATTTGTCTTCCCACCAATTATATTTATTTATTATGTATGTATTTAATATTTACTGATTAATTTTTTGTGTGTTCTTTAAAACATTTTTAATATACCTTTTTATTTCTCCAAATACTTGCAAAGATAATTTTCAACATTCACCTTTGTAAAACCTTGTGTTGCAAATTTTTCTCTCTTTCCCTCTCTACCCTGTTCTCTAGATAGCAAGCAATCCAATATAGGTTAAACATGTGCAAATCTTCTAGACATATTTCCATATTTGTCATGCTGTACAAAAAAAATAAAAATCAGATCAACAAGGGAAATAAAAACCACGAAAAAGAAAAAACCCAACCAAACAAACAATAACAACCAAAAAAAAGGTAAAAAGATTATGATCCACATTCAGCTTCCATGGTTCTTTCTGAATGTGGATAGTTCTTTCCATCACAAATCTATTGGAGTTGCCTTAATTGTGTGTGTGTGTGTGTGTGTGTGTGTGTGTGTGTGTACTTCACAAATATGGACAAGAAAGAACTTTTCTAATTTACAAAGGACCAAAAGGGATGATAGAGTAGCTAAGTGGTATAGTGGATAGAGCACTGAGTTTAAAGTCAGGAAGACCTGAGTTAAAAACTGACTCCACAGAACCAAGAAAACATCTTACACAGTAACAACAAGATTATGTGATTAACTGTGATGAATGAGGCTCTTCTCAACAATTCAATGATTCAAGGTAATTCCAATAGACTTGGGATGGAAAATGTTATCAGCATTCAGAGAGAGAATTATGGAGCCGGAATGTGGATGGATTCATAGTATTTTCACCTTTTCATATTTATTTGTTTTTTCTTTCTTGTGTTTTTTTTCCCCCTTTTGGTATGATTTTTCATGCACAATACAACCAATATGGAAATATATTTAAAAGAATTACACATGTTTAACCTACATCAGATCGCTTGTTGTTTTGGGGATAGGGAAAAAAATTTGGAACCTAAAGTTTTACAAAAAATGAATGCTGAAAACTATCTTTACATGTATTTGGAAAAATAAAATATTATTGAAATGAATTGATTGTATATGAAACTGTGATTCCTTTTTGCATACTTAAAACATTTAATATTCTTAATTTCCTCAGTTACATGTAAAATGATTTTTTAAATATTAAACTTTTTAAAATTTTGAGTTCCAGATTCTCTTCCCACCTCTCCACCTCCACCCCTCATTGAGATGGCACATGTGAAGTTATGCAAAACATTTCCATCTTTTATAGACTTTGAAAAAGTTGTATTGAATTGACTTTGGTAGTATCAATATTACTTCTTGTGAATATTTCGGGACTTCTATCTGCTCTCATTTGCCTGTAAAAAACTATCCTTGTAACAAATAAATGCAGTGAAGCAAAAGATGTCTCTATATTGGTCATGTCTGAGAATGGATACCCTTTATTTTACACTATTTCAGCAATTCTTAAATTTTTTGGTCTCACGACACCTTCATACTCTTACAAATTACTGAGTCCCCCTTTCCCCTCCAGTTTATCAATATGACCACATTAGATATTAAAACATCTTAGATTATTATGAACATAATCTTGATATTGTGGACTTGCTAAAAAGGAATCTTGGGAGTCCTGGGGGTCCCTGGATCTCATTTTGGAAACTCTTCCAGTTTATCACTTTTCTTCAAGAAATTCTGAAATTTGCTTCAGTCTTCAATTTTCTGGAATTGCGACTAGTCATTGCAACATTAGAATTCTTAAGTCTTTCAAAGCTGCTTTCCCTTGTAATATTGTAGCTGCTTTTTTTTGTTATTATATATTTTCCCCATTACAATATAAGCTTCTTGAGAACAGGTATTGCTTTATTTTTTTCTTTGTGAGCCCAATATCTAAGACCATGTCTGACACAGAGGAAGTACTTAATGAATGTTTGTTAGATTTAATTTTTTTTTGGGGGGTTGCACTACATATTGCCTCTTTTCAAGGAGAATTAAGGAAGAGATGACTTTCCAAAGTACAACAGGAACTGTATCCACAATTTAATAGGGGTGGGCCAGATAGTATGGTGGGTAAATGTTAGACTTAAAGTCAGGAAAACTTCCAAGTTCAAATCCTGCTTCAGATATTTCCAAGCTATATGACCTTGGGCAAGTCTGCCTCAGTTTTCTCATCTGTAAAAAGGGAATGATAATACTATCCATCTTCCAGGATTACTGTAAGGCTTTAAGCAGATAATGATTAGCAATAATCTATAAATTTTAACACTGTTATTTCCAGCTCTGGTTAAAGAAGTTTCTGATAATATCCTGTGTCATTAGAACCAGTGCTTTTAATTAACAGAAGTATCACCAGACATATGCATATTCACATTGGGAAGAGAATAGAGTAAACATTTATATAGCATTTACTCTGTGTCATGCATCTTCTTAAATGCCTTTTTTTTTTTTTTTTTCCTGAGAAAGTTGGAGTTAAGAGACTTGCCCAAGGTCACACAGCTGGGAATTGTTAAGAGTCTGAAGTCACATTTGAACTCAGGTCCTCCTGACTTCAGGGCAGGTTCAGGGCTCTATCTACAGAGCCACTCATCTGCCTCCTTAAGTACTTAAAAAAAACCAAACAAAACAACCCAAATGTTACCCTATCTGTTCCTCAGAACAAACTTGGGAAGTGGATAATATTCTTATTCCTATTTTACATTTGAGGAAACTGAGGTTAAGAGTCTTTGTTAAATGACTTGCCGAGGGTTATACTACTAGTAAGTGTCTGAGAATGGATTTGAATTCAGAAATTTGGGATTAGTATACTTGCAAAAATTCTCTGTTACAAAGGATCAAATTTCCAAATTTCAGTAGTCTTTCTCTTTAGAAATATTCCTTGTCTCTGTATCCTTATAGTTCTCAAAAGGAGTCCATATTCATGAACGGTTGGAACTTGGTACTTTTCCATGATTATAGTTCAAGAACTAGAAGTGACCTCAGAGGCTGTCTCACACTCTCTATTTTACAGTCCCCCAAAACAAAGAAACAAAAATCCCCCCCAAAACTAAGACCTACAGGGCCTGGTGACTTGCTTGCCTTATCTATAAAACCTTCTGAGATTTTAGGGAGAGGGGCAGATTTGGAATCTTCACTTCTCCAAGCTTTAAAGAATTTATGGAGGTCCTTTTAACTAGAAAATGGAATAATGTTTGTAACAACTCTTTTGAGTTTCCCAGAAGCAGATCATCATCATCAATGAAACAAACCTATTACTTGAATTTTTATTGTCATATTTTAAGATTACATTTGTTTTCTTTGCTCCCTAGATTACACATTGATGGAATGTTAAGCCAGAACTTTCAGAAAGGTAAAACAAAATTTAAATCTGCTCCACAACTTACATTTGAATTTTGTTCAGAGGCTTCTGTTCTGTGTAAGAAATACCGTTCTTTAAATTGAGGCAGTTTGTAACTGAAGCTGCCATTATTTTGAAGTTACTAAGGGTAATCAGTTATCTGGAGCTAATATGTAATTTTTCCATTGTATGTAATATAATTTAAATATACTCATAGCCTGAGAACTGGTAGAAGGAGAAAACTGAATAAAAGAGAGAGCTTCCAAAATAGGGCTTTTATTCCAGTGGCATTACATAGCTACTTAGTAATTTCTCCCTCCACTGCTTCCCTTCCCCCCAGCGTTTCCCAAAGAGAAAGGAAATAGGAATTCAGGCGCTCAGAGGGCTAGAAAGAGCTGTTTCTTTAAGTAGCTCCAAAAGCCAGGGCATTGAAGAGATCACCCATGGCAGTAACCGGGAGCATGTATAAACAGCCATTTAAGAGATAAGTAGCCTTAGCATTTTAATATTGAAGTAGCTCAGAAGAATGAAAACAAAACGCAGGAATGGGTTTTTGACAATAATTTAAAGTTCAAGGTGAGCTGATTAAAGGAAAAGTTAAGGTTAGTGAGAAAGGTACCAAATTGTATCATGATACTTTTTTTTTTTTTGGCAACTTTTTCCTTAGAATTTCATTTTTGAAACCAGTGATTAAGTGAAGCTATTTTATTAACGATCTGTATTTCTGATAAATAAAAGATAGAGAATTTCTGATTGGTAATCTCAGGCAGTTTGAATGGAGAACCCTCCCCGCCCCCCTCTCCCCCCCCCCAAATTCTGAGGTACAACATGAGATTGGATTGAGGCCGGGACACTCCTACCACCTAGTGGTAGCATTGTAAAATTGCAGGTTGTTGTTGATGATGATGATGGTGGTGGTGGAGGCGGGGTGACTTTTCTCTGCTACCCTGAGGTTAAGGAGTAATAGCAGCAGATTTCATATCCCACAATCAGATGAAAAAAGCAAAGTACATTGTGCAGAAATTATTTTTTGACATTAACAGTGTTACTGTGCTTTTTTTTTAAAGTTAGCTTGGGGGCAGCTACTCTAAGTTCAAATCCTGTCTCAGACACTTAACACTTTCCTAGCTGTGTGACCCTGGGCAAGTCACTTAACCCCAATTGCCTCAGGAAAAAAAATAAAATAAAAGTAAGCCTCTCTAAAAGTATTGACTACCCTCACTATATGAGGATGGGGAGTAGATGTTTAGGATGTTTTAATGTTAGAATCAAATTTAGATCTATTCTTAGCATTGGAGCTCCTTGAAATCAGGAGCTGTTTTTTGTTTATTTGTTTTTAAGCAGCATAATACCTGGAATATAGTAAATCCTTCCTAAAACGCTTATTGACCCACTAAGTGAGCTTTCTCAGAGGGCATTTTCTCCTTTTTCTACCTCCTTTCTCTCTGCACTGATTTTAATAACCTGATTTAAAGAAGTTGGTTCTGTGAAGACTTATTTGAACATTTTTTCATGTGCTATAACTCTATGCAGTATGATCTCTGCATGGATGTCTGATTCATTTTGGTTTTATTCTTCGAAGAATGGTAGGAGGCTGTTAATGAAAAGAAAGTTCTTACTTTTCTGCTATGTGTAATTTTTTATTCCCTGCTTTTGTTTTGATGTCCTCTTTTCACATGCTATCCCATTTGGATGTTATGTTGACAATGAACTTAGAATTTCATTGAATCAGCTTAGATTTTTCTTATATTTTATTGTAAAAGCTTTAGTATTAAGCAAATAGTATAGAAGTGTCTGTTCCAGAAGGTTTTGCAAGGGTCAATGTTGAAAAATTACCCATGCATAAGTTTTGTGAATAAAAATCTATAATAATAAAAACAATAAAAACACATCCAAAAAAAGAAAAATAAAAGAAGTGTCAATTCCTCTGCATTTGTTTAGAGCTGTTGACATTCACTTGTTTTCTTTCGTGTCTGATTTTTTTTTGGACACCATTTGGGGTTTTCTTGACTAAGAATGAGCAATTTCCTTCTCCAGTTTACTTTACAAATGAGGAAACTGAGAGGTCAAGTGACTTGCCCAGGATCAAACACCTATTAAATGTAATTTTAGGTTAAGTTGTTAGAAAGACACCAACTTTGAATCAAGTGACTTGGATTCTAATCTTGACTCTGCCTGACCTCGGACTAGACATTTACCATATCTTATTCTCTATTTCTTCACCTCATTCATAAAAATGAGAGAATTAGATTAGGTTGTTCCTAAGCCCTGGCCCTACTAGGTGTTAGCCGTGAGCCCTAAATTTCACCGATCTGTTGTCAGAGTTGAAATAATGTTTAAGAAAGACCAGTTAAGTACTGTCAAGTGTTAGAGCTACAGTCATGTGCTGCTATTATTACGAAGACTAGGATTGGAAAAATGAATTCCTTGAACAGTTGGTTTGGAGTGAGTCAAAGTTACAGCTCTATTATTATTTGGAAAGCATCTTCTCATAGGGCAACCGGGTGGTGCATCTTCCAAGATGTAACAGAACTCAAAATTGAGGAGGTAGTGTAGTTTCAGAGCTAGAAATAGTAGGAGGACATAGCAGCTCTCACACTGCTAAGGTAGCTTGGGGAGAATAATTAACCTTTCTGTGGCTTATCTGTAAAACAGGAATTATTTAGCTGGTTTTGCAAAGAGGCTATGTCACTTAATGAGATTTAGTCTTTGTAAAACTGGATTTCCTAGAAGCACTATACAAGATGGAGATCTGCAATATGTATTCTACTGACTTAAACAGCACCATATAGCCTTATGAACCTCCATTGCTATGTCTTGTGGAAGGTCTTTCCTGTTCTCCCCTGAGACCCAACTGCTGTGTCTCCTCTTCCACCCTGCCTCAAAGTACCTTGTATATTTACTTTGGATTGCTCCTTATTAACAAGGGGGCTGATGGGAAGAGTAGTTTTTCCTAGTTGGAAGGAGGAACCGAAGGATCATGGGAGGCAGAAAAAACATTTTCAGAAATATCATTCCTTGAAGGGAAGTTTTAAATTGCATTCTAGGTGACAAGATAAATATATATGTATGTGTGTGTACGTGTGTGCGTGTAATACATACCTACATATATATATATATATATATATATATCGCCTGGGAACATTTGAGTTCCACGTGGAGAAAAAGGCTCTCAGAATATTGATATACATCAACAACACTGGTCAGCTGATCACAATAGAAGAACATTACTACCCTAAATTGAATAAAATCATGACCAATTGGAATCTTTTCTGCTATACTGATGCACTTTAAGCGTGATCTGCTTGGACAGAATTTTGCTTGCCTGACTCTTGCAGTTACCGGGATCTGGTGAATTTATTGGCTCTCCACTACTTTGCCTCATTGCTCTCTAGCGGAGAGCTTATTCACAGGAGTTTCTTGTTCCTTTTAAACTTTATTAACTCCACAATTTTTAAGGATGACTGTTGTCTCTAGATAATGGTAAGCTGATTTTTATTGCATTCTGAATGTTTGCTATCAAGGAGTAGAAGACACAATGGAGAAAGGAAATAGGGAACTCATAGCCTAAATCCCACACAACTGAAATGACTGAACAACAACTCTGTGTGTATATAACACACACATATGTATATATGTATACATATATATATTTGCTATTTATCTTTATTTATGTTTTTAAATAACTTTTTATTGACAGCACATATGCATGTGTAATTTTTTTTACAATATTACCCTTTGCATTCACTTCTGTTCTGACTTTTCCCTTCCCTCCCTCCATCCCCTCCCCTAGATGCAGACAGTCTTATACATGTTAAATATGTTATAGTATATTCTAGATACAATATATGTGTGCAGAACCGAACAGTTCTCTTGTTGCACAGGAAGAATTGGATTCAGAAGGTAAAAATAACCTGGGAAGAAAAACAAAAATGCAAACAGTTTACATTCATTTCCCAGTGTTCCTTCTCTGGGGGTAGCTGATTCTGTCCATCATTGATCAATTGGAACTGAATTAGATCTTCTCTTTGTCAAAGATATCCACTTCCATCAGAATACATCCTCATACAGTATTGTTGTTGAAGTGCATATACACATATTTTTAATATAATCTACTTATATATGTACATGTTTCTCTGATAGAATGTAAGCTCTTTGAGGACCAGAATAGTTTCATTTTTGTTGTTGTTGTTATTGTCTCCATAGTGTCCAACACAATGGAATATAATGGTACTTAATAAATGTTTAATAATGGATTGACCAGGATGTTTCCTATGGAAATTAGAAATTGCTTATCTAACAAGTATCTTTGGAATGGAAACACAGTTGGTGGTTCTTTGTGACTATTAAATACAGTAAATAACCCATTCAAATTAGTGCCCTGTGCTTTTCCCTGCAGGGGTCAAGGCATGGAGGAAAATGTAACTGCAGGACTAAATTTTGACAAATCGGGTGGCAAGCTGTAAGGAATTCTCTTTACAAACCATTTACTCTGCTCATACTCTGTTGCTGAGTGGAAAGCCTGTGTTTACCCCAAATCTCCGTTTCCATGAATAGCAGACTGGTGGAAGTAATGGTGGGTGGTACCCTAGGGAAACTGGTCTGGCCCAGCAAGATGATGTTTTGGTTAACCACGGCTGGGCAGGCACTCCAGCCTATTGTAGCTTTGTAAGAGAAGACCTTTGTCTAAGGTATAATAGAGACACTGCATTTATTCACGCTAACTGGTTACTTGCCACAGCTGCTTATTTGGAGGCAAAAACCTACTCTAACAGTTAGTCCTTTGGAAGAGTTTCAATCCTCTGCAGGGAGTAGGGGAGGAGATGGAGCAGTGAGTAGAAGGAAGGGTGGAATCCATCCAGGGATTGGCCTTGGAGACAGCAGGAGCAGTTCAGGAAAGAAAGGAGAGGGAGGGAAGGGGAAGGCTCTGGGGAGTGCAGCCTCGGTAGGAATCGGACTGTCTCTGAGTCCCCAGTCATTTTCAGATCCAGTTCCCATGTGGAGCCAGGTGCTCTTCTCCCGTTTTCCAACTTCCTCTGTTCTACTTCTCCTCCCACCAACAGCTGGAAGGTTTTGGTCTGGGCAGTCCAGGATTTTAAGAAGGCCATGACTTGAAGCATGATCAATGGAATCATTTGGACTAATGGACCTGTTCCATGCCTATTTATATACTTGTACGATCTTTGACCTGTGTAGGCTGTGAATGTTGGAGGCCAGATTTGGGAAAATTAGCTTTTTAATGTTGATTCCAGCTTAAGCTGATAGTTTCTTCCCCCAGATATAAGCAGGAGCCTCACTCTAAACAAAAAGAAATAAAGAAGTCTAACATTAAACATCATTCCTTGAAGGGAAATTTAAAATTGAACTCGAGGTGACAAGATAATTTTTTATTATTTGTTTTTTGACGAAGGATTCTCAGGAGTGACTTGCTAATCTCTGTAAAAGGAGTCTGACACCTTTTTAATGATTCCTGGAAAGGTGGAGGAGATTCCAAGTCATTTATATAAAACGGAGGCAAAAGAGAAGCACTCTTGCTTTCTCCTTGCTCCAACCTTATTGAGTAGCTGAATTGTTGTTCAGTATCAGACCAGTCACTCACTATTTCATGTGGTAATGCAGATTCTGATTTACAGCTTAGCCAGCCGGTAACAGGGATATGATAATGGGGGAGGATGCTAGCTATTTCTTCTTTTCTCCCTCTGTCTTACTCCAATTTAACTTAAGAAGAAGGTTCTGGGGAACCATCTGAGATTACAGTATACACCTTAGGAAGAACATTGAAAAATCCTGTCTAGAGCAATGTGATTTTCACCATTAAACTAGTAGCAATGTCAGGGAGCTTTGGAGAACAGCTGCAGTGTTGTTACTAGGAGCATCTTCGTTCATACTTTCCTTTCTATGAAAGGATCAAGAAAGCAATGGGAATGTAGCTTGATGTGCCTCTTTTACCTTGCTCCCAAGTGGCCAAGAGATGGGTAGCTGGATGATATATGGATAGACAGCGGAGTCTGGAGTCAGGAAGACTCATCTTCCTGAGTTCAAATCTGGTCTCAGATACCTACTAGGTGTATGACCTTGAAGAAGTCATTTAACCCTGTTTGCCTCAGTTTCCTCATCTGGAAAATAAGCTGGAGAAGGAAATGGCAAACTACTTTAGTATTTTTTCCAAGAAAACCCCATATGGGGTTATGAATGGGGTTTTTGGTCAAATATGAGTGAAAAAGAAAAGATTATTAAGAAACCAAGAGGGATGGCATCTGGCTTGATTTGTCATAGATTTTTTTTTCTTTTTAAAATTTTTAAATAATAGCTTTTAATTTCCAAAATACATGAAAAAACAGTTTTCAACATTCACTCTTGTAAAACTTTCTCTCCGCTTCCTTCCCTCCCCTTCCCTAGATAGCATGTAAAACAATATGTTAAACATCTACAATTCTTCTAAACATATTTCCACATTTATCATGCTGTATGTGTCATAGATTTTCAAATGTGAATGCTAACATGCACATATAAAGTGTATGTGTATATATAGATGTACATGCACATGTATATCTAATATGTATATGAATATATTATATATGGTATATATTTGCCTATGTGTACATATACATATATTCCCTCCTTCCCCTCCCTTCTTTCATCCTTTTAAATGGTTTCATAGGAATTCAGAATTACAGATATAAAGGGCAGAAGCCTTAGTTACTACTAAGTACAACTTCTTTCATCTTCAGATGAGGAAAATGAACTTTGTTACTAATACACCTATCTTTTTCACTTTTAATATTCCTAATATTTATTAGAATATTATACTCAGGGGGCAGGTAGGTGGTGAAGTGCATAGAGCACCAGCTCTGAAGTCAGAAGGACCTGAGTTCAAATCTGATCTCAGACATATAACACTTCTTAGCTGTGTGACCCTGGGCAAGTCACTTAATCCCAATTGCCTCAGCAAAAAATAAAAAAATAAAAAGAATATTATACTCAGTATACATCTTAGGAAGAACATTGAAAAACCTTGTCTAGAGCAATGGTTTTTGATTTGGAGTCTTTGAACTTTTTTAAAATTAAATTTAAAATTTTTAAAAAATATTTTAATTTTCAAATTCTTTTTCACCCTCTATTCTTTTCTTTTTTTTTTTGCTCTTCCCCATTGAGAAGGAAGAAATACAATATCCATTATACATATAAAGTCATACAAAACCTATTTCCACATTAGTCATGCTGAGAAAAAAAAATACCAAGCTCTTCACAAATTTGTATCTCATCCTTGCATAGGAGCCTTTCTAATTTTCTCTGTATTATTCCAATTTTAATGTATATACAGCCAAAATGAGTGCATGTGAATTGGTTTAAAAATATTTTGATAATTGTATTTCTAAAGAACTGGTTTTCTTTGTAAACTTATACATTTTACTTTATGAATTTCTAGATATTTTGAGAGGGGGCTGTAAGTTTCAACAGACTGTCCATGTTACAAAAAAAAAAAATGGGTAAAAGGAGGGTGAACAGAATGTTGAAAGGCCATGAAATTTGGGGATTAGTTAAAGAAACTAAGGGTGTTTAGCCTGGAGAAGAGAAGACTGAGGAGAGACATGCTATCTGCCTTCAGACATTTAAAGAATTGTCATTCAAAGAGATTGGAATTATTTTTCTTTGCTTTTGCTTTTTTAATTTTTTTTTCTCTCAGACGTGGGGTTAAAATGAGGAGCAATGATGACAATTAGAGAAGTAGATTTGAGCTTGATATAAGGAAAAACTTCCGAACAAGGAGAATTATCCCATTGTGACATGGGATGCCTTTGGATGTAATGCGTTTCCTATCGTTGGAAAGCTGGATGACTGTCATGTTGTATATTGTAGAGGTTTGGTTTAGACTGTGTGGGACCTTTGAGGGCTGTGACTTTCAGTTAGATTGGGGCCACTTAGATTCGGGAGAGTGGTTTTGTTTGGTTAGATAATGAATGTCATAGCCATATATATTTTTTTTGTTAAGCTTTTCCAAAGATCCTTTTTTTTCCCTCCCAAAAGGATACCAGACTATTTCCCTTTCTTGTCCTGTCAGAAGAAATTTGAGAAGAGGCAGCTCCTTGTGGGGCCATGTCTGTCTGCTATATTGAAGCAAGTATTTTCTTTTTTGGGGGGATGGTATCACAGAGGACATGTGGTCCTTGGATTTTTAAAATTAGTATAAAGAACTCCCTGGTGATATACTTTCCTTTACTAATATAGATGATCACCTACTTTGTAATTTATAACCTCAGAGTAGCTTGGAGTGCTGAGTGATAAAATGTATTGTTTTACATTATACATGTTATTATATTTATATATACATTATACATATACATATATATTATAATTATATGTACATTTATATGTGCGAAAGGCAAAATTTGAACCCAGATCCATCCATGGTGTTCCATGCTGATCAAGAATTACAATTGTTAATTTGCACCTTCCCCTTCACTTTTTATAATGACTAAATGATGGCCTCTGAGGATCATGCTATTGAAAATGAATTTGAACTTGGGAAGACAGACAGATTAACTGGAAGACCCATTAACCAGACCTAGTGTTTCAAGGCATGGTTAAGTGGGACAAGTCCTAGGTTTTGATTCATTAGTACTGGATTTTAAAATAAAGAACAGCTTTATTACTAGTGACATGCCATTTACTTCTCTGGCTTCAGTTTTTTCATCTGTAAAATGGGAGTGTTGGACTGAGGGATGGCCCCTAAGGTCCCTTTGATCTCTCAACTTTTGGTTTTATGTTATTCCAGCTTTAAATCCTCTGGCAAAAGGAACAAAGAGAAAGGCATGTAGAGAGAGCATAAGTTGTGCTCTGGTTTTCACCACTAAACTAGTAGCAATGTCAGGGAGCTTTGGAGAACAGCTGCAGTGTTATTACTAGGAGCATCTTCGTTCATACTTTCCTTTCTCTGAAAGTAGTTGCTAGAGTAAAACTATTAGATGTAAATCCTGGCAGATAGCGGTGGCTCATTCTTTCTTCTGGTGCGCTGGAGTGAATGTTGCAAAATGCACATTGTGAGCTGGCCAAGCTTCCTCTTCACTCCAACCCTAGGAAATGAGTAACTTCTCTACACATCTGGCTGACAGGGTCCTTCCGACCTGTCTCGGTATCTGAGTTCGTACCTTCCTGGGGTCCATACTGCTTGGGCTGGACACAAGAAAAACTGACTAGCCTGTGCATCTGTGAAAAACAGGCCTTCTGGCTGTGACCTGAAAGTCGGTGTTGACCTGTGAAGAAAGGGAAGGAAAAATGGAGATGATTAGTTCGAATTAAGTGAGATGGCTCTGATGGGCTGGAGGATGAAGGGAAGAGCTAGTCATAGGTTCTGTGAGTGAGTGAGTGAATATCTGATAACTGCTATTTGACACCTGACCTCCAAACCACCTTGTGAATCCATGTTTAGACACGGGCCCTCTCCGGTGTTCTGATGATCAATAATAAAATGTGTCAGATCTGAGTCAAAAGGAACAGTGATGGAGAGTGAGGACAGATGCCAATAGTTAGTACAAAAGTTTGCGTTTCATGGTCTTACACATGTGGATCCCCCTAAGATCAGAGAAAAGTACAACTCAGCACCTAAGGTAGGTGAGATGTGAAATAGAGAGCTAAAAGACGAAAGGGAGAATTTTATGGGAGGTGTCAGGTGTATGGCAAACTGCGTGTCAATCATCATTAATGCACCCAAATCAATTTTAACCTTTCTTTCCCTTTCATCCTCACCTTGAGGCCCTTTCAGTGAAAATGTGCTTGGGGTTCTGAGTGAGGATAATAATTTCCCTTTTCTTTGTCATGTCTGCTTGAGCTGGCAAGTTCATCTTTAATTGAAAGCATAATCTGCAAGCCTGATGGTCTCTACCTTTCCATCGAAGGCCAATCCCTATTTGAGGATGCCAGACGTCAACAAGGGAAATTGAAAACTGATTTCCTCCTTTTTCCCAGAAAGGAAGACACCACCTCTGCACTACACTTGGGCTCTTCTGAACCTAGGCCCTTGAAGCTGAGCATTTTCAAAGAAATAGGGTGTGTCAGCCCAGCTGCTGCATCAAACAAAAGCAAACAGATTAAATTAATTTAAGCTTCAAAAATCAGTCCCATTCCCTAATTCATAAAATACTTCAAACACAGTGAGAAATGTCATCTCCCAGATGATTGAGGCTAATCCACCCTATCTCCTTTTCCTCTTGAATTTGAATGCAAAATATCAAGACATACCTTTCTCATCAAAATAAACTCCTCATTCCACATGCTTCAGTCATCTTTTAATAAGAGTTTTCTCCACTTGGTACACAAGATAAACTCTGTTTCCAATGCACTTAAGGAGTTTCATGCAAAAAGAAAAAAAAACCCACTTAAAAAAACCCACCCCAGAAGAACATACTCATTACTGTCTGTTAAGTTGCCAGCACTAGGCAATTAAAAGGTAAGGCCTACAATAACATGGTACAGCACTGCAGTTAGTCTTATTGTCTTCTCATTAACAAGATTGTTATTTTAGCTCTTCAGGTACGTGGCTTAAGAAACAAAACATTCTTGGCTTTTAAAGAGCTCTAAGAAAAATACAGAGAAGAGCTGTTGACAGCTAAGACTTGAAGAAAGAGTGGCTTATACAGTAAATACATTTGCACAGCCTTGTGGTTGTAATAAATATAATTCCACCTCGATTCTCTTGGACTAGGTGTAAAAACAATTTAAGTGAACATCAAAGTCCCACACGGGTGCAAGCTACTTTTGCCCCACTTACCGCGTCAAAGGGAGCACTGTTAAGAACCACATCCCCTTGGGACACAGAGAAATTTGGACCGTTTCCTGCAACATGATAGATCATTGATTTTATATCCAGTTATTTGCTCTCTTCCTGAGCTCATCTTTGCCACTTGGCAATCATCTTTAAATGATGACCTGAATCTTTGCCATTTGTCGGGTCTGCTCACTTTTTATAGAGATAGGAATGCAGCTGCTTTGATTCCTGCATTCCTGCTGGCTGCCTGAAGTGGGTGGAAGAACTGCTAAGAATGTCAATGATTCAAGTTCCTTTATGCACGAAGGCAGCAAAGTAACTTAACCATAAAATTTGTCAATATGCCAATTTCATGCTTTCGATGATTTTGAGTTTTCTTGACCCCAAGAATTAAGAATATTTGTCATTTCCCTTCGTCTGGTTTCTCAGTGTCAAGTTATTTACCTCCCCACCCCAACCCAATCCAACCCATAACCATTTATGAATTCAGTGGCCTAAATATCAACTTTAAGATGATCCAGATTTTTCTCCCTTATGAATATGGGTTTTAACATCCGGGTAGGGTGCCTTGAAAGGCTCCAATTAGAGCATTATATACAATTCTGATTTGCATGTTGGGTTTTTTTTTCTCTTCAGTATGCTTTACTGATCACCTCATGTTATTAAGATCTGGATATCTCAGACCTTGAAATACTTGATTAGGGGAAATGTATCCCACAAGTTTTTAGTCTGGGGAAAGTATGTGAGTTTTAATGAAAAGATAAAACACAAGCCCCTAACTGAGATGCTTTGATGAAAGTCTCCACAGAAATGCAATACATGGAGAGGATAACACAAATTATGGAGGAAAAACCCAAAACAAATGCCTTGAACTATCTGATTTTTTTTCCTTTTGGTTCTATTATGTTGAGTTTAACTATTTTACTACAGTTATTGTTGGACTATAGGGTGATTTTTTGCTTTTTTGGAAAAAGAGCAAGTTGTAAAAACAGCTATAATCTGCATATGGGATGAATTAAGGAACAATCAGGTTTTAATTTATCATAATTATCATCGCCATGATCCAATTTCCATTTCAAGCCTAGGGCTAGATGAGAGGAACTTGATGTTGCTTCCATCCTTTGCTTCATTTTCCTGCTTTTTCAAGGTCTTGTGGATTTTCTCTCTTATTTTTCAGTGTAGCCTTGGTGGGGGTGATCATTGCTACTGACTCATTTCCTTAGTAATTTTCATTCCCCAGTTCTAAAGCAATCAAGGGTATGTTCAGTTATTCCCTCATGAATTACAGAGATGCACACTCTTTTTCAATACTTAAACAATTAGTCCTGACCCCCCCCAACTTATTAAATAAACCAGAGTACTCTTCTATAAGCTTTTTTCTTCTCTATCTATGTCTATCTCTCTTCTCTTCCATTTCCACTCGCTAGTCTTATAAACATTATAAAACTAATGTTTACTAATTAATGATTATGCAATTTATTAACAGTATAAAAATAGACATTTAAACTCTGTAACAATATATTGCAGTGAGAAAGACATCAAGCTGCGACTCAACTTCTTTTTAACCCTGGAAGCAATCTCTTCATTTAGTTCTCTCCTGATGGCAAAACTTCTTAAGAATTTTTTTTTTTTTAAGAATTTTGTTAAATTTTTTTTTTAAGATATCTTCTCCAAAGGATGAGTTAAAGTCACTTCCTAACTGATGGTCATTTCTTCAAATTTCATTATTTTGACACCTCAAAAAGAGCTATACATATTTTTACACATTCTTAGAGTTTGTATTGCTTAAGACTAATCCCTTGGGAAAGATATTCTTTTTCTCTGTCTTTTTCCAATGTTGACATGTAACAGTCTAGTGGTGTTAAACTCAATTAGAAATGGATCCCTGAAGATAACATATTGACTTGGAAAACCACAAATCAACATTATTTATGTTGTATTGGATAGAATACTGTGTCTGCAGTCAAGAAGATTTTTCTTCCTTGGGTTCAAATCTGGCCTCAGAAACTTACTAGAAACTGACTCTGGGCAATTTATTTAACCCTGTTTGTCTCAGTTTCTTCATGTATAAAATAAACTGAAAATGAAAATGGCAAACGACTCTAGTATCTTTGCCAAGAAAATCCCAAATGGAGTCATGAAGATTTGGACTCCTCTGAAATGACTGAACAGCAATATATGTTTTTATTTATTTTGTTCAGCATTTCCAAATTACATTTTAATGTCATTTGGACTGTACTGTGGGGCCAGGGAATGTGAATCCTCTAAATTTAGAAAATAGTTAAATTGCCTCTTACAAAATTCTATTTCCTCTTAAATATAGAATAATATCCATAGTCTTTGTGGAAGGAACTATTCAAATTGTAGTTTCATCAATATTTCCATTATTAATGACCCCCTTATTGCTATTCTTCTACTTTTTTCTGAATGTAATATATCAAACTGAAGGGTGGTCCTCTGAAGATGAAGATGCAATGTAATCCCTCAGTTTAGCGATATGACTAGAAGCATTAGCTGGCATTTATCTGTGATCTTCTTTGTAACAGGAAACTGCAGTGGAAGACATTGAGTAGCATCCCCATAATTGCTGGTTCAATGACCCCTCTCAAGACTCTTGAGACTCTCAAAAAAACTTTCCAGGCTTTTGATTCCTGATAAGAAGTACCTCCTGATTCTCTTGATCTTACTGTGAATTCTTGGACTCTGTACTTGACAATGATTTCCTTTGGCTGTGGTTGCAACTGTCTCACACCAATCCTTGTTATCCTGTGACCAATCAATTCTTTGCTTCTGGCCTTGACTGCCTGGAGACTTGATCCCTTGTCTTATTTTTGTTTCTAGTAGCCCTTAAGTCACAACTCAGCAAAGACCACTCATCTCTTCCAGTCTTAGTCTCACTAGATCATCTCTTCTTTGTTGTCTTCCATAGCTCACAAAGACTGAATACTTGAATGAAGTTTGATTTTTAACAAATGCTTATAGACACGACTTAAACCTACTTTGTCATAAGTCACCAATGATGGTGAAGCATGGTAAACCAAATAAAAACGCAGGAAAAGAAAAAGAAAAAAGAGCACATACAAAATCAGAATGGCAGGACAAAATTCTAAGTATGACAATGCTTTGGGAATGTAATTTTTAAAATAAATTTTTTGATAGCTTTCATTTTTAATACCACCTAAATTTTCCCTTGTGTCCTTCCTCTTCTTCACAGAGAATCATCTGATATAACAAGTATTGTTTAAAAGAGAAAAAAAAGAGAAAAAACTTGATAAAATGTATGAATATTTTTTATAAAAATGATACTATATGCAATGTTACGCCATTGATCCTCCATCTCTGCAAAGGAATTGGTAGAGGAAGATATCTTTTCACTTCTCTTTTTTAGGGATAAGCTTGTTTTTTATGTTTTGTAATATGCAGTTATTTTGCAGTTGTTTTTTTTCTTTTCTTTTTAAAAAAATTACATATATATTTATATAAATCAGGAAAAATCTACTTTTACATTGGGCATAATATGTATGGATGTATATTTACATGCATGTTTGTATACACACATGTGTGGAATCTCATTCTGCATTCTTAGTCCTTTATTTCTCTACCTAGAAGTAGGCAACATCTTTTATCATTACTCCTCTGGCATTGTGTTTGATGATTAGATTGATCAGAGTTCTAAATCTTTTTTTCTTAATTATTATAGCTTTTTATTGACAAAATATATGCATGGATAATTTTTCAACATTAACCCTTGCAACTTTTCCCCTCCTTTCCTCCACCCCCTCCCCTAGATGGCAGGCAGTCTCATACATGTTAAACATGTTAAAGTATATGTTAAATACAATACATGTATACACATTTATACAGTTATCTTGTTTCACAAGAAAAATCGGATTTAGAAAGAAGGTAAAAATAACCTGGGAAGAAATACAAAAATGCAAGCAAACAACAACAGAAAGAGTGTAAATGCTATATTGTGGTTCACATTCATTTTCCAGTGTTCTTTCACTGGGTGTAGCTGGTTCTGTTCATCACTGACCAATTGGAACTGCCTAAATCTTTTATAGTTGTTTTTCTTTACCCTATTGTTATCATTGTATTAATTGTTCTCCTGATTCTGTTCATGTCACTTTGCATCAGTTCATATAAGTCTTCCTAGATTAATCTGAAATCATCTTTTTCACCATTTCTTACAACATTTCATCATTTCAACATTTCTTACATAGAGTTCTTACTCATCACATGTATGTGCCATAATTTGTTCAGTCATTTCCCAATTGATGGACACTCCATCAGATTTCATTTCTTTGCCATCTCAAAAAAGAATTATAAATATTTTTATACATCCTTAGAATTTGTTTTGCTTAAGACTAATCTCTTCCTTAAGTTCCCTTCTCATAAATTTCCACTTCTCCTATTTCCTTGTTGAATGAGATATATTTCTGTGTGCATGCTTCTCTTTTTTGATCAGTTCAGATGAAAATGAGATTGAAGTATTATTATTCCCTGTCCCTTGTTTATATAGATGTCTATCATACCCTAATTACATAGTAAAAAATTTCCCTAACTTTTCTTTCTACCACACTTCCTATGAATTCCTCTTTTTCTTTCTTTCCATTTTTTTTTATTATAGCTTTTTATTTACAAATATATGCATAGGTAATTTTACAGCATTGACAATTGCAAATCCTTTTGTTTCAACTTTTTCCCTCTTTCTCCCAGATGACAGGTTGACCAATACATGTTAAATATCTTAAAATATAAGTTGAATACAGTATGTATATATATCTATATATCTATATATCTATATATATACACACACACACACACACACACACACACATGTCCAAACAGTTATTTTGCTGTATAAAAAGAGTTGGACTTTGAAATAGTGTACAATTAACCTGTGAAGGAAATAAAAAATGCAGTTGGACAAAAATAGAGGGATCGGGAATTCTATGTAGTGGTTCATAGTCATCTCCCAGAATTGTTTCACTGGGTCTAGCTGGTTTAATTCATTCCTGCTCCATTGGAACTGATTTGGTTCATTTCATTGTTGAAGTGGGCCACATCCATCAGAATTGATGTTGTTGAAGTAAATAATGATCTTCTGGTCCTGCTCATTTCATTCAGCATCCATATATATATATATATATATATATATATATTTAAAGATAACACATAACAGAACCAATCCCTGATCAGTCCCTCCTTCTGTGACTCTAAATGATGCTAGAGTTCAGTGGAGACATTTCTTCTCCTATTTGAATATAAACTGTGTATCTTTAGCTTTTTATCATTGCCTTTTGGAATATGGCATTGTGACTTCTCTGTTCTTTGATAGCAGTGGATACTAATTGTTATGTGATATGGACAACTGATTTGGTGGTTTTTGAATTCTTGCATTTTGGCTACTTGCAGCATTTTTTTCTTGACTTAGAAGTTTTGGATTTTGCTCATAATATTTCTGTAAGTTTTTATTTGGAAAGTTCTTTCAGAAGGTGACTGGTATATTCTTTCTGTTTTCATTTTACCCTTTGGTTCTAAGAGCTCAGGAAAGCTTTTTTTTTTCCTCTTTTAATATTTCTTACAGTCTCATTCTATTTACTCCATACTGATTTTCATGGTATTTGTTGTTTAGTCAAGGATTTGAACCTCTTGTGCCAACTGTTAATTCTTTTTCCAATTCTTTCTTCCACTGCTCCAATTTCTTTTGCGATTTTTTCTCTACACTTCTTTTAAAAGAAATTCGAGTTTCATCTCTTTTAGGAATTCTCATTGACTTTGCACCCATACTGTGATTTTTTCTTGAGGTTAATAGATGTTTTGAAGTCATTCTCTTTTTCTGAGTTTGTGGCTTAAGTATTCCTGTCACTACAGTAACTTTTTATGGTGGGATTTTTTGGGGGGCTTTTTTCCAGCCTTCTTTCTAATTTGGACTTGATGTTAGGACCAGCCTTTGTGTATTTCTGGAGGAAACCCAGAACTGGTCCTGTTGGTTCTTTCTTGAGATATTGAAAACTGAATCATTTCAGGTTCTCTGGGACAACTCATCCTGAAATCATACAAGTTTCCAACTCCCAAAAGATTTTATTCAAGGTAAAAATCTGGTTACTATTTCCTTGGTTTGAGCCCTGCAAGATCTTGACCTGAATTTAGCTCTGAGTAATAGTAGAAACTACTAGATTCAGCCACTAGCAGCCTGCTGGGAAGCTCTGCTTGTTCAAAATGACAACTGCAGCCTCCCTTTTGATCTGGCCTTCTTGCCCTGATTAATTCAATGTGTACTTCAGAGACATACTGTTGTACTTTATTTTTAAGCCTGCCCCTTTGTCAATACACGCCACTGAGGACTTCTCTACGTAGGACAGGTCCCATTATTCTTTCATCTTGGATCTTTGACCCAGAATTGGGTAATGGTGACAAAGCTTCCAGATAGCTCCTGCCTCTTATTTTCTTAATATAGGCTTGGCAATACCCTGGTCAGCATTTGGGACCCCAGCTTGTTTTTATGGATAGTTTCTGGGCTAGAATGTTTGCTCTGCAAGTTCTGGAAACCTGACTTTGTTCTCAGTGTCCACAAACTTTGTGTTTCCCTTTGCTGATGTAGGCTGGATAATGATCACCTATGATCTTGGAATTCCATATCAGAATTCAGTCTTTGGCATTTTCTAGATCTTTTTGGAGGAAATTATAGTGGGAATAGTCTGTTGTTGTTTAGTCATTTCAGTTATAACCCCCAAATGTGCTATATTCTTTCTACTTTACCATCTTGACCATACTCTCCAATGTATTGATTCCTATATAAAGTTTCATTATAACTAAAATTCTTGACATCCCTTGGAAATGCAGAAGTCCACTTAACAAAAACAATTCAATTCAACATTTATTAAGTATTTACTAAATATAATACTAGATACTGAATATATAAAAGCAACCCAAGTTGTTCCTCAAAAACTTGTGTTTTATTAGAGGACACAATATGGGTGTAGATAAATAAATACAAAATCTACACAAAGAATTAAAAATAATTTCAAGAGTAAGACAAAATGCTATTATTTCAGAGAATCTGGAAAGACCTGATGGAAAAAGTGTCAAAGGGGGCAAAGGTAAAGAGGAACTACATTCCATACATGTCTAGGAGTACAATGGTGGGGTGCCTACAAAGGCATGGAGGTTAGAATTGGAAGATGGAATATTGTATATGAAGAACAATTGCTTGGAATGGAGAATGGGTGGAGGAAAGCAACATTAAACAAGTTTGGAAATGTAAATGGTAAGTGATTGTAGAAGACTTTAAATCTCTGGCTATGGATTTTATTATCCTAAAGTTAAAAGGGAGCCACTGATGTTTTTGAGAAGGAAGGATGTGGCGAGATTCATATCTTAGGAATAATGATTTGGCAACTAAGGAGGATTGACTGGAAAAGGCTGGAAATAAAGTCCTTTAAGTGGTATTAGTTACTTAGTGTTTAATTAGAAATTTCTAAAAGGGTAAGTCTATACAAAAAAAAAGATTTTCGTGTTTCAGAAGTTCCATGATTTCATCTATGTTAGTATTCCTTTTGTGCTTTATTAAATGGTCTTTATATGTTCCGTAGCCAGAAACTTTAATCTCTGTTACTGAGCTTTTGGTGAAAAAGTTATTTCTAAACTTAGCTAGATTGGTCCTTAGACAATAAAAATTAAATCTGTCACTATTGCCTGTACTCAAAGTCTTTTCAGCTTGATGTGTAGAACCTTCTAGAGCTTTCATTCTTCTGCGATATCATTATAGATCTTGGTGGCCTGTTCACATTGAATGAGACATATTTATATATGCAGAAAATAAATTGTTAAAATATACTTCTCTATTGAAAAATTAAAGTTTAAATGGCACAACATTAACTTGGCCTTGGATCCCATATCTTGATTTGAAGTATCTTGCAGAATGATGGGTGACTAGCAGGTGCTTGAGAAATATTGATTGATTGATTGATCTTACAAAAGGAAAAATGTAGAAAACACCGTGAAATGCTGTAAAACCAGCCAATTTTATGCAAGATTTTATAGAGTAAACATAGATGAACAGCTAAGACTCTAAGTCAGTCTTGCCTAGGGAAAAAGGAAGGAGAGCATTCAGAAGCATCTCAAGACAAAACTTCTTTAGAGTTTAACTGAGTTTGGCAAATCTCTTAGGTTAGAGAGTAAAATACAATAAAATTTGCATATATATAGCATTCATTCTGCTCATGTTTTATATGTGCTGTCCATATTAAATAAAAACACAATTAAGAGTTGGTTCTAAAATACCAGGTCAAACATCTCAAACAGAATCAGGGATGGCAATTAGTGCCTGAATAGCAGAACAAACAGATGAGTATTGAGCTTGGATTTAAGATGGGAAATAGGATGTGGCTGTTGCATATCAATAGGGAAAATGATGTAAAGAGATGCTGTGATTTGTAGGATGTTGAATCACAAACTAAGCCAAATTGTGGCTGTGGTGAAACTTAGGGAGGCAGAGAAAGGAGATAATAAATAGTAGAGTAATAATACCAACAATAACATAATAATAATAATGGTAACAGTAATGGCATTAGTCTAGCACTCTAAAGTTTGAAATTAATTTTACTAATCTTATCTCATTTGAACAATGCTGTGAACTAAGTCTATAGGTAATAGCCCCTATTTTATAGGAAACAGAGGCTCAGAATAGTTACAAGTGACAGAGATGGGATTCATCCTCAGGTCTCATTTGATTCAACATCTGGAGCTCTTTCTGTTACTTTGCAATAGCATACACAGAGACTTGCCAAAGTGATGGAATAGAAGTGAGCAGTCCACTGAACTCTTCCCAACAGCTACTTCACAAAGATCTAGAAAACACACCACATTGAATTCTGATCAGGAAATCCAAGGAAGGGGAAAAAATTAAACAAAGCACAGTAAATAATTTTCCATCCCAGGTCTCTTTGGGGAAACATAATGGGGATGGGGGGTCTAGCCAGGAACTTCTGCATGGAGCATTCCAGTACAGGGACTGAACAAAGGACTGCCTTTGCCTCTGCACCAGAGCAATCAAAAGATTCAGTGGGCCTGAGATTGTGCATGGGATTATAATAGGCAGCTCTGTTCATAGGTCCTGGGGGTCCAGAGTGGGGTTCTGGCAGTCCAGAATAAGGAATAGTGGCAATTTGTAAGCCGTATATTAAATGAGAAATATAGAAATAAGTAAGTGTGTGGCTCTGACCCTAGGAATAGAGTAGGGTTTCAGATTTAGCTTCCAACTCAATCTGAAACTTGTAGTGGAATAACCAGTTCAGAAAATCCCCCAAAGGGAGCCTGTGCAGAACTTTCTAACTGGCTGTTAGTGGCTCAGTTATGAAGCAGTCTCCTGCACCTCCAATCAGGGCAAGCTAATAGCTGTGTTGTTTGGACCCAAACCAAGGTCAGGAACTTTGAGAGTTCAGACTAAAAGGACGGCGGTCAGATTTTCCCAGGATCGGACTGCTTTCACCAGACTGAAAACTTGCAAGTACCCAGCCTTAGCGATCCTTGGAATTCTGGAATAACACAACACTCAACACCATAAAAAAACAGCAGTGAACCTAAAAGAAACTCCAGGTTTTATCACAATATCTGTTGCAGAAGTTGAGGAAGTAGAGAGATTTTATGCACATGTATATATATGTTGAAACACTGTGTAGAATATATGATCATACATGTATATGTGTAAATATATGTATGGGTATTTATTTAATTGTAACATGTTATTATGAGGGAGGACAGTAAAAATATGTTGGAAAATGTGATTGAGGAGGAAGGAATGTGAGAGGCCAAAGATCTGTACATACTACTGAAAAGAATTTCAATTGTATATCATGAATAATTTCTTTAGGAAAAGAGTCAGGAAGTGCTAGAAATAGGGAGCACAAAATAATATCACAAAAGATGCAATTGTTTATATAGAGAAAGTGTCCCCAAAGTTTTTCTGCAGGTTAAAGCTTTTTTTTTTTTTTGCGTAAAATTGTAGTAAGATTTTTTTGTGTGTGCGTGTGTAGATATATATATATATATATATATGTATATATATACATATATACATATATATATATATATATATATATATATATATATATATATATATATATACTCAAATTTCACCACCTGAAATTAAAAACAAAACAAAACAAAAACAATCCTAGGTAGAGCGGAGAATAACTCCATATCTGGGTTAAAATTTTGTGTTTTATCCCTACTGTCTGTGATCTTAAGTTACTTAATTTCCTTTCTGTGCCTCAGTTTCTTTATCTTTATAATACATGTGTCTGATCTCTCAACAAGCATTTATTAAGTCCTCATTATGTACCAGACATTGTTCTGAATGCTCAGGATATAAAGACAAAAATAAAAATGATCCTTGTCCACAAAGAATTTATATTTTATTAGGGGAGAGAGAAAACAAAAAATCAGATAGATACAGACTCTTTGTGTGTGTGTGTGTGTGTGTGTGTGTGTGTGTGTGTGTGTGTGTGTGTTGTAATACTCTGATGGGGCTCAATGGCCAGTACTATACTGAGAGTGCTTGGGTCACAAAGACTAATCTCAGGGATGGCTATTCTTTAGAACACTAGTTCCCAAGCCCCCGCTAGTGTGTTTCCTTTTGACAATCAGACTCAATCCTTTAGCAAAGGCTTTTACTCAAGTGACACAGCAATAACAGTAGTTACAAAGCAATTTCTCCATTACTGGGGCATCACACTTCCACAAACCCTCAGAGGGAGGAAAACATGGACATGAAGTTAAAGTGTAAGGCAATGAGACATACTGTGGGGGACACTCCAAAGCAACTCACAACATTGGACCTGCAAGATCTCATTGTTTCTTATCTTTGTGGCTTGTTATACAATTTTTTTTTGGCTGAGGCAGTTGGGGTTAAGTGACTTGCCCAGGGTCACACAGCCAGGAAGTGTTAAGTGTCGGATCCGGATTTGAGCTCAGGTCCTCCTGACTTCAGGGCTGGTGCTCCATCTATATACATTTCTTTAACTGGGGACATGGTGTCTCAGCTGACTGAACCAATCTGCCAGTGGGCGGGGTCCTCACCAGTCCCTGATGCTTCTGTGCTGGTCCGCGTGCCTGCAGAGGAGGGGTTTCTGGCTGGGTTCAGCAGATTGCTCAGCTAGCCATTGGCTTTTCTCAGATTGAGTCCCCTGGGCTGTAATCTTTTTTCCTCCATGTTCAGTCACTAAGTAAGGTTGTTCTTTTCAGCTGGAGTATTACTAAACTCTTTTCAGTGAGAATGTTTTTTTCAGCGAGGGCAACAGTCCCTAATTGAGATTAATTCTTTGCTTTGACTCCTTCAGGATCCCAGCTATGAGGTTGTTTGCCACCTTCAGGCAGGGCATAGGGGAACACCTGTCTATTCAAAGGACAAAAATCTTCCTTGCTCAGAAGTCCTCCAAGGCAGTCCACAATATCTTATGGAGATTAGTTTCAGTTTAGTCATTTTTGGGAATCTATGGAAATGAGTGGCTAGGGACAAAGACTTGAACTATAATCTATGCCCTAAAGCATATTAATTGTCTTGCTGACTTCTTCATACCCAGTTAAGATATTTCAGCCTCTAGCTTTTCGGAGGAGGGGGAAATATTTTGAAGGTTTTCCCCTTTATCTTTCAATGTCTCTTCAGAACTTCGGTTTTTTCCTGAATTTCACTAGGATGTCCCTTTTACATATGTGATAGTGATCTGGCTGATTAGTATTGAAGAGTTAAAGAAAGGTAAAAACCTAGGCACAGACCTCAAAAACCTCACATTCTAGGCATGCAAAAAATTGTATGTACAAAACATGTACAGGATGAATGGTAGGTAATCTCAAAGGGAAGGCACTAGCAGTGGGGACTTGGAATAGATGGTTTTATGGGGATCCTTTTAATATTTTATTTTTCCCATTTACATATAAAATTTTTTTTTGCATTTGTTTTTAAAACTTTGAGTTCCAGATTCTCTTTCTTCTTCCCCCTTCCCTCCCTTTTGAGAAGGCACATGTAAAGTCATGCAAAGATATTTTTTATAAAAGTCATGTTGTAAAAGAAAACAGATTTCCTGCCTCACTTACTACCAAAAAAACCCTTAAGAAAAATAAAGTAAAAAAAAATATGCCTCAATTTGGATTTACACATAATTGGTTCTTTCTCTGGATATGGTTAGCATTTTTCATCATAAGTTTTTCAGAGTACTCTTGGATCATTGTATTACTGACAATAGCAAAGTCATTCACAGCTAATGATTCCACAATCTTGGTATTACTTTAAACATGGTACATTTCACTTTGCATGAGATTATGGAGGACTTTCCAGGTTTTTATGAGAGTATACTTCTCATATTTTCTTGTAGAACAATAATATTCATCATAATCATGTGCCACAGTTTATTTAGCTATTCCCCATTTGATGGACATCCCCTCAATTTCCAATTCTTTGCCCTGAGAAAAGAGTTACTATAAATATTTTTGTACATTTAGGTCCTTTTCCTTTTAAAAAACATTTCTTGGGGCAGCTAAGTGGCACTGTGGACAGAACTTCAGCCCTGAAGTCAGAAGAATCTGAGTTCAAATCTAGTCTCAGACACTTAATGCTTCCTAGCTGTGTGAACCTGGGCAAGTCACTTAACCCCAAATGCTTCGGGGAAGGGGGAGGGACTCTCTTTTGGGATACATGCCTAATAATGGTATTATTAGACTAAAGAATATGCATGATTTTATAGCCCTTTGGGTAGATAATATTTTTGGTAATTTTCAATTAGGGAATGGCTCTTATATTTTTATGAATTTGTCTCAGTTTCCTATACATTTGAGAAGTGAAACCTTCACCAGAGAAACTTGTTTCAAAATTCTTTTCACAATTACTGTTGCTTAAACTGGGAAAACATTTTTGCAGTTAAAGGTTGTGATAAAGACCTCATTTCCAAAATATATAGAGAAGTGACGCAAATTTATAAGAAATCAAGTCATTCTCCAATTGATAAATGGTCAAAAGATATGAATAATTTTCAAATAAAGAAATTGAAACTATTTCTAGTCATATGAAAAGATGCTCCAAATCATATTGATCGGGGAAATGCAAATTAAGACAACTCTGAGATATCACTACACTACTTGTCAGATTGGTGAAGATGACAGGAAAATATAATGACAAATGTTGGAGGGGATGTGGGAAAACTGGGACACTGACACATTGTTGGTGGAATTGTGAATGGATCCAACCATTCTGGAAAGCAATTGGGAACTATGCTCAGAGTTATCAAACTGTGCATACTCTTTGACCCAGCAGTGTTACTACTGGCCTTATATCTCAAAGAGAGTTTAAAGGAGAGAAATGTTTGTGGTAGCCCTCTTTGTAGTGGCCAGAAGCCAAAAACTGAATGGATGCCCATCAATTGGGGAATGGCTGAATAAGTTATGATATATGAATGCTATGGAATATTATTGTTCTGTAAGAAACGAACAGAAGGGTGATTTTAGAAAGGCTTGGAGAGACTTACATGAACTAATGCTAAATGAAATGAGCAAAACCAGGAGATCATTATACATGGCCACAAGAAGATTGTAAGATGATCAATTCTGATAGATTTGGCTCTCTTCAGCAATGACTTGATTCATACCAGTTCCAATTGTCCAGTAATGAAGAGAGTCATCTACACCCAGAGAAGGAATATGGGAACTGAATGTGGACCACAACATAGCATTTTCACTCTTTCTGTTATTGTTTACTTGCATTTTTGTTTTCCTTCTGAGGTTTTTTTTCTTTCTAGATCTGATTTTTCTTGTGCAGCAAAATAATTGTATAAATATGAATACATATATTAGATTTAACATATAATTTAACATATTTAACATATATTGGACTATCTGTCGTCTAGGGGAGGTGGGGAGGGGAAGGAGGGGAAAATTTGGAATGTTTTGCAAGGGCCAATGTTGAAAAAATACCAATGCATATGTTTTGTAAATAAAAAGATTTAAAAAGAAGAGCATTACTATTGCTAACTTGTTTCCCGCCTGTTTATTCTATTTTCTCTCTTTTCATCCTGTTTCTCCTCAAAAGTGTTTTACTTCCCCTCCCCCCAATATGTCCTCCCTTTTATTATCCTTCCCCTTCTTGTATTCTTTTCCCCTCCTTCTTCCCCACAGAGCAAGATAGATTTCTATACCCATATTGAGTATATATATTATTTCCTCTTTGAGCCAATTCTGATGAGATTTATTTCCTTCCTCTCTTCTTCTTCCCTTGCACTGAAAAAGCTTTTTCTTGCCACTTTTACAACAGATTATTTATGCTATTCCACCTTTCCCTTTCTCTTTCTCTCAGTACATTCCTCTCTTACCCCTTAATTTTACTTTTAAAGATATTCTTTCATATTCAACTCACACCTGTGCCCTCTGTATATATATATATATATATATATATATATATATATATATATTATATATATATATTTCTTTTAATAGTGAGAAAATTCTTATGAATATCATCTTTCCATGTAGGAATGTAAACAGACCTTATTAAGTTCCTTATGTTTTCCCTTTCCTTTTCTTTTTACCTCATTATGCTTTTCATGAGACCTACATTTGAAAGTCAGATTTTCTATTTAGCTCTGTTCTTTTTATCATGAATGCTTGAAAGTCCTTAATTTCATTGAATATCTGCCTCTTTCTGTGAGAGATTATACTCAATTTTGCTGTATAGGCGATTCTTGGTTGTAATCTTAGCTCTATTGCTCTCCAGAATATCATATTCCAAGTCCTCCAATCCTTTAATGTAGATGCTGCTAAATCTTGTGTTATTCTGACTGTGGCTCTATTGTTTCTTTCTGGATTCTTGCAGTTTTCTCCTTGGCCAGGGAGTTCTGGAGTTTGGCTATAATATTCTTGAGAGTTTTTATCTTGGGATCTCTTTCAGGAGATGATCAGTAGATTCTTTCAGTTTCTATTTTACCATTTGGTTCTAGAATATCAGGATAGTTTTCCTTAAAAATTTCTTGAAAGATGATGTCTAGGCCCTTTTTTGATCATGGCTTTCAGGTAGACTAATAATTTTACAATGATCTCTCCTGGATCTGTTTTCCAGGTCAGTTGTTTTTTCCAATGAGATATTTCACATTGTTTTATATTTTTTTCATTCTTTTGGTGTTATTTTATTGTTTTTTTAAAAAAATTTCTTGTAAAGTCAGTAGCTTCTATTTGCTCACTTCTAATTTTTAAGGAATTATTTTCCTCAGTGTGCTTTTGTCCCTCTTTCCCATTGGCCAGTTTTGCTTTTTAAGGCACTCTTCTCCTCATTAGCTTTTTGTAGTTCCTTTTACATTTTATTTCTCTTCCCAATTTTTCCTCTACCTTGCTTACTTGATTTTCAAAATCATTTTTGTGCTCTTGGGCTAGAGACCAACTCTTATTAATTCATTACATTTGTATAGAACACTGCCCCTCCCCCCAACTGATGGGCATCCCTTTATTTTCTATTTGGTTGTTAGAATTTGCTAAATTGTGCTAAATATATTTTTATACACATGCATTTTTCCCTTTGTTTTTTTAAATAAAAATTTAAAAATAGCTTTTAAAAAAGTGATTTTAAAAATCACTTTGCAGTATATATCTAGTAGTAGTGTTTCTGGGTCAAAGGGGTGTACTCAGTTTAATATCTTTTGGAGTATAGTTCCAAATTGCTCTCCTGAATGACTAGACTATTTCACAGTTCCATCAGCAGTGAATCAATGTACCTAAATTGACAAAAATGAAACATTATATCTTAACAGACAGAAAATGATTAGCAATTGATATGAAAGCAAAGATCAAAGTCAATACCCAACAAAGAGACCATATATGAGAAAAAGTTGCAACCAAGAGAACTTCAGACTGATTTATGGAAATAAACTCTTTTTTTTTATTGTAGTAAGTTTATTTATTTTTAATACACATTGCTTTATGAACCATGTTGGGACAGAAAAATCAGAGCAAAAGGGAAAAAAACTATGGGAGAGAGAGAAAAAAAAACAGAAAAAAGAAGTGAACATAACATGGGTTGATTTACATTCAGTCTCCTTAGTTCTTTTTCCAGATGCAGATGGCATTTTCTGTCCAAAATCTATTGGGATTGCTTTGGTTCACTGAACTACTGAGAAGAACCAAGCCTTTCATAGTTGATCATTGCACATTCTTGCTGTTCTGATTGTTTTGTTCAGCATTAGTTCATGTAAATCTTTCCAGGCCTTTCCATAATCAGCTTGTTCATCATTTTTTACAGAACAATAATATTCTGTTACCTTCCTGTACCACAACTTGTTCAGCCATTCTCCAATTGATGGGCATCCATTCCTTTTCCTATTCTTTGTCACCACAAAAAGAGCTGCTACAAACAGTTTTGCACATGTGGGTCCTTTTCCCTCCTTTATGATTTCCTTGGAACACAGACTACGATACAGTAATGGCACTGCTGGATCAAAGGATATGCATAGTTTTATAGCCCTTTGGGTATAGTTCCCGATTGCTCTCCAGAATGTTGGATCACAGCTCCACCAATAATGTATCAGTGTCCCAGTTTTCCCACATCCCCTTCAACGTTATCTTTTCCTGTCATCTTAGCCAATCTGAGAGGTATGAGGTGGAAGTAAACTATTGGTAATGAAACATAAGAAAGAGATAAGAAACTAAACATCGGTGTAAATTACAGTTTTTCAAAGAAGCTGAATAAATATAAATTAGTTGTCCCAAAGAGGAGACCAAAAGAAACAAGCTGCCACCTCAGACAGCAAACACTTTATCTCCTTGCTAAGTAGAGAGATGCAACAGAAAAAAGAACACTGGCTTAAAATACAAATTTGTAAAATCTAAAACAAGAGGAAGGTAGAAAGTTATATGCAGACAATATAGACTCATGAAACAGTGAATGCAAAGTAGCAGTGGATGGAAAAACAAGCTTGCAGAAAACTGACGAGAAACTCAACTAAACAAAATAATCTTAAAGATATTTAAGGAGGAAACTGGACAAAAGGCAACAACAATTGAAAAAAATCAACAAGCAACTTTATAACAATTTTTTTTTTGCCATCTGTGATAGTAGAATCTTCATGTTTGGATTCTCAAATCATAGCCTGAAATGTGCTCATGAAGAACTGGGAATGTCACTGAAGAAAAAAGATGAGAAGAACATCTGGACTAGATAAAATACACACAGGAGAGCTCTTTTTTGGAGCTGACCCAACTTTTGAGGGCACTGTGGGATCAGTTTTCAAGTTATTTGAAAGTGAGAGGGATACCAAAGAGTTGAGAAAAAAAAAACTCCTATTTTATCATGACCAAAAAAAGATGATCAAGAGAATATCAATAACAGCTGAACATAAATTTAATTTCCTATGTTGTTGCTATCCCATTTATGAGGATAACCTCTTTTATGAATTCAACAAGCACTTATTAAATGCTTACTATATTCTAGGCTTTATGATAAAGGATGTGGACACAAAGAAAAAAAAAGAAAATCCCTGCCCATAAAAACTTAAATTCTTTTGGAAGACAGGGAAATTAGATAAGAAAATACAGAGCATTTAGGCAATATTGTCTTGGCCAATGAAAGCACCATCTTTAAGAGCATGCAGAGAATTCTCTGTGTGAACTTTGGAACATGCACATGCATTCTATGATGGTTTCCTGTCTGTTTACTCTGTGGTGAGGTGAAACTTTTTTGACTGGCTAAGGAATGCCCATGGCAGAAATATTCTCTCTTTATTCCAGGACTGTCTTTAAGTAAAGAGGACGAGGTGCCCTTGGCTTTTGGCTGGACAAAGGGACTCAGGACCTTTTAAAATCTCCATCGTAGTCTTTGAGCACCTGCTCTTACATTGCTTTGGGTCTGTTTCTTCCTTTTTTTAGGTAAAGAAGTATCCGAGGCAGTTGTGGCTTTTGAAAGTTTGAGGCTCCACAGCTCTAGGAAAGTAGAGTTCTTGCCAAATTATTATGGCCTTCTTGCCTGTTGAGAAGTGACATGTTAGGCTATGAATGAACAAGAAGTAGTAGATGAGATGCCATTTTCTGGAGTGACTTTGTCCATTGGTTATGTAGCATTTGGAAGTGAATTTTGTGGGGATAAATGCTTTATAGCAATTGCTTTAAATTTGAACCTACTGCCTTTGAGATCAAAAATGTTATAGAGGAATATGTGTCCCTGCTTTGGGTGTTTTGTACTTCCCCTTTTAGTTAATATCTTTATGCAAAAGCTAATTGATGTTAGTTAGTTAAAGTGATAGGTGTTGGTCGCTGGGTCAGTCAGTGACTTCTGGGATTAGATATATCTAATAATTATCATTGAAGATTCACTAGAATCAGTAGCATTAGGAAGAAACCCTCCAGGGTTTCCTAAACCCTGGGTTATGCCTAACGGGATTTGATTATCTATAGCAAGAGAGTCATAACATGGACATGTAGGCTAGCCAAAAGTGCTCAGCATCATCAGGGATAATGTTGATGTGAGAGGGATTCCTAATAGATCAAGGAGTTCTTAAACTTTTTTTTTTGTCATGGATCCCTTGACAGTCTGGTGAAATTTATGGACCCCCTCCGTAGGAAATATTATCTATCTATCCATTCATTCATTTATTTATTTTGCTGAGACATTTGGGGTTAAGTGACTTGCCCAGGGTCACACAGCTAGGAAGTGTTAAGTATCTGAGATCAGATTTGAACTCGGGTCCTCCTGACTTCAGGGCTGGGGCTCTATCCCCACTTAGCTACCCCCAGGATAATATTTTTTAAATCTACAAGATAAAACATGTAGGATTGCAAAGGAAACAAATTACATTGAGACAGTTATCAAATTATTTCTTAAAAGTTCAGACTCCAGGTAAGCAGCTCGTGTTCTTGTGATAAGATCCTTCCGAGGCTCCTGTTTAATTGTGATGATTTCATCAAGCTGGAACATTGTAGGTATCCAGTATCCACAAGCTTTCAAAAGAGGTTGGCTTAACAATACAAACAGGAAAAACCAAGTGGATGATGAATGTCTCTGTTCCAGACTGTGATATGCAGTTAGTCCATATTGTAGGATCTTTGATATCTATATATAGGAAAAAAATTATTCAGGACAAACTGTATCAAGGATGTCATTTGAAAGATGTCAAAGGATGGTCCAATTTCACAGGGAGACTGACAGATTCATAGATCCTGTTGGTATTCACATAGTATTAGAGATTTAGAGGAAGGCCCCCCAGCACATTGGCAGCACCTCTTGGAGATGATTTATGGGAGGACACAGAAAATTTCAATTTGCATTGTTCAAGGGAATACCAACATCTAGGAGATGACAGATTCATTGAAGCATCGAAAGAATCCATCAGTAGGATATAACATAATTCTGCTGACTTCTCCAGAACTAAGTGGACGAGTATAGTGAACACAAGTACTAACAGACTCCATAAGGACACTGCTAGAAATAGTCCTGTTTTTAAAGAGAAACATTAAGAAAAAAATAAAAAAAAAATTAAAGTGTAATGTTAGGGAGTGTTTGAAAATAGCAACCCCTGTTGGCAGATTGTGTTCCCTCTCTGCTACCTCCTCTCAGTATGTTAATGAAAGGCAGCTGTACAGTGAGTTCAAAACCTGGCTCTAATATTCTAGTGACATTGGGCAAATCATTCATCCTTTCTGAGTCTTAACTATCTTACCTGTAGGATAAGGGGTTGGATTAGAAAATTTGAGAATCAGAGAACTGATCCCATGATTCATTCCTACAAGAAGGCATAGCAGTTTTGCCAATAGTAGACTTTTGGGGGCTGTTACCCTTTTTTCATTGTGAAAAGAAAAATTACCACCTATGATTTGCCTTCATTTTCTGACCTCTGCTGTAAATGAAGTGATGGCAGCCATAAGTGTGGTCTGCAACAACCCTTTTACCTTTCTATCTTGGTAAGAATTCCCTCTCATTGCTGGGTTTTAAAATGTGGAATCGCTTGATCCCTCATAATAGCTAGCATTTATGTAGCTCTTTAAGGTTGTAAAGTACTTCACAAATATTATCTCATTGATTCAGGCCAGTTCCAATGGTCTTGCGATGAAGAGAGCCATCTGCACCTAAAGAGAGGGCAGTAGTAATTGAATGTGAATCATAACATAGAATTTTCACTCTTTTTTGTAGTTGTTTTCTTATTCATTTCCTCCCCCCCCCCTTTTGATCTGATTTTTCTTGTGCAGCATGGAAATTGTGGAAATATATGTAGAAAAATTGTACATGTTTAACATATATTGGAAGGGGTAGGGAGAAGGGAAGGAAAAAATTAGAGCACAAGATTTTGTAAGGGTGAATGTTGATAATTATCCATGTATATATTTTGAAAATAAAAAGCTTTAATTAAAAAAACCAAAACAAATATTATCTCATTTGATCCTTACACAACAGACTCCCCAGGAAGCAAATGCTATCCTAATTTTGCAATTCAGGAAAATGAGGCAGACAGTTTGCCCAGAGCCTCACAACTAATAAGTATCTGAAGCAGGATTTGAATTCAGGTCTTCTAAGTCCAGGTCCAGTGCTCCATCTACTGTGCCACATGGCTGCCTGGTTACCAACTTCAGTTTCTTTTTATAAATTGCGAACATTGAACATCAGAGATGCCTGTGACATGCACATAGCATCATTTGTGCTTGTATAGGCTAGGGATTCCTTACAAGTAGTGATACCCATAACAAGTATTCAGCTATTCTTTGCTTGAACATCTTTAGTGAGGGGAACCTGTTAGGTCCCAACATGGCTGTAATTGTTGGGAAGTTTTTTCTTTTCTTTCTTTTTTTCTTTCTTTTCTTTTTTTCTTTCTTTCTTTCTTTCTTCCTTCCTTTCTTTCTTTCTTTTCTTTTTTTCTTTCTTTCTTTCTTTCTTTCTTTCTTTCTTTCTTTCTTTCTTTCTTTCTTTCTTTCTTTCTTTCTTTCTTTCTTTCTTTCTTTCTTTCTTTCTTTCTTTCTTCTTTCTTTCTTTCTTCTTCTTTTTTTTTGTATCAAGCTGAAATCTTTCTCTGAGGCTTCCATCCATCGCTGATCGTTCTATCATTTGAACCAGCCAGAACAAGTCTGATCCTTCCAGTGGCTGGTCTTGAAATTGTTGAAGATAATGATCTATGTCGGATCTTTTCCACAGAGCAGATATTATTATGCAGATCCTCAATACGGTCCAATCTTGGCATATTGTAAGCATTTAATAAATATATTTTTCATCCATTTTCTCATCCATTCATCTTAAGACCCTTCACCACCCTAGCTGTTCTGTGGATTCTTTCTAATTTATCCATGTCCTTTCCAAAATGCGGTTCATAGGATTGAACATAATTCTCCAGATGACGTCAGAGCAGGGCAAAGTGCAACAGGACTCAGCTCCCAGTTGGACCCCGTATGATTCTTAGTGTAATCTGAGATTATATTCACTACATAAAACCAACAATCAGAGAACATTATAAAACCAAATCTAATCATGTGCTACCCCATGCCACATTGAATAAACACTAAAGTTCTTCAGAGAAGAGAGATATTAACTTGGACAGTTTGAAAGAATTTAAAAAAAATCAAACATCTGAAATCATCTTTGAAAAAAGGAACTCCCCTCCCCCTTATTCCCCCCCCCCCAAGAAAGATGGTGAAATTTGAGACTATTCTTGTAGAGCTATTGTAGTGCTATTTATATCCACCAGATGGTGCCACCATTCAGTAGAATTCTAAAATTTTGTGTTCTGGTGACATGTATTTTGGCTGGTTTGAGCTCATAGACCCAAAGATGCTTACACATTTAAAGATGTTGATTGTTCTCTTACTATTTATCTTCGTGCATATGCATGAGCGTGTATACAAAGGGATAGAGTAGCATAGAATGGTATGTATATTTATTCATATTTTAGGATGCTAGACTAGGGAAGTTCAGTTTGTTGGCGGGTAGCACCCTCGATCTCTCCGGCTATCCATTATCTGTTACTCTAGAGCTTCCTAGTGGGTCATATAAGCAAGTTAAAGAGAGCCATTTTAGGGAAGCCATCCTGGGAAATCAAACTACCGCCTTCTACATCTCCTTCTATTACAGGTTTTCCCCCCTATACCATGTTCACCAATGTATATGCAAATATATTCACTTTGGAGAAATTTGATAAAAACCAGATTCAGCTCAGTGGAAAAGCTGATATGGGCAGCCTGATTCAATTATATTCCACATTAATGAGTCTGTGGGCTCCATCCCAATGTGCTAATATTTAGTAATATTTGGTAATAAGAGAGAATGCCCTATTGGGATGAAGTCAAAATGTTCTGGACTCGAACCACTGCATTATCTGTTTCACAACTAGGTCTGTTTTAGTATTTTAAACACACTACATATCTTGTCTTGGTGAAGGGGGAGAAGGGATGAAGATAGTAGCTATGAAAGCAATCCATTAAAGCCATCAAAACCCATTGTGCTTTCCTAAGGATCTCTAAGCACTCAGAACTTGAAAGCTTTATGTTTAAGAATCTGTCTTCATTGGGCTGGAGTCATTCTTTGTAGCAGCAGAGCAAATTGACTCAGGTCAGAGCGGAGTGCTCTCTCTCCCCAGTCCCTTGCCTTTAGTTTAGAACTCTAGCCACAAGCTCTCTGGAAACTTGAGCATCATTCAATTTTCTTAAAGGAAAACAAATATTGTAAACATTTTTGATGTTACCATAAACTGGTGGCTGAAGGCTGAAGGCTGGTCCCTAGATGAGGAAGCTTAAAAAATAATATGCTGTCCTGGGGCCCTCTTGCTGACAGTGCCCTTTCCCGTTCCTTTGGAAATCTGGATCACTATCCACTCTTCTTTTAAGGTCAAAATCTTTCTGGATTAAAAATCTTTCCTGATCTCTTCAAGAAGGGGACACAGGGTTCTAAATACTTCTTTTCCTGCTGTCTCTAGAATAAGCATATAACAACAACAACAAAAAGAGTGATTCTAAGTATTATAGAAAAAAAGTTTTTTTGGGCAGGAAATCTATACATACACATAATAATCTAGATCCATGATTTTAACACTATAGACAACTCCCAGCAGGCAAATTCCCTTTATTGTATAGCAAAGTTTCTTAACCTATGTTTCAAAGACTCCTAGATTTCAGGAGGGTTCTGAATAAGTATGGGGAAAAATGTACAACTTCATTTTTCATTAATCTGTAATTGAATCTTAGTATTTCCTTCAATTATGATTAAAAAATATTCTGAGAAGTCCATAAACTTCACTGGACTGCCAAATTGCATCTATAGCACTCACAAAACTTAAGAACTCCTTGTGCTATAGAATTATGGTTTTAGAGTGTAGCTTTGGGACATTGAAGCTAAGCAGTTTATCCACAGTAGCACAGCATGGATGGATCAGAAGTACATCAAGACCAGCCCACTAGTCAGTGAACCATAACATCTCTTTTCGGAAAACTATAGGGTTTAAAATAATAAACAAAATGGGAGAAATAGAAAGATCTTAAAAATTCAGGACAATAGACTGCTTTAATCTTGAATGCAAATGCCAATGTTTAACTCTGCATTCTTGTAGTTATTCCCAGAATCATCCTGCTTGGTTTGGGCTTCTAATACAAATACTAATACAATCCATGTAGGATTCAAACAGGCAATACCATTAGTGTGTGTCTTCACACTTTATTCCTGGGTGAAAAGCTCTTAGTTAAAGGAAGACAAGTCTCTCATACTCTTTAGATCCCAATTTCCTCATCTGTAAAATGAGGAAATTAATACCTGTGTCGCTTATATCATAGGATTGTTGGAGTGATGATAATATTTGACATTTTGATTGAGATTTAAACTTTGCAAAGTGCTTTTCATGCTTTATTTTATTTGAACCCCATAAAAGCCTTCTAGAGTCCAAACAGATCTGAGAGTAAAGCACTTTGTGATACATTCAGTGCTATGAAAAGGACAGCCAATTTTTTTAAACCATCATTATCATCATCCCTAAAGATTCTTTGAGAAGCTAGGTGGTACAATAAATAGAGCACTGGGCTTGGAATTAGTAAGACTCTATTTGTGAGTCAGTTGGGTGACTCTGGGCAAGTCACTCCTGTTTACCTCAGTTTCCTCATCTGTAAAATTAACTGGAGATGGAAATGGCAAACCATTCTGCTATATTTGCTGAAAAAACCCCAAATGGGGTCAGAAAGAGGCAGACACAATTGAATAATAGTATCAACAAAAAAGATTCTGCCTATCTCCTCAGACACATCCATGCCTAATACTATTATAGTTATTTTCTCTAACCTTGCTGGATGTCTTGATGACTTGGGAATCCCCTCAATCTTAACTTTCCTTTCTCTGTCCAGTTGTGAAGAGAATTTGCTGGCTAGTTGTGAAGATAAGTCTTTCTGAACTTTAGGTGAAATTTGGTTCCTTTTTCTTGGTTAACATTTCAACCCAGTGCTCTTGTTGGGGTTCTGTAAGTCTAAATAACCATGCAAATCACTCCCAAAAGTTTGTCTCCTTTGCGAATATTTCCCATAAATGTCAGCCCGTGTTGCCATTTTTTTTCATTTTAAATCTGGGAGCCTTTGTTACTCCTTTTAAAATATCCCTCTTTCCAGGCTAAGGGAATATCTCTAATTCTCAACTTACTTGCAGAGTTGAGATATTTGTCTTAATTCCAAGTCCATTGCATGTTCACTTTATGAATGACTCCTACTTATTCAGATATTTCTAAGCATGTGATGTTTCTAGATGTCCATCACAAGTCTATAATATAAATAGATATATTTATGTAGTTATTTATTTAGAAAAAAAATAAACCAAGTATAAAACAACACTTAAAGAGAGTTTATTATAATTTTCACTGAAATTAAGTGAAGGGCTGTTCTGGAAGCAAGTTACAAAAATTCTCCCTCTCAGGTGAGGCAACTGTATTCTTTGGATGCGAATCAACAGTACAATTTGGCAGCCAGAAAGGGCTGCATTAAGAGCGGGGTAGTGTCTAGGATGAAGAAGTGCTGTATTCAGTTGGGAGTACCACATTTCAGGAAGGACATAGACAAGTTGGAGGATGTCCAGAGGAGGAGGACCAGTAACGCTCACTGAGCCACTTGATAGCTTCATTTTTGGAGGCTGGGGGATACATTACAGTTAACTTAGATTTGTTAAAATTTCAATGGACCAAGGCTAAGTCCTGTGGGGATGGATATGTATTATCTGAATCATCCCTTACAAATGAACACAGAACATTGTTCTCATTAAAGTATCTTTCACTCTCCACACAATCACATCTTCAAAATGAAACATCAGAAAGAACCTGCTGAAAGTGATGTCTCAGAAAGTAAATTTCAATTTGGATTAATTTTTACTTAGACTGAGGTACTTTCTGGAGGGCTGGATTCAGAATCAGGAAGACCTGGAGTATAGTCTTACCTCTAACAGTGACTGACTGTTGGACTTTTAGCAATCTGTTTAGTGTCTCAATGCCTCAGATACTGCTCTCAGACTAGAAAGTGCAGAGAAGATGCTGATGTACCTGGAATTCCTTAAGCAGGCTTTCTTTATGTCTTTGAAATCACAGGCTCAGCTCTGTTCCCGCTGCTTTCAAATGGGGACATTAATACTAGTACTTGCTTTTCAGTATTGAGTAAGACTCAAAAGGGATAGATAAGGAGCTCTGGAAACTTTAATATGTTATCAGGAAAGCAAGGTCGCAGAATGAGTAGAGTACCAGACCTGGAGTCAGGAAGACTCATATTTGTGTGATCTTAGGAAAGTCACTTAACTATGTTGCCCAGTTTCCACATCTATAAAATAAGCTGGAGAAGGAAATGGCAAACCACTCCAGTATCTCTGCTAAGAAAACCCCAACATGGGGTCACAAGAAGTCAGATATAACTGAAAATGATTGAACAACAAACAACAAAAATGTCACATTATTGTGTCAAGAGCTCATAGATCTAATTTCTTAGAATGTTCTTGAATAAAGTGGGAATTAAGAATTATGCATGAATTCTTTTATTTAATTAAAGTTTTTTATTTTCAAAATATATACATGGATAATTTTCAACATTCACCCTTATAAAATCTTGTGTTCTAAACTGTTTTCCTCCCTTCCCCCAATTCCCTTCCATAGATGGCAAATAATCCAATATATGTTAAACATATGCAATTCTTCTATACATCTTTCCACAAATATCATGCTGCATAAGAAAAATCAGATGAAAAATGAAAAAATGAGAAAGAAAACAGAATGATGCATGAATTGTTGAACTTTATTCCTGTTCAGAGTGGATTTTTTTGTTTTCCACCTATCACAAAAAAAACAACAATGGAAAAAGTAATAGACTTTTATGAAATGGTAGTAAAAACTTTTTTTTATTTATGTAGCACTCAATAGTTTATAAAGCATTTTTATCACAATATCTTGGTGATATTGGTAGTACAAATATTATTCTTCTAATTTTATATTTCCTCAGCTGTCTCAGGAATAAATGAGTATTAAAAAGGGAGAAGTGATTTTCTGGGCAATTTCTTACAATTAATCTAAGGATGACATATATTCAGTGACCTTGGGAGGTAGCTATTATTTCCATGTGGGTGATCTGTCTAAATGAGGTATTAATAATTATCCTGATGGAGATCTTGGAGAAGCTTCTGTTATCTTCAAGTAGGATAGGGGATTGGACAGGATAAAGCCTCGACTTCTTTCAGAAGTTAAAAAGAAAGAAAATATTTGCACTTTCAGCATTCTTTGAGACTACAGTACTATATCCTAATCAGCAAGAATTTTTTTTATTCCTTAAAAAGTAAAATGGTTTATGTCCTCAAGAATTTTATATTCTTAAAAAGAAGACATTTTGAACTTATAGAACCATATACAAGAAAGATGTAAGGATGGCAACTGAGAGGAGATATAAAGGTTTCATGTGGAATATGGTGCTTAAAAATGAGTCATATAGGAGATTCCAATGGGTTCTAGGGACTTAAAGGGGAAGATGAAAAGAGAGTATGCTCAGGAATGGGAACAGCCAGGGTAAAGGTGTGGAGATGGGAGATGAACTATTATGTGTGAGGAATAGAAAGAAGGTCTTTAAATGCTAAACAGAAAGTCTATATTTGATTCTAGAGTTGCTAAGATACCACTTGAGTTTATTGAGGAGTGATGTAGTGAAATCTACATTTTTGGAAAATCCCTTTAACAGCAACGTGGAAGATGGATTGTGGAAGGAGTTAAACTAGGAGACCATCAAAATGGTTCAGTTGAGAGGTGATCAGGGCCTTAACCACCTGGGGACTGGATGGAGAAAAGGGGATGAATGCAAGATATGTAGGGTAGAGTGGAGTGAAAAATTGAGGCACATAAGATGGAGCCAGCTCATGCCCCGCCATTGTTAAATTTTCAATGTGAGCATTTATATATCTCAGAAATCAAGTGCCAAAAATTAGGGTTCATCTTATTGTTTTGTTGATTGTCTAGACTTAATGATGGTGAAAATATTAAAACAAATGAAACTTAAAATTGTGTTGTGTGTGTATTTTCTCCCAGGCCCTCAGAACTGATTGTTAAACATTTACTTGCATGCTCCTGAGTTTAGGACCCTGAGGTGTGAATCTGGAAGGATAGTAGTTTAATAGAATAAGAAAGCTCAAGAAAACCAGTTAAGGTGTAGGTTATAAGTATTACAACAAACTATCCTTAATGAAAATGTTTTTTCTACTTAGGAAAGGAATCTCCCAAAGTGGGAATTACACTTGTAACTTCAGTAGACAATAGGGGATCAGTTCAAGGGCCCGATCTTTAATTAGTCTTATTTTTACAGGGAAACATTCTGCAGTGCTTTGAATAATGTGATGAGATCCAATAATTAAATGGGTCACTAGCTAATAAACAGCCAAGCAGAATAGGGAAACATGGAGGAGTAATAGGAATGATGCCTTGGGTGAGAACTAACGTCAATAAGTTAGTGAGAACTATTCCTGATAAGTTTAGTTTGGCCCTTAGGATTTGGATCTCATGGATCTCTGTGTGGGTGATCTGCCCAGGTCAGGAATTAATAATTACCTTGAGGGACATCTTGAACAAGTTTCTCTTTTCAAAAGTTATCTTGGATCTCGTGGATCTACTTTGCCCTTCGAATCCTGGAGAACTTTTCTCTCATTGTCAGAACCCACAATGTAACAAGTGAGAAGAGAGCTTTCTGTGCTTCTGCTTTTCAAGGCCGGCTTTGAGAGTGTTGCTATAGTAAAATCCCTGCCATTGCCTGCTTCCTCATCCTTTCCTCTCTTGAGCCCTCATCTCACTAGTAGGAGCCTGTGACTATAATCCTTGTTGCACAGAGACAAACTCTTCTCTATTTCTGTTCCAGGTGAAAAGAATATTCTCTGACCCTGAGAATTTAGAAATGCAAAGAGAATGAGCTCCCAGAAACCTGGGAGTCAGAGTCCAGGCAGCATTTTGTAACCACCCCAACATGAGTAGCCCAAGAAGCAAGGAACAATCTTAAGGACCTTCTGGGCTCAGGCCATCAGAACTTGAGACAAGGACTCATCCAGCAGCTATATAATATCTAGACTTGAATTTTCCGGGATTTGTGTTATGTAAGATCTCAGCTAAGTTATGCTTAGGTCTCTGTGGTCTTGGGGACAAATCTTTTTTACATTTTTTTTTACTACTTTTTCAAAGTAAATATCTTTATTAAAAAGCTAATTGATATTAAATGGTTACAAGGAACTAGAATTATAGTCACAGGCCCCTAAGAGTGGGGTGAGGGGTGGAATGCAGCTGGTAAGGACCCAAGTCAATGGCAGTAGAGAAAGAGACATTATACCAACCCCTTAAGGTACCCTAGGGCACCCGGGGCAGATGGAGCAGCCTGGTTTCCCAGAAAGGGTCAGAGCTCACTGGCTGTGGTAGAAATGCCAAAAGTTTATCAAGCCCAATTAGTATTTGAATATCACTACATGCTCCAAGTGATTATTATCATCAAATTGGAGGGGATGCCCAATGGTGATCACATCTGCCTTTTTGCTTGTAGCTATCCCTAACTTTACCTAATGTCATAGATAAATGGCTTTTATAGACAGAGATTCACCTCTTCCTCCCATAGGAAAAATACAATCTTGAATTGTATCACCTTTTTTAGAGTAAAATATTTACCTATTCAGTGGTGTGGGATAGTTTCAGATCTTAGTTTATTTTCCATCAAGATGGATTTGGGTTTTCCTTGGATCACCCCATGTCTCAAGCTGTCAGCATGCTGTGCCTTGCCAACTCACCATGCATTTGGAGGCTCTGAGCAACAGAACTGCTGGCCAATTGGACTCGAGAACATCAAATAATCCAGCTTGGACTCTCTCAGAAAAACACACACTCTCTGTCTGTCTGTATCCCTCTGTCTCTTTTTCTGTCTTTATCTCTCTGTGTGTCTGTGTCTGTCTCTCTGTCTGTCTCTGTCTCTGTCTCTGTCTCTGTCTCTGTCTCTCTCTCTCTCTCTCTCTCTGTCTCTCTCTCTCTCTCTTGCTATCTCTCTGTCTCTATCTCTATCTTTCTCTATCTCTGTATCTCTCTGTGTCTGTCTCTGTCTCTCTGTGTCTGTCTGTCTGTCTCTGTTCTCATGTATATATATGTGTGCCTGGAGGGAAGAACTACCCACTCATTTCAAAATCCTTCTTGCCTGTAGCTCAAAGAACAATCTGTTTAATTTAGGACCAAAAGGTGACCCGATCAGTGGCTTTAGTCTTTCCCAGCATCCCTTGCAAACTCACAGACTGGTTCATAGCCATATTCCTTCTCCTTAGACATTTTCCTGAGGTCTAGTTCCTTCATACTTCTGGTTCATTTGAGTCGTTTCCATAGTGACATTCACTTGTTGAGTTTTGAATCCCCATCGAGGTGCCTGCCGCTGCCAGTTTCTAATCCCTGGGTATGAGTGCCAGGTTAATAAGACAAAGTCTGTCTTATTTTATCCTCCCTTCTTCTCTCCTCTCCCCACTGCTTTTTTTGGTTGACCTTCAGTTGAGGAATAGCCTTATAAAAGAGAAGTCCTTTGGTTTCAAAATCCTTAAATCTTTTGTTCATTATCCTGAATGATATTTTCAATTGAAACAGCCTGAACTAACTTTTGTAGCTGTCTCTCAACCAGGGATTTGTCTGTTCTCAGCAGCTATAGCCTGGGAACATGGTCTTCTGATCAGGGAGAGCTCTAGGATATTTTTGGGGAAAAGTGTGTGTTTCTATATCATCACTTTATCTCTCATGCAGGACTGCTACAGCAAAAACCCGTCAGTGCAGAGACATCGTATACTTTTCTTCTCCTATTGAAATTTAGAGGCAAAAAGGTTTTGTTTCTTTCTTAAACACCAATAGGATTCTCTGAATCATAGCAAAAGTGTTAGGAAATTTCAAAGATTGGGTGGATATTCATAGATTCTCCTTTGCTCAGATTCCTAATGAGCACCCGGGGGGGGGGGGGGAAGGGGAAACCAAGGACCATGTCTGGAGAAGGTAGCTTGCATAATTTTCTCTAAAGAGAATATAAGTTTTACATTTATTTTTGACTCTTCAATTTGGGGCAAATTTTTTAGCCTTGAATCTCAATTTCTTTATCTGTGAAATAAGGGGGGGTGTATTGGTTTCAGGTCCCTTCCAACTCTGAATCTCTGATTTTATGAATGAAAAAATTCTGATGGCTCAGTTGGACAAAATCATTTCCCCTCCCCAAGCCTTACATTCTCTCTCTATAAAGTTAGGAAACTGGCAGACTAGATGATCCCTTTTAGTTAAAAAACAAAAACAAAAACAAAAACCAAAACCATGATCCTTAGCAATCAAAGGCTCAAAGTCCTGACGAAGCAATGAGTATTGCTTGGATTTGAATTATTAATTACATAAACACTTAATCTTCCTTCCTTCCTTCCTTCCTTCCTTCCTTCCTTCCTTCCTTCCTTCCTTCCTTCCTTCCTTCCTTCCTTCCTTCCTTCCTTCCTTCCTTCCTTCCTTCCTTCCTTCCTTCCTTCCTTCCTTTTTCTTTTCTTTCTTTCTTTCTTTCTTTTTTTTTTTTTTTGCTGAGGCAATTGGGGTTCAGTGACTTACCCAAGGTCACACAGCTAGGAAGTGTTAAGTGTCTTGAGATTAGATTTGAACTCAGGTCCTCCTGACTTCAGGGCTGGTTGTACTTAGCTGCCCTGTGACTCCCTATTTCTTCAGAAAATGAATTAAAATTATATAGATGCTTTGAGGATTTCTTGTACAAATCCCTTGAAAAGATTAGAAATCAGGGGAGTTTTTCTTTTCTAGATTTTGTAAGACTTCCTGCTAGATTTTATTTTGTTGTTATAAAGTCTTTTTAAAAGCCTCTGAAGAAATTTCCTATGATCCTAATGATTTTGCTGTGGTTTCCCCCTTGACATTTACAGTGTAATCAGTAGTGAAATAACTTAATGATGTATAAGTCAAAGGTTTTTCCACTGCAGCTCAAAGAGGCAAAAAAATAAAATGGAGACTAGAACTCCTCAACAGGCAAAATGAAGGGCAACATTCTTCTTCTCTCTTAGGAGACCAGATTGCTGAGTAACTTTAAGATGGTTCTCCTGCTTTTGGGAACCGTGTGTGGCACTCAATGTTGACTTGACTCAGAGAGGTTGTTGGAAAATGCTTGTCTGTTTTTACTGAAGGCTTAAACTGAACTGTTTGAAAAGGAAAAAACAGAGGAAGCTAATGATCCAGTGCCTGAGGTTTCTTGGCTGGAAACAATTCCAAAAGCAGAAAAAGCAAACCAGTGAAGATTAAAATTGAAGAAAGGTTAAAAGGCAGCAGTACAGGTTCAATTTGAAAGGAAGGAAAATACCCTGATTAAGGATGAATATTTCTAATATAATGAATAGAAGCCAGTATCTTTAATTAAAAATGATAAGCATGGAATAAAGGATGAGGGGCGGGAAATTCCTACTGTGGGGCTTGGAACGTCCTGGCTTGTAGCCCGTCGGTTTGTGTCAGAGATCAGCAGGCCCTGACTGTAGGCTGGCTACACCACTGGGCTCTGGGCCCATTTCAGAGGCTTTAGGTTGTTTGGCAACATAGGTATAGATGATCTACTCCAGGTGGTCCTCATGCTGGAGGGGGGTTCTTAACCTTTCTGAGTGTGTGATGTGGACCCCTTTGGCAGCCTGGTGAAGTCTACAGATGTTTTCTCAGAATGATGCTTTAACATGAATAAAACAAAGCTTATGGGATTATAAAGCCAATCGTATTGAAATAAAATGAATTTTTTTCCCCATCAAAATTCACAGACTCCATGCATTATGGTCCTAGAAAGTCTACTGGCTTCAGAGATGCAGGCTGTCTTGGTGGCAAGTCAGTTTCTAAGGCTTCTCAATTCACCTGGAAGGAAGAAGAATGATAGTGTATTTTCTTGTCTTTAAAATATATATATAAAATGGGGGCAGCTAGATGGTACAGTGGAGAGAGGAGGACCTGAGTTCAAATCTGATCCCGATACTTAATCCCTTATTTTCAGATGAGGAAGATGAACTTTGTCACTAGTACACCTATCTTTTTGACTTTTAACATTCCTAGTATTTATTAGAATATTATACTCAGGGGGCAGCTAGATGGTGCAGTGAATAGAGCACCAGTCCTGAAGTCAGAAGGACCCTAGTTCAAATCTGGTCTCAGACACTTAACTATTCCTACTTGTGTGGCCCTGGGCAAGTCACTTAACCCCAGATTGCCTCATATATAGATTTTTTTTTTAGTTAAAAAGCATTTATTTTGGAGGCATGCTTTTTAACATTGTGGCGGGAAGAATGTCCCAGGAATATGCATTGGATTTGTTTCCTAGGTAAATGATAATAATAATTAGCATTTATATATTGTCTGCTATGTGTCAGAAGGCAATTGGGTGGCACAGTGAATAAGTGAATAAAGATTCATCTTCCTGAGTTCAAATCCAGCCTCAGACACTGATGATTGTGTGACCCAGGGCCAATAACTTAATTCTGTCTGCCTTAATTTCCTCATCTGTAAAATGAGCCAGAGAAGGAAATGGCAACTACTGCAACATATTATGCCAAGAAAATTACAAATGGTATCATGAATGGAATGACTGGACTGGGCTGGAATGATTGGACAACAATAACTAGGTACTCAGGCTGCCATCACCTTCATTTTTACAAGTGAGGAAACTGAGGAAAACAAAAGTCTAGTGACTTGAATAACTAGCAAGTATTTAAATTCAGGTCATCTTGAATTCAAGTCCCGTGCTCTACCCACTGTCACTTTGAGTTTCCACTGCAAAGTTTCTCTATCCATCAGAACTTTGAGGGAAGGGAGAAGTGAGTGAAAGCATATATCAGAAATGAGAATTTTAAGGATTTTGGAATTGGGGGATAGGCAATGATTTCTGAGATTCTGAAACCAGCTCTAGGCCTTCTTTAGTTCAAGATCAACCTAGCAGCTTCATAAATCCTTCCAAATCTCCTTGCAGCCTACACTGTTTATTTCCTTATTTTTAGTTCCTTTACGACTCATGAATGCATTCTTGACCACACTATAATAATGATAATAATTCATAGTCATAACTCATAATTATATAGTGCTTTAAGTTTTGCAAATTGGTTTCCTCATACTAGGAAGATTGGGTAGATATTAGCAGTGTTCTTTCCCCCATATACCTAGTTCAAAGAAGCTAAATTATTTTCCCAAAGTAAAGATTTTGTAGTGTAGGACAGCGGAGATAAAGAGCACTGGTCCACGGAGACAAGTGAGTTTACAGAAAGCCTGGTGAGAGTCCCAATTAAGTCAGATAATCCTGACAGCATTTCAGTTTTACATGAGGACAATAAACAAAAAAGAAAAGCGGAAAAGATCTGTGGTAATGGCACTAAAAACAAATACAGGAAGAGGAACTGGACCTGACCATTAGACTTGAGTTCCTTGAGAACTGGGACAGTCTTTTGTTTCTTTTCCTTCCTTCCTTTTTCCCTTCCTCTCTCTTCCCTCCTCCTTCCTTTCCTCCTTCTTTCCCTTCCTTCCTTCCTTCTTCCCTTCTTCCCTTCCTTCTTCCCTCCTTCCCTCTCTCCTTCTCTTCCTCTCTCCCCCTCTCCTTCCTTCCTTATTGTTTTGTGAAATGTTTTTCTTCCTTCCTTCTTTATTATTTAGTGAAATGCTCAGTATTTCTTGAAGAAAGGTAGCACAATAGATAGAATGCTGGACTTGTGGTCAGCAAGTTGCTACTAGTTGTTTTTCTGTCATGTCTGACTCTTTATACCTCTTTTGGGATTTTCTTGGCAGTGATACTAGAGCAGATGGTCATTTCCTTCTCCTGCTTATTTTAGAGATAAGGAAACAGACATACAGGGCTAAGTGACTTGCTTAGGATCATATAGCTATTAAGTGTCTGAGGCTGCTTTAGAACTCAGAATTCCTGATTCTAGGACCAGTGCTCTGTCTGCCTACTTGTCCTAGTAATCCACAAAGCTTGAGTTCAAATTCTGTCTCATATGTTTCCTAGCTGTGTGATCCTGGACAAGTCAGTTCATCTCTGTGAGCCTTCTTTTCCTTACCAGTAAAATGGAGATATAATAGATTCTACTTCAAAGGGTAGTTGTAAATATCAAATGAGATAATATAAGAAATATACTTTGCAAGCCTTAAAACATGACATGATATACTGTATTTATATAATGATATAAATACTAGCTGCTATTATTATTAAAAGCTAGCTTTCCAAACGGAGGACATGAGAGAATACAGAAAGAAGTGACTGCTTCTTAATAAGATCTTTATCATTGACAGTTAACTTTGAGTAATGTTTATTAGTAAACTTTTGTGATTTAGCCTTTCAGAACTAAAGTTATAACTTTAAAAACCTGTTAAGCACAGCAAAAGCTTATTTAATGGAAAATTTTCCATTGTTCCCTAGAAGTAAATTAAACTTGCAGTCTTGGCTTCTTTGTTCAATCTTTTTCAGAATTTTTCTTTGAATTGTTTATTTTTCTTCTTTCTCTTGCCTAAAGTTCACTTCAGGACACTGAAAGGAGTTACTCATTATAATCGAAGAATTTTTTAGGGATCTCAGAGAGAGAAGATCATGGAATTATACTTAAAGCAGCAATCTTTATGATATCTATGACAAATGGCTCGGTAGCCTCTATTTGAAGGCTTTTAGAGATAGGCAGGTCTCTCCTAGCACCTCATTCTATGGTTGGACAGAGTTAATTCTTACATTAAATGAAGATCTGTTTTTTTGTAATTTTCATTTACTAGTTCTACCCTTACGGGACAAGGAAAACAAGTCTGGCAGATCTAATCCTGCTTCCAAATTCTAAACAGTTCTTCCATCTTCCCTAAGGTTTTTCTTCTCCAAATTGAAAATTCTCATTTCTTTAACTGCTTCTCATTCTGAATGTTTTCTAGACTGCTTACCATCATGATACCTACTAGACTGGCTCTTATTAATTACTAAGCCAGTCAAAAAGTTTGATATTCTAGTGCCTTCTGACCAGAGTATTTCTCCCAAATAGGGTTATACTGGAAATAAACTTTTGTGACATCCTCTTGTCTTCATATAAACTAGGGCTTCTTAACTTAAGGTTTAAGAATTTAAAAATGACTTTTCGTAACCATATTTCAGGGGCATCTAGGTGGTACAGTGAATAGACTGCAGAGATTGAAGTCAGGGAAGATTTGTTTTCAAGCGTTCAAATTCTACCTCAGACACTTATTAGCTGTGTGATCCTGTACAAGCCACTTAATCTTGTTTGTCTCAGCTTCCTCATATGTGAAATAAGCTGGAGAAGGAAATGGGAAACTATTGCCAAGAAAGTTTCAAATGGGGTCATAAAGAATTGGATGTGACTAAAATGATTGAACTAACAATTCAATATAATTGGTTTCCATTATAAGTCTCTCTCTCTCTCTTTGTCTCTATCTCTCTGTCTGTTTCTTTTTTTTCTCTCTCTATATATAGACACACATATGCATATGTATAAACATATAAGTACAAATACATATATTCATATGTGTGTATATATTTTTATAATTAGATTTATATTTAAAAGCATCATTCTGTCTGAGAAAAGATCCCTGCAGTCAAAATGGTATATGACAGAAAAAAAGTTAAGAGCCCCTCTCTGAGTAAAGCTACATCCCTCCCCCCTGGTTGACCTTAGCGCCCAATCAAAAAGTCAGTGAAGAAGGTGTGCATGTTTCTTAAGTTCAGAAGACCTCAGCTCTCCAGATGTGTCTCAACAGGTAGGAAATGAGGTTTCCACAGCCAGCTGTGTCTTCCTGCTCCAGGTTTAGTGCATTTCCAAACAAAAGCTTCACAAAAACAGCCAGCTCTCTAAGGCTGACCTGCTGCTGTTGGTTTAAAAACATGACTGTTTGTGAGTATGGAGGTCGAACCTAACACAGCAGCCCTTTTAGGAGAGGAAAGATTTTTAAAGACAGTGAGTGCAAGTTTTCTGGCTTCAAAAAAGGAGAAATATCAGTGAGGAGAGAATTGGACTGCATTACCCAACAGTAGCATGCTTGGGATTTGATGTGAGAAAATGTTTTCAGGTATATAAAGTGGAAATTCAGCTTGGGATCCTGCCAAGTGCGCCCTCCTTTCTGGCTGGCTGTTAGGAAGTGTTCTGAAGATTTCACTCTCTTCTCCTGCCTGGGAAAAATATTGGTGGATGTTTGAAGGGAAACAATGTGGAAGGCTAGAGAAACGTGTTTCAGCTTCAGGAAGCCTTTAATCTCAAGCATCTTGTGAAGATGACAAAAATGAATGATTCAGAAAGTAATACACAGCTCATTTCTATGTTTTAATAAATTGAACAAGGCAGCTCATATAAGCAGTTAGACTGGTAGACATGGAAGAAGATGTGAGTTCAAATTTTACCTCTGATGTGCTGTGGGCTCATCATGGGCTATGGGCAAATCATTTAAGTTCTCTTAATTTGTTTCTTCATCAATGATTTTAAAACATCATGAAATTCGGACTAGAAGGAACTTGGGAGTTTACAAGATATTGGGTCTATAAGTGGAAGAAATCCTAAAGGTTCAGCCCTTTCATTTTAAGGGTGAAGACACAGACAAGTTAAATGATTTGTCCAAAATCATACCACATAATTAGAAGAAAAACTGAGAACTGATTCCAATTCGGTTCTTGCTGACTATTTAAGGCTAACAAAACCCTTCCCTAATAACACTGTTCCGAAGAAGATCATCTACCTGTTGGCAACCCCATTCTGGAGATAAGGCTTTTACAGGTATGGGAAAGTTACCTGTGATCAGGCAGCAAACAAATGTGGAAACCAGGACTCCTGATTCCAAATCTAGTGTTCTGTACAAGTTCATTTTCATTGACTCAGAGGATGCTGATTTGTAGAGACCCATGTGAAAATTCTTTATTCTCTAAATTTGAGGTCTCCTGTACTTCTCCATTTTGCTGTTTTTCCTTCTCATCTCACTCATCTCTTGTTTTCTTTTCTAAAAATATCCTTTTAAAAATCTGATATTATGGAATTATGGAAGATATTTAATTCAGAAAATATATAAACTATTTTTGTTTTTCTGTGCAATACAATTTTTTTCTTGTTCTAAAGTTTTATTTCTCCAGTAATTAATAAGGAAGAAAGGAAGGAAACACTCATCTCTTAAGTGCAGAGCACTTTACATATATTATAACCTTATGTGATCCTCACAATTGCCTTTATTAGTCCCATTTTATAGATGAGGAAAATGATATGGCTAGCAAGTGTTTGAGGTCACATTGGAACTCATGTTATCTAGGTGGTACAATGGATAGAGCATCCTTCCTGGATGTCTTGAGTTCAAATGTGGCCAATTCTTACTAGTTGGATGACTCTGGATAAATCACTTAACTCTGTTTGCCTCTTCTCATCTATAAAATGAACTAGTCAGGGAAAATGGCAAACCAGTCCTATGTCTTTGCCAAGAAAATCCCAAAAGTTATTATTAAATAAAATAAAATTAAAAAAAAAAGAAAATCCCAAATGGGGTCACAAAGAGTCAGACATGACTGAAATGACTTAAAAATAATAACAACTTTCAACCCTAGGTTCGATATTATCAACTGCATCTCCTAACTGCCATTATGGAATTGGGATTTGAGTTCAAATTCTGACTGTGCCATCTGTATGACCTTACGACAAATTACAACCTCTCTGAGTCTTAGTTTATGCATCTTTAAAATAATTGTTTTGGACTAGATAACTCTTTCCAATTCAAAAACTATTTGTGAATTCTTCATGATTCTAGTTTAGCCTCTCATTTTATAAAGGAGAAAACTGGGGTCTAGAAGGATTAAATGATTTTATAACTACATAGGTGGAGAGTGGGGGGGGGCAGGATTCAAGCTCAGGTCCCTTTACTTTCAAGTTTATTTTCCTTTCAATTTTCCTTTTCATTTTAATTTCATTTACCTAGGTGACTTTTCAAGAGCGACTAATTGTTTTCTTACTTATTTTGGGGTATCAGCTCTATTAGGCATTTTGTTCTTTCCTTGTCTGACCACACAAGATAATTTTTCTGGGCAGAGAAAATAAGCAAAATGAAAATTGAACATCACCGCCTTTTCTGCATTGGTCAGCGAGCACCCTCCTTTCTTTTCTTCTCTTTTTTTAATCCTTTATACCCTCTCTTCAATCTCCAATATAGTGAAGTCTCACCAGCCTCAGTTGATTAACTCAGACAAAACTAACACTATTATTGCATTATGGTTCCAGACTTTTGGATTTAACTTCTGTTACCTGCTTTTGCTTTCATCTTCTGTTCATAACTTAAAAATAACTAAGAAACTTGGCAACTCCACTGGACGTCTATATTGGTCTCCTTAGATAATTCCCACTTTTCCTCCCTAGTGGCATGATTTCCTTTGGTAGCTTGAGAATTTCACTTTTTCTATCTCTCATGAGCTGACTTTCCCTATAGAACTTTTGGTCCATGGTATTCTACCTATTTTTACCTTAAGTTCTTTAAATAAGTATCCTTAAAATCCACACCATATCTTAAAATGTCAGACAATGCTGAGCTTTTTTATTCTCCATCACAAACTCTAGGGGGTGGTTTTCTCTTCACCTTAAAGGTCTCATTTTTTCTGCCTCACTCACCAGTTTCTCCCTGTTAGTTAAATTAAAATTATTATGTAGAGGTTCTATTTCCTTTTTGTAAAATAGAGATGAGCATAGCAGATATCTCATGATTGCTGTGAATAGTCCATGAAATAATATTTGTAAAGTGGTGCAAGCTTTAAAGTAATGTGTCAGATATTACAGATATTAATAAAAAGAAATAGAGGACTGGCCCAATTACCCAGTGAGAATGGGTGATGTATATAGACAACCTAGATAATTCAAGGTTGGGGACTTCAATTATGTGACTTATTAAAGCGGTGTAGAGAAATGGAATATATTTTCATCCTAGAGACAAAGTTACCAGCAGAATGTAAGGTTTCTTATTCTGCCACAGGGACAAACGTTCCAGCCATATAGTTCTGATCAAATAGCATTAAATCTACTGAGACATCGAAAGGGAATTGAGAGTCAAACATCCTGTAGCCATGAGTTACCTGTGTTGTCAAGGTAACCACATCCTTAGTATTCTTGGTAACTGGATCTTTCCAATGGAGCAGCAGAGACACCACAGGTATCAGCCCATCAGCCACCTGCCACTTTCTTAAACAGTTCCTTGATACTATTCTTAGGGGAGTATGACAGTGTTTGGGTATTTTTTTAAAAAAGGAAAAATGTACCATGTTCATTTCTGTGAAAGTGCCAGTCAGGTTGTAGAAATCCTGTTTTACATCCTTAAACCTGGAGGAGGGTTGAGGGTGGTGGCTTGTGACTTGTAGCTATTTCAAATAGGCTCCTGGGTTCCTTAATTAAAGAGCCATCAACAGAGGAGTGATTGAATCTTACATACTGAGTTCCTGGTTCCTGAAATAAGCAATACTTGGGACACTGGGAGAATATGTGGCCATCTTATTTCGAGTTGTAAAGTCAGGTTTTGTAGTGAAAAACCTGACTCATTTGGGATCATATTTGAATTTTGTAGCCCAAAGGGATTCCTGGGAAAACAAGGTAGGAACAGAGAATGATGAATAAAACATCAGGGACTACAGCTTCTGTAGGAAGCAACTGGGGAATCTCTGCTTTTAAGTCCCATGTTCCTTTTCCCACCATAGGCCCATATTACCAATGGTGTGAATATCTCTTTCCCTTTCCTCCCCCCAAATAGAACTGTGACTGGGAACATGAAACCCCGTGAATGGAATTGATGGGAAACACCTGGAGAAAGAATTACTGATTACTAATCTTGTATGGGTGAAGAGGAAATCGATTCAGGAGGAACAACTTTGGGTTTTATCATATAAATAAAAACCGTGGGGGCTATGAATGTCAGAACAGTTGGCCTTGAACCCTTCCCAGACCATAAGGGGCTGTAGGCTGGGCCATATATCATTCACAAAAAGCCATTTCCTTTCAATTTTGTAATATGGTCTAGAGGATTTGACAGATGACCTAGATTTCAGGAGGAATGAATGATCTCCACAGCTCAGGTGAGACACGGATACTATAAATCAGGAAAGGATGCAGGAAAAAGGTTCTTTTTACCTTGACATAGACTTGATCCCTAATTAAAAGAGAGAAACAAAGTAAATATTTTTAACTGCTATACATTTCTGAAAATTTTGTCAAAGAAAAATGTTTTTATTTGCAATCAAGTTCATCAGTGCAGGTCTTCCTACTGACACATTACATATGCTATTATATGTTGTCCACTTCTTAGAGAAGAGATGGGATTTCTTTACGTTATTCAAGTGATGGCATCTTCTGAGCTCTGGATTTTTTCTTTTATCATTGCATCTATAGTCAAGACAGCAATGAGAGAGATTCCTCTCCCCTCAAGGAGCTTACATTCTGAGCAGGGCTGGGAAGGAGGAAAGCACATAAAAGAAAGGGGAAGTTATAGAGAGAAAAGAGAAGATAACAGATAAGGGATGTGATGTAGACAGAGATAGGGAGACATGGATGGTCTGGGCATTGTCCTTTAAATGGAAATTCTGGGAGAAAAGGCTTCAGGACAGAAGGAAATTCCAGGGTGAGAAGGCTATTGTGGCCTAGTGGAATTCTCTTCACTGCTTCCTAAAAACTTCTACTTTTCTTCTTATAATGAAGCCCCCCAAGACTGTTTCTTCCTTCTAATGAAATAAATGAATCCTTGGTTTTCTAAAACTTAAGGTGAGAATGCTCCTCGCTAAAGGTCAAATTGATAACAAAGGACTCTTTTGGGAACGAGACAACTTTTTTTTGTATCTCTAATGCCTCTATCTTGTAGTCAAGTTCTATGTTAAAAGTAGGCAACAGTTGTTTTTGAAATTGGCATGGGCAATTTCCCATGCAGTGGCATGGGAGGATAGTGAAGGGTTACTTGGAGATTTCTAATCTATTCGATGAATCAAACCATAAATAGTAAATAAAATCAAGGGTAAAATTTTTAGATAAAAAAAAACACAATCCTAATTCCTGATATTAATGTAAGGAACTCCAAAATAGTACTGTGCATCCATTCCCCAAAGATAATTGGTTTTATTAAAACAATTTTAAAAATCAACACTCATTTCTTTTTTTTCCCCTCTCACCTTCCTCCATTGCAGAAAAAAAATATATATGTCAAGCAAAACAAACAAACAAAAGTCTCCACATAGGCCATGTGCCAAAGTGCATATCTCATTTTGAGTTCATCATTTCTCTTTCAGGAGATGGGGTACCACAGATAACATCAGTTCTCCAGAATCACAGTTGATCATAGCTTTAAGCAGTTCTGAAGTCTTTCAAAATTGAAAATAACTCCCCCCCTCCATATTTACAAGCCTAAAATCAGGCGTTTTTACATATCCTTTTTTTTATATTTTACATTTTTTTAAACATTTATATTACGGTTTTCATTTTACATACAATCTACATACACACATATGTATTTGTATGTATGTATATTTATCCAGGGAATTAAAAAAAAAGGGCTTGAATAGTATGAGGCAGCATGGCTGCATGGAAAAGAATGCTGGATTTGGAGTCAGAGAATATGGTTCCCCTTCCTTTTTTCTGAATAATTTCAGGCAACACACTTAACTACTCTTGATCTTAGTTTTGTCATCTATAAATTACAGAAGTTCACTCAAATGACCTCTGCTCTTAAGAGATCATAGTCTATAGCAAAGAATACTGCACTTGTTGCGTAAAAATTTTGGCTGCAATAGTGGCTCTGTCATTTGCTGACCACATGGCCACTTCCCCTGGCTAACTCTTAGTTTTATCTGTATAATGGACACAAGAAGGCTACATACCTCTTAAGTTCATTGTGTAAAATTGAGAACTAAAGAAATGAAATGTGCAAATTACATCAAGCTCTGAAAGTCTAGAAACGTGAGCTATTTTCTCCTCTTTTACATTTATTATTCTTTGCACAGGCTTCAATTATATTCAAGTCATAGGACTGGTTACCATCTTTAAATTTGGAGCCTTCTCTGAGCAATCTGTGGGAGATGGCAACAATACAACATAGGAAGAAAGCAGTTAAAGGGATGGGGAGTTGGTGCAGCTGGTCATGGTTACCAGGGCTCAGCACAAAAAAAGCAACAGGAAGTAGAGGGTAGTTGTGGGTTTGTGTTTTTTTTTTTTTTTTTTTTTTTAAGTTTGTTTGCTAGGCCACAGAAACCATCTGGATAGAGGACTTTTTAATTGAAAACCCTGGAACAGGCAGTCTTTTGGTTAGTGCCTTGTTTTGATCATCTCTATCTGGGAGATCTTTGCTATTGCTAACCTATGCCCTTCTCCCTGTTAGCAAGGGGGTACTAGATAATAAAACTCCTTTCTTTTTATCACTGCCTGGATCTTGCTTCATTTTCATAGAAAGCATAAAATACAATAATTTATGTAATGTTAAACAAATGATGAAGGGGAAGCCATTTGGGGTGGCAGATTCTTATCTTGGTCTGTATTTTTAGGTTTCTGGTATTTTTCCAATTAGCAATTGGACTTAACCTTATACAGTTCATCTGGAGTAAACCTTTTTTCTTTAAGACGATGAGGTAACGAAGGAAGTCTAAATAAAGGAAGACTGCTATTTGTTTGTGTTTCTGTATATATAGACATTGAGTGACCTCCCTCCCCAATATATCATCATAATGCTCATCCATCTTAAAAGAAACAAACACATTTAAATAACATTTTTCAAAAGCTTAAGGCACAATTGATTTCACAAAAGGTACATTGAGGGTTTGGAGGATGAATTTTAATTGTTCTGAAGGATGAGATTTCTTGAGTTTTGCAAAGTTAGACTTGGAAAAAATATAAAAACTTTCCAGCATTAAAAATAATTTTTAGTTTATCCAAATCTCCAAGCATCAAAATCTGAAGACCAATTTTTATCTGCCACAGAAACATTTGATTTTATTTAACTCATGGTGTTTGTAAATGCTATTCTTGGTATACCTGTAAGAGCTGTTAACTTTAATTGCAACTGTGTATGTTCCATCAAATATATCTCTTTAACCTGATTTATAGAATTTTCTTCCCTAAAGTCATTAAAGACTGTTTCATTTTTGCCCTTCTATCCTCAGTGCTTGGCAAAATGCCTGGTGCACAGATTTCTTAGTTGCTTACTACTGAGACCGATTAGTCCAGATATGCTTGTATCATTTTGTTTCTCAAGATGGATTCTGGTATCCTAAAATGTATGTAGAAGGTGAGCATTTTATGATGAAATTGTTTGGATGCGTGAATCTGTATGGAATTCTGAAGAAAGTCCCAATTCTGGGAATAATAAAAATACTCCAAATGCAAGTAATTTAACATTATTAAAATTTGGTGATACTGTTCTCTCTTGGACCTTTTAGATTTTTGTTAAAATTCTACTTCACTGGGATATCATACTTAATCTGTTCTTTCTTGACAGGTCTCTCCCCCCCTCCACCTTTTAAAGTTTCTAAGTAAAATTCAGTATTTTAAGAGAGAAAACCAAAATGGCTGGTAGGGATTTAATAAATCCTTGTTGAATGAATAAATTCTCTCTAAAGTAGTTTTCAGCTCAAAAATTCCAATGAATTCTTTTAAATGCCATAATATGACTACCAATGCAATATCTGGAATTATCAGATGACCTGCCAACTAGGCAGAAAATAATGCTTGCTATGAGCCACAGAAACATGCAAGTGACTTTTAAATCAGTTGGAATACTGTAGAACAGAAGCTCACAAAGTATGGTCTGGGGACCCAGGCGCTATCTTAGGTCTAAAAAGACAAAAGTATTTCATAATAATACCAGGATGTTTTAATTTCTAATATGTTAAATATAACTAGTTAGAGGCAGTTTAATGAGGAGACAGTCTCACCAATTTTTAAGTGTGTAAAGGGATATTGAGACCAACAATTTTGAGGATTACTGTTATAAAATAAACCTTTACTGGTATCCAAACCATGATTCTCTGATAGTGACCTCAACACTCACCACTAAAACAGTTACTAAAACACAGATCTGTTATCTTTTTTTATTCAATCCCTTCAAGTCATCTGAAATTCCAAATCATTAACAATGTTTGATATTTTTTGTATCGCCATTTGAAAAGAGAGAATCCACATTACAACTGTTTTCATAACACACTATTTATTATTTGTCTTCTTTGGGGGTTCTGTGTGAGGATTTGACAAGGATGGAACTGTGACCAACTAGCAACTATGCAAGATCCAAGTTATACTGGAGGCTCAATCCCAAAGGCATAGCGATTTTAAACTTGAAATTCAAGAAGGGGAACTTCAAAGACCAGAAACCGAGTCAGGGCCAAGTTATCCTAGAAGGGATGGGGGCAGGAACTGACAAAATAGTAATTAGCAAGCTGTGCTCAAGAATCTTTTCTAGGATGATCTGGACAATAGGAAACCAGAGCCCAAGCAAAAATATCTAATACCAGAGTGACAGTTGTACTGGGCTCCGGGATGTGAGCTTGGGTATTGCTGATGGTGACCAATTTGCATCCACTGACAGAACAAGATGTGGAGTCAGGAATATAGTACAAAGTAGCCGAATCTTTCTTGCTCTTCAGCCTCCACAGTTGAAAAGAAGGCAAGTCAGTGCCTGAAAGCAAACATAGCCCTCAAAGGAAAAGAGACAGGAGTCCCTGGGGGAATCTCAATGGGGATTTTACAGGAGGAGTCTTCCTGCCTGAACAATCCTGCGCCGTTTCTGAACTACCCTGGATTGTTCATATTGCAGTTCCATTGTTTGTTATAAGAAGCAGCTTGGAACGATGGATATATGCTACACTGGCGGTTGAGAAAATCTGCGTTCAAATCCTTCCTCTAGCATTTGTTGTATGACCAAGAATAAATCACTCTGAACCCTCATTTTCTCATCTATCAAAAAGAGAGAATAATAGCTGCAGAACCTACCCATACATCAGGAGCTCTTATTTTTTTCTTTTTTGCTAGAAGGTAGAAAAAATGAAAAAAGATAAGATTAGGCACATATTCTTCCTGAAAAAGTAAATAAAATTTTAAAGAAAACAATGAAAAGTGAGGAAGAGAGAGTGGCTTGGCATGAAGGAATTTCCTGACTTTCTCTTCCCAACTCAAGCAAGGAAGGGAGTGACCATTTGACATGCTTCGAGTTCTCAGGAGATTAGGCAATCAAAAATGTGCAGTGTACCATGGGAAAAAGAGCACTGGACTTGGAGTAATTCTACCATAGAAATTTCTGAACTGGGGGGAAGTTAGCTCTTGGATCCTCAGTTTTCTCATCTTTAAAATAGGGACAGTATTTCTACTATCTGCCTATAGAGCTGCTGGGAGGGAAACAGTATATAAAAATACAGTTTTAGAATTGGCAACTATTAAAAGAATTAGCGAGTTTTTGTTTGAAGTAGTGTGATTTACATTATACACTTCAACAACAATGCTGTAGGAGGATGTATTTTGATGGAAGTGGATTTCTTCGACAAAGAGATCTAATTGAGTTCCAATTGATCAAGGATGGACAGAAGCTGCTACACCCAAAGAAAAAACACTGGGAAATGAATGTAAACTGCTTGCAATTTTGTTTTTCTTCCCGGGTTATTTTTACCTTCTGAATCCAATTCTCCCTGTGCAACAAGAGAACTGTTTGGTCCCTGCACACACATATTGTATCTAGGATATACTGTAACATATTTAACATGTATAAGACCGCCTGCCATCTAGGGAAGGGGGTGGAGGGAGGGAGAGGAAAAATCGGAACAGAAATGAGTGCAAGGGATAATGTTGTAAAAAAATTACCCAGGCCTATGTTCTGTCAATAAAAAGTTGTAATACAAAAAAAAAAAAAAAGAAAAAAAAAAAAAAAGAAATAGTGTGATCTAGTGGATAGAGAAGCAGGAAGCTCTGAGTTCAATTCTTAACCCTAACAAGTCTTGACTATGTGAGCCTGTGATTCCTCTCAGTGTTCTAGGCAATTTTCTATGACTATTAATTGTATAATAGGTGCCAATCTGCATTAGTAGAAATTTTCTCATTAAGAAAAGTTCCCCATATCAGTGAAATCATGGATCTGGTCAGATAAAAAAAATTAAAATACTTTTAGAGGACAAAAATAGAATATGATATTACATTTCCTTATCTATTTGTCATAATAGAGAAGGGAAGAAAATCAACATTTAAATGACACTATTATATGCCAAGCACTGTGAAGAACACTTAAAATTTTTTTTTCCTCACAATTTTTTAATTCCCACAATACCCTGGGAGGTAAATGCTATTATCCTCATTTTTCAGTTGAGGAAACTTAGGCAAGTGGAGGTTATTTGTCTAAGGTCACATACCATCTCAGTCTGGATTTGATGCCAGATCTCCCTTTTTTCCAGTCCTGGAACTGTGACTCCAATCATCTCTAATAATATTTTTTCTTCAGACAAATGCTAATGGGAACAATTTAAAAGAACCAAATTGAAGAGATGCTTAAAGCACTTACAATAAACAAAGGATGAATAATCTTACTCAAATATACAAATGGATCTGTGATTTGGGAGCTTCCTTCAGTCATCCTATTTCCTCCCAAAACTTGGTCATGGGGAGCCATTTGACATGTTGGAGGCCTTTCCCAAATTTTTCTTATAGCAAGAGGGGACTAAGAAATCACTGTGGCCTTTCACCCTTCAGTTTTATAACTAGCCCTTTTTTTCCCTGCCATATAATTCCTTAATGCTATCCTCTACTCCTGTTATTCAGAGTGTCTCTCTGTTTATATTTTATGTTGCTGCTTGCTTACACTTACCCCATGCCTTTTCATTGCCTTCAATGCGATACTTACCTTTGGTACTTCAGGGGCAGTGGTGCATCCCCATGAAATGTTTCTCGTCACTTTAGGGTGAATGATAAAATCCACTGGGCCAACTCCTTTCAGTGCCTCTATACATGTGAGCCATCTTTCTAATTAGCTGCAGCTTCTTTCTTTTGGCTTTGTTTATTGCAAAAATGTCAAGATCGATATAATTATGCTCCTTCAGCAAAGCATCAATAGGACAAAGATCTCACATAAAGGTGACTAATAATCACATTATAAAGCTTGTTGATATTCTAAAAACCTGCATGATTCTTAGCATCCTCTGCCTCATTTCACTGTCACTGAAGAAATGAAAGGGAGTCATTTGGCACCCAGAAGCATTTTTTATGTTTCTTTATTTCATGGGTTGGCCAAAAAAATTTAAAATCACCACTAAGTGACCAGCCTACTGGGATTGTGTCATGATTAGCTAGCTAGGCTGATCCTAAGAAATGGACTCGGTCTGTTTCCTGGTTGTATGTGAAACTTTTCCATAATGGAAGTTCTTCATAGGACTTGGACACTAGTAGGATAGCTTCAAGATTCCAAGGTTACTTCTATACCACTGTGGAGCAACATAGAAGGACTTTGTGTGGAAGAAGAGCAATATGTGAAACAATGTAAGATTTTTCTTTTTGGAACAGACCAAAGAATAGAAATCTCACATAAATATTTCTTTTCTTGTGAGATTTTTATTTCACTGAAGCTAGAAATACAGGCAAAATGGCCTTCTTGCTGAGTTAAAATTAAAACAATGTCTATCGCTCTTTTCCTTTCTACTATTGATTGATTGATAATGACCAATGGAGAAGTAAACTGCATTTTTCTCAAAATAGAGAGTTTTGAATAAGATTTGCTTAAATACTTAAAGTGCAAAGCCACAAAGACAGCTTTAATAAAAGGTACATTTTCAAGGAACCAGTGTATTTCATTTTCCAATCCATGAAAACAGCTGCCACTGATCACTAGTTTATGAAATCATCCATATTAAATGCTTATTGTAATCCAGACCAACAATTATTTATTAAATAACTATTACCTGTAAGATAGTTTTAGGTGCTGGGGCCATCAAAGTAAAAGGGAAAACTAGAAATTTATGTATTAGGGAGGTTCAATATGGAAATATACACCTGAGAAGAATTTCCATATTTCAATATGGAAATAAACACCTTAAACATATTGTTTAAGGAGGATGAGGTACTGGAGAAATTTGGGGGAATCATGAAAGGCTTCCTGTAAGAGGTGGTTTTGAAGAAAGCTAGGGATTTATAAGAGACCAAGGTGAATTGTATGTATTCATAAAATATGTATGAATATGTATTTCAAGCATGGGGAATGTTTGGATAGAGGCATACAGCTAGAACTGGAAGATGAAATGTTAAATTTTGCTTGTCAGTATTAAGGTCAGTATTATTATTTACCATTTTAGCTCACAGGATCAGTTGGTCTGTCTATCAATCTGTTTCTCCTTGAATTTTTAACTGGAAGGAGCTTAAAGATCACATAGACCAATTCACCTAATTTTATGGCAATTAAGTGGCAGGGTGTGTAGAATGTTAGGTTCCAATGTGTTCTCAGATATCTACTAGCCAAATGATGTTTGCCTCAGTTTCCTCAACTGTAAAATGAGCTGGAAAAGGAAATGACAAAACACTCTAGTATTTTTGCCAAGAAAACCCCTAGAAAGGGTTGTGAAACGTTTGATTTGCAAACCACCAGCACCTCATTTTATAGGTGAGGAAAATGTGAAGCCAGAGAAGGTTGTGACAATCTGAGATACACACACACACACACACACACACACACACACACTTACATGTATGTAGACACAATCATACAGATCTCTTCCAAGTCTAAAACTCTGCTCTTATCCTATACTGAGTACTATAATCAAAGAGATGTTAAGAATTATTGCCAAGGAATACTGGATCTGCAATTTCATTGATATAGAGAATTCCCTATTAGGAAACTTCCCACTGCTAGTAGGCACCTTTGCAATTTATGGTCTTAGAAAGCTGCTTGGGACAGATTGAAAGGTTAAGTGATTTGCATGGAGTCAGAGTCAATACGTCGAATGAACCCAGATCTTTCTGAATCTGAGACCAGAGTCTTATCCATTATGCCATGTTGCCTATTATTTATGTTGTATTTTATTTTTTTAACTGTTACATATAGCTTAAAAAAATAACATATGAAGTTTAACAATATATGGCAAAATTGCTGTATTTATGTCACTTTCTGCACTTTTTTCCTTTTTTTAAACTAGTGTTTTATTTTTTCACCAGTTACATGTCAATCATATACCTATTTTGATCTTATCTTGGTTCATGGTGTGAAATGTGGGTCTGTATCTATTTTATGTCCTATTGTTTTCCAGGTTTTCCAGCAGTTTTTGGCTCTAGATTTATTTATTAGCTCAATAGTGTTTTTTCTTTTAGTCTCAGTTTTATTATTCTCATCTTTGATTTTCAGGATTTCTAATTCAGTGCTCAACTGGGGATTTTTCCAAGATTTTTAAAAAACGTATTTATTTAGGTGAGGCATTTGGAATTAAATGACACATTTATGGTCACATAGCTAGTTAAATGTCTGAGGCTGGATTTGAACTCATCCTGACTTCAGGCCCAGTGCTCCATCCACTGTGCCATCTAGTTTTTTTTTTTTTAAAGTTGCACATCCAGTTCATTGAGCCGTTCTTTTTTCAGTTTATTGATATAAGAATTTAGAAAAATAAATTTCCCCCTAAGTGTTGCTTTAGCTGTGCCCTATCAATCTTGATAAGTTGTCTCATTTTTGTCATTCTCTTTAATGAAATTATTGATTATATGATTTGTTCTTTGACCTACTTATTCCTTAGGCTCAGATTATTTAATTTCCAATTAAATTTTAATCTATCTTTTCACTGCTCTTTGTTGAATGTAATTTCTATTGCATTATGATCCAAAAAGAATACCTTTAATATTTCTGCCTTTTTCCTTTGATTTTGTAGTTTTTTATGCCCTGCTACATAGTCTATTTTTTTTTCTGAGACAATTGGGTCTTGACCAGGTCACACAGCTAGGAAGTGTTAAGTGTCAGGGTCAGATTTGAAGTTAGTTCCTCCTGACTTAAGGGCTGGTGCTCTAACCACTGTGCGACCTAGCTGCCCTGACATAGTCTATTTTTGTGTTGGTACCATGTGCTGCTAAGAAAAATTTATATTTCTTTCTGTTCCCATTCAGATTTCTCCAAAGGTCTGTTATATCTAACTTTTAAAATACTCTATTTACCTCCTTAGTTTATTTCTTTTTTATTTTTTGTTGGTATTTATCAAGTTTTAAGAGAAGATAAAGTAAGGTCCCCCACTAGTAATAGTTTTGCTGTCTATTTCTTCCTGTAATTCACTTAACTTCTTTAAGAATTTGGATACTGTACCACTTGGTACATATATGTTTAGATTAATATTGCTTCATTGTCTATGGTTTTTTTTTAGCAAAAGATAATTTCCTTCCTTATATTTTAAAATTATGTCTGTTTTTGCTTTTACTTTGAGATCAGGATTGTAACTCTTATTTATTTATTTTTTTTTGGTAATTCAACTGAAACATAGTAGATTCTTCTCTAGTCCCTTCCTCTGTATGTGTCTCTCTTTTCAAATGTATTTCTTGTAAATAACATATGTTAGAATTCTGGTTTTTGATTTATTCTGTTATCCACTTTCCTTTTATGGGATAGATCATCCCATTGTCATTCACAGCTATGATTACAACCTGTATGTTTCCTTTTATTCTGTTCTTCTTCCTGTTTGTCCCATCCCTTCTTCCTTTTTTTCTTTTTCTTCTTACCAGAGTTTTGCTTCTATCACCTTCCCTGATTTACCCTTTCTTGTCAATCTCTAAATTTCTTTACTTAAATCTCCTCCCCTCCTACTTCTCTATTGAATAAGATATATTTTTATATTCACCTGGCTATGTGTATTATTCCCTCTTTGAACCAATACTGATAAGTTCAAGCAAAGCTTATTGCCTACCCTTCCATCCTCCCTTTTACTATGCAATAGGTCTTTTGCATCTCTTCGTGTTACATCATTCTACTTCTTTCTTACTTCTGTACCTAGTGTGCTTTTTTCACATCCATTAGTTTTTTTTAGTGTCATTCCCTCAAATTGATCTAATACCCACATCCTCTATGTATATTCTTTCTAGCTATACTACAGTGATATAATTTTTAATAATTGAAGATATCATCTTCCTGTATAGGGATGCAAACAATTAAACTTTATTGAATCCCTTATATTTCTACCCCTTTTACCTGTTTATGCTTCTCTTGGATCTTGATATTGGAAGTCAAATTTTTTATTTAATTTTGTTGTTCTTATGAAGTCTTGAAATCCTTCTATTTCATTGAATGGTAATTTTTTTCTCCTGATGTAGTATGCTTAATTTTTTTCTAGATAGTTCATTCTTGGTTGTAGTCATGAATGGTAATTTTTTTCTCCTGATGTAGTATGCTTAATTTTTTTCTAGGTAGTTCATTCTTGGTTGTAGTCATAGCTCCTTTGCCTTCTAGAATATCATGTTCCATGACTACATCTTTAATGTTGCAGCTGTCAAGTTCCATGTGATACAGATTGTGACTCTTTGATATTTGAATTGTTTCTTTTTGGCCACTTGTAGTTATTTTTTCCTTGATTTGATAGTTTAGAAATTTGACTATAATGTCTCTTGGAGTTTTTATTTTGGGAGCCTTTTTCCTTAGGTGACCAATGGATTCTTTCAATAACTATCGAAATTACACATGGTTCTAGGACACCAGGATAGTTTTTCTTTTCTTTAAATTTTTTTCTTTTTAAAAATATTAACTTTTTATTTTTAAAACATATGCAAAGATAGTTTTCAACATTCACCCTTGCAAAATATTGTGCTCCAATTTTTTCTCCCTTCCTTCTCTCCACTCCCTCCCCTAGCCAACAAGTAATCCAGTATATGTTAAATATGTGCAGTTCTTCTATTCATATTTCCACAATAATGCTGCACAAGAAAAATCAGATAAAAAGGAAAAAAATGAGAAAATAGCAAGCAAACTCAACAAAAAAGGTGAAAATACTATGTTGTGATTCACATTCTCCCTAGTTCTCTCTTTGGATGCAGATGGCTCTCTCCATTACAAGTCTATTGGAATTGTTTTGAATCATCTAATTGTTGAAAAGAGCCAAGTCCAACAAAGTTGATCATCATATAATCTTGTTACTATGTATAATGTTCTCTTTGTTCTACTCACTTCTCTTAATATCAGTTCATGATTGTTTACTATAAAACAATAATATTTCATAACATTCATATACCATAATTTATTCAGCCATTCCCCAATTGATGAGCATCCACTCAGTTTCCAGTTCCTTGCCAAGGATAGTTTTTCTTGATAATTTCTTGAAAGATGCTGTCCACATCCTCCTTTTGATTATGACTTCCAGGTAGTCCAACAATTCTGATATTGTCTTTCCTGGATCTGTTTTTCAGGTATGTTATTTTTTCTGTGAAGTATTTTTACATTTTCTTCCATTTTTTATTCTTTTGAATTTGGTTTATTCTTGACTTTTTTTTTCTTTTTATAATTCTCTTAGAATTTTTTCCTGTCCCCCTTTTTTGCATGTCTCCTATCTGATTTTAATCTACTTTTTGAATTCTTTAATGAGTTATTTCTGGGTATGAGACCACTTTCCATTCTTCTTTGGAGTTTTGTTGACATTGTTGTCCTCTTCTGAGTTTGTGTCTTGATCTTCTCTGTTGCCACAAAAACTTTCTATAGTCAGATTTTTAAAAAAATTTTTTGCTTATCTTTTGTTTGGAGGGAGGGCTTTTCCCTTTCTTTTAAATTTGAGCTCTATCCCTATGGTGGAAGGAATCTCAGATTTCTTGTGTCAATTGCTGCAGTCCTATTTATCTGGTGCTGCCTTTATATTGTTTCCAACAGGGAACCTTCATGTCTGGTGCTGCTGAGTGGTTGGGTTGGAAGGAGGCTGGCATTGTTGGAGGCTGTAAGAGACTGGTTCTCACTTGGTGGTGAGCTGGGGTCCCATTGATAGTGTCTGATGTGTGCTGAGGCCTGGGGACTTGTTTTCTGGGGGGATTATTTCTTTCTTTCTTTTCTCAGTAGTATTTTATTTTTCCAAATACAACTAAAGATGGTTTTCAACATTCATCTTTTTGGTAGCATTTTCACGTCCAAATTTTTTCTCCTTCACTTATCTCCCTCCTCCCCAAGTCAGCAAGCAATCCAATAGAAATTGTACATGTATAACCCTTTTAAACATATTTCCATATTTGTCAAATCAAGCCAAAAGGGAAAAGAACCATGAAAAAGAAAAAAGCAGACAAAAAGGTGAAAATACTATGCTTTGAGCTACATCCAGTCTTCATAGTTTTCTTTTTCTGGATGTGGATGGCATTTTTATCTACTTGGAATTGTCTTGGATCACCATTCTGCTGAGAAGAGCCAAGTCTATCACAGCTGATCATCACATAATCTTGTTATTACCATGTATAATGTTCTCCTAGTTCTGTTCACTCAGCATCAGTTCATGTAAGTCTCTCCAGGCCTTTCTGAAATCATCCTGCTGGTTTTTATTACAGAACAATAATATTCCATAACATTCATATACCATAACTTATTCAGCCATTCTCCAGCTGATGGGCATCCAGTCAATTCCCAATTTCTTGCCACCACAAAAAGAGCTGCTTCAGACATTTTTGCACATGTGAACACTTTCCCCTCTTTTATGATTTCTTTGGGATGCGGATCCAGTAGCGACAATGCTGGATTAAAAGGTATGTATAGTTTTATAGTCCTTTGGGCATAATTCTAAATTGCTCTCCAGAATGGTTGGATCATTTCACAACTCCCTTGTGAGATGTTTCTGCATTTCCCTGGGGATGCATTGAAGCAGGTGGAAGACTGACCTTAGAAGGATACTGTTTGCTCAGGGTTACATTGAAGCCTATTGGGATTCATATTGATGGTTGCCTGATTGCTTAGACACCTGTAGGCTTGGAATCTTTGCCCAGGGGTCTCCTGAAGCACAGGTAGCATGGCTGACGGAGGTTGCCTGTTTCCAAGGGCTACACCAAAGGTGTGGTGGTTCCTGGAGCTGGACATTACTGGTTCTCCTAGCTATGCTAAGGCATTTGGAGCATCCCAGTGTTGAAATTCACCTGTTCTACCACATTGGGGCTCAGGATCTGCAGGTTTGCTGAAGTGAGGCTTGCTCCTAGCTATTAAGAAGCTTCCTGATTTAGACTGTGCCATCCATCGCTTCTCCCAACACCCCATCCTATTTTACCCATGTGAGATGATCTTCCAAGTTTGAGGCTGAAAAATTATTTCACCCTATTTCCTTGCTGGTTCTGCTGTTTTTGGATCTGTTTTGGGGGTACTATTTTATGGGTGCCTAGAGGATCTGTTTTGGGGGTACTATTTTATGGGTGCCTAGAGTTGAATGTGGAACTGTCACAGTGTTTTCGTTGCTTATTCTACCATCTTTGCTCCCAGAAATCTTGCAATCCTCTTATTTATATTATACACACACACACACACACACACACACACACACACACACACACACACACATATTTCTGCTGTGAAGCAGGTTATGGCTATCCATCTATCTATTTATCTATCTGTCTGTCTAATCTATTTATCTTTTTTTTTCTAACTAGAGCCTATGATTTCATTGGTGTTGAGGAAACTCCCACTATGGAAATTCCTTCCACTTTGTACTGACCCAAAAGACAAGTTCTCTGTGATTTTAATGTTTTGCCTCTGAATATATATCAGAAGAAGGACCAGAACCCAGGTGTTCCTGATCCTTATTCCACAGTCCAATATTCATCACCTCTCATGATTGTAACTACGCATTCACTTATACTTTTCTTTCCTCCCAACTCATAAGTTCATTAAAAAAAAAAGAGGAAATGAAGAGTCATACAAACATTTAAATCCTGCCCGATACCATTTTTTAAAATAAGTTTTTTATTTTCAAAATATATGCATAGTTATCAACATTCATCCTTGCAAAACTTCATGTTCCAAATTTTTAACCTCCCTCCCTCCCTTCCCTTAGATGGCAAGCAATCCAAAAAGGTTAAACAATAGGTTAAAATTTTTCTATATGTATTTCCACAATTATCGTGCTGGACAAGAAAAATCAGATCAAAAAGGAAAAAAATGAGAAAGAAAAAAATGCAAGCAAATAACAAAAAAAAAATTAAAATACTATACTTTGATTCACTATCAGTCCCACATTGTTCTTTCTGGCTGCAGATGGCTCACAAAACCATGGGAATTGGTCTGAATCACCTCATTGTTAAGAAGAGCCACTTCCAGCCAGATACCATCCTAGATAAACATCATTAATGTTTGGGATTCATTATCTTATTATTGGTACTTGAGGTAATCCTCCTGAGCTATTTTCCCCCCTTTTTTTGCTTGAGGCAATCAGGATTAAGTGACTTGCCTGAGGTCACCCAGCTAATAAGTGTCAAGTGCCCGAGGCTAGATTTGAACTCGTGGCTTTTTGACTTCAGAGCCAGTGCTCCATCTAATGAACCATCTAGCTGATCTGAGATTTCCCAAATTGAAAGTGATGGTCAGATGCAGAGAATGCCTGAGGGACTGCAGTAAAGCCATGACTTGTGACAGGCATGGATTGCCTAAATTGTTCATTGGATATTTATTGAAATAGGTCCATTCCTTTGAATGAGATCCATTAGCCTCTCTAAAAAGGATTCACCAAAGCTGATTGATGTAGTGGTAAGTCCTAATTCAGGCTTCTAAAGGCAGAGACATATTGTGGCAAAGTCTTGGTTCTTTCTGAGCTTACAAATTTGGTATCTGGCTATTACAGCTAATAAGTTCAAAGGAAAATTGACTAGGGATATCAGTAACAGGCCTGTGCCATTATGTTTTATGGTAGTTTCTAGAGAACCCAAAGGACAGGCTTAAAACTATACCATTGGATGAAAATTAACTCCTGCTGGCTAGAATAGGCTATAAATGTCAAGCCATGAGATTTGAAAAATTTATTGTAGCTTAGATGTAGCTTGTACATTTTTAAGCATTATTGACTTGGCTGATAATGACAATCACGTGTTGAGAACAGAATGTGACATCCTTGTGTATGTTCTTCCTTGATATGAGTCTCGGTCTCAAGAGTCTTATTACTGAAACTTTAAATCACTGAGCTACACTGTGTGACTTCTTCAGTGTCATCAGAATGAATATGAATAATTAAGAATGAATTTTATCAGAGGCCCTACAATTCCTTGACAAAAACATGAAATATTTTAATTTAATCACATAGTCTCTACTTTGAATAATTTTGTTTTTTAATTATAAAATTAATTTTAAAATTTCCTTTTTTTAAAAAAACGAATCCTGTTTCAATCTCTAATGTTAATTTGATTTCTAAGATACTATATACTAAGATAAATGTCAAAATTAGATTATTGGCACTTGAACTGAAAAGAACATTAGGGGTCACTAAATTCAGCCTTCTCAGTTTACAGATGGCAAAACTATCACAGAGAATGTAAGGGACATGTGTGAGGTCACATACATAGTGAGTTTGCTTTCCTGATTCTAAGTGACATTTACTTTACCAAGTAAGGAAATCATTTGCTCAGACCAATCCAAGAAGTATTTTAAAAGTTTCATCTACTGTATTTGGAGCTGGGAATTCAATGGCAAATATTACATAGATCAGACTTTGAAGGAGCATAGTCTACTAGCAGAGAAAATAAATTTGTACAAGTAACTAAGACAAGGTAAATTAAAGTGTAATAAGTGCTGAGTCCAAGAAAAGCATCAAGAAAAATTTAAAAAAGAAGAGATCATTTTTAGCTTTGGGATGAAGAAATGAGATTTTAGTAGAAGAGTCAAGATATCCTTCACTGAATGTGGAAAGTGTTTTGTCAGTGTTAAAACACTATATAAAGCTATTATTATTGTTGATGGATTATTAAAAAATTCCTTTTGGTGCACCTGTGATTTTGATTCTTTGGAAATAACAATAACTAGTATTTTTTAAATGGTTTAAGGTTTGCAAAGCACTATATATGTTCATTTGTCATTGTTATTCAGTTGTATTTGATTTTTCATGACTCTGGAGCTTTTTTGGCAAAAACATTAGAGAGCTTTTCATTTCCTTTTCCAGTTCATTATGCAGATGAAGAGCTAAGGCAAAGAGAGTTAAGTGACTTACCCTGGATCACATGGCTAATGAGTGTCTTAGGTCAGATTTGAACTCATAAAGATGAGTCTTCCCGATTCCAAGCCCAATATGCTATGTACTGTGTTGCCACTTATCAGCACCATTTTATCCTCTCACCAACCTTAGTATTATTATTTCTTTATTTTATAGATGACTAAATTCAGAGAGATTAGGAATTGGCTAGGGCCATATAATAAGTGTCTGAGATGGATTTGAACTCAAGTGTTCCTGACTCCATATATAACACTCTCTGCTATAGCATGTAACTGACTCAATTATCATGTTCTTTGATTCACAGCTATCTAATATCAATAAAGGAATATTTGTGTTTCAAAAGTTGAGTTTTTGTTCCACAATTTCCCAAATTCTCCCTTATTCCTTATTCTGGACCAGCTCATTGTCCATTTGCCGTCTCCATCCAAGTTATATACAGAAACACAATCCCAATGAGCTGTGCCTCCAACTGCAGGTCATGGCACATACAATGGACATTTTAAGATCCACTTCATTTTCCTATCCATGACTAATTTATATCATTATTTTTTATAACTCAGAGAAGTCTGGAGTTAAACTCATGATAACAAGTAAAGTTCTATTAGCCAAGCAGATGACAACAAATCTGTTTTTGAGACAGGCATCTTTTGTCCCTTTGACATATGTTTAGTAATAAAGACTTTTAAATTGCCCCTCAATCATGGCACATCCCTAACTCTTTAAAATATGTAAATTATGTAATACCTTTTTTATCACCAAGGTGATAAACATATTAACAATTAATTTTCACATTGGTCTTAGAACTACATGACTGTTTCCAGATCTTTACGGAGTTTCTACTAAGTGAGTTGGCTATATTAGTAAGTTCCCTGCTTTATTAATTTTTATTAATTTGATCAAGTAATCAAAATGTTTGGTCTATCAATTATGAGTTTTTGATCTATGATTATTTGCCTTTTCCAGGTATTTTGTACATGGCATAGTGAAAGGAAGTCAGAGGATGTGGTTTGAATTCTGATTATGCTGCTTATTACCTGTATGACTGTGAATAAATCACTTAAGCTCTCTTTGGATCTCAATTCCCTATCTATAAAATGAGAATTGGATGACTGTTAATGTCTCTTTCAACTCTAAGTCCCATGATCTATTATATTCAATTTGGGGTCTAATTCCTACAGAACCATTTTTATTCCCCTTGGTATTACCCACAGCAACTGGTAGTGCCGTTTGCAACATTCAATTGTATTTAAAATTGTTTAAATAGTCAGTATACCTAATCAGTTCTTATTCCCTGAAAGTTTTCTTTAATCATATACCTGAAATTTTTAGTGGTCATTACCTTATCCTAAATTATAACAAGAATGCCTCAAGGCAAATTTTCTTGTTTCAACCTCAAATTGTACATACATAACTAAAATGTTTGCCTAATTTTGACAATATCATAGAGGTATCCACTTTCAAGCTTTTTATACCATGTCTAAATTTGCTATTAGATCTTATGTTGTTGAGTAGTTTTCTATTGTAAAACTGGGGCCATTTTTTTCAACCAGTTTGTGTGTTGTGTGTTGCAATCGGCTATATTATATAAAAGTAATTCCTCGTTTTGTAAGGTAGTTAGGTGGCACAGTGAGTTTGGAAGCAAAATCATCTGTATGAGTTCAAAGTAAGCTTCAGATACTTACTAGCTATGTGACCTGGACAAGTCCCTTAAACCTATTGCCATTAATTTCCAAATCTGTAAAATGAGCTGGAGAAGGAAATGGCAAACCAATCTAATACCTTTGCCAAGAGGGGGCACAAAGAGTCAGTCAGACACAGCAAAATGGAGGAACAACTGTTTTATAACTGGAGAGAGGAATAGATTTATGATTTCACTACTAGACTCAACTTCTAAGCAAGGAAACACTTCCTAGAAATGCAGGTTAGCATCTTTTCTGAAATACAGAGTTTTAGAGAGTTCCCTAGAACAAAGATATTAAATGTGTTGCTCAGGTCTCCCAGCCAGTATATATCAGAGTTTGAACTGGAACCTTCATCTCTACTATACACACCGCTTTTTCCTGTTTTGTAATATGAGAGGAATACAAATGTTTGCACTAATTAACTTGAGCATCCCTCCATATGAATCTCAAGAGTCTTATTAGAAAAAGCGAAATCTTGAATGTCAATGTATGATGACTACTTGGACATCATTAACATGAAGAAGAATAATTAGCAGTGACACTTTTTCTACTTAGAGATCTTATGAAATGCTGCAGAATATGATCCAGTCCTACAGACTGGGCTCTAGTCATGGCTCAACTAAATGAATTACGTGACCTTGAACAAGTCATTTTCTCTGGTGCTTAGTTTTTTGTTTGTTTTTTAAATCTACAATCAGTCAGCAAATAAACATTAAGTATTGACTTTGTACAAATTACTAGAGAATAGAAAGAAAAGAATAAAAGATTCAGTAGTCCTAAAAGCTTATATTCTATTAGAGTGGACATTATTTCTATAAATATATATAAAATAAATAAAAAGTAAAATGGGAGGGGGAAAAAGCTAGCATTTTGGAAAACAGGAAAAGATACATATAAAGGGTACCTTTTGAGCAAAAAATATGGGAAACAAAGGATTTCAACAGGAAGAGGTGAAGGAGGCATGGGGACCAGCCAGTGGAAAGGTGAAGAGATGAGAGATATAGAATTTTGTGTGTGAAGAATAGCAGGAAGGCCAGTGTGTATATATATATATATATATATATGCAATCACGTTAAACATATTTCCACACTAGTTATATTATAAAAGAAAAAACAGAACAAAAGAGAAAAGACACATAAAAATAAAAAAAAATGAAAATAGTATGCTTTAATTTGCATTTGGATACTATAGTTCTTTTTCTGGATGTGGGTAGAATTTTCCATCATAAGTCTTTTGGAATTGTCATGGATCATTGCTTAGGTCAATTATAGTTGATCATCTTGCAATATTCTTCCTACTGTATATAATATTTTCCTTGTTCTGCTCACTCCACTTAGCATCAGTTCCTATATATCTTTCTAGGTTTTTCTGAAATCCACCTGCTCACCATTTCTTCTAGCAAAATAGTATTCCGTTGATTGCATCCATATACCATGACTTGTTTAACCATTCCCCAGTTGATGTTCAGAACTATATACAGATAATATAAAAATTTTATCGAGTATCTGATATATCATCTCTGACTTAAAAACTGTAATTTAAAAAAATTAAGAGATTAAAATAAGAAAGGGATGGTTTGCTTTCTGTTCCCTGGGGTTTCCTTGTTGATCACTACTTGCAAACATTCTTGAGAAGTTCATGAAGAACAAAAGATGAGGGGACAACTAAAAATTATCAGATATAACAAAAGTCACTTCCTTGATCTGAGATTCTTTATATGGTTAGTTCTAGATTGAATTGGAAGGTAAAGTGCTTTAGCATTAATTTGTAGGGCAACTCTCTAATACAACAATCTGTGATCTCATGGATGTGGGGAAAAAGATATTCTTGCCGTTCATCCCTTCCTGCTCATCTTGTGTGACTCTTGTTCACATCTTTCTATAATTTTGATATAAAGATCATCCAATGTGCTGGGGTTGTCTTTGCATTCATATATATATTATATGTATATATATTATATTTGCATATTATATATGTGTGTATATTATATATGAAGAAAGTGTATGTCTCTGTGTTTGTGTATCTCTCTCTCCTCCCTCTTTCCCTCCCTTTCTCTTTCTCCCTCTCTCTCTCCCTGTTTCTCTCTGATTCTGTCTCTGTCTCTTCTCTCTCATTCCTTCCCTTTTTGTGTCTCTCTCTGTCTCTGTCTCTCTATTTTTATCTCTGTTTCTCTATCTCAGTCTCTCTCTCTCTCTCTCTCTTTTACACACACACACACACACACACACACACACACACACACACTCAGTTTAGTTTTCTTTTGAGCTTTATACCAACTTTGTGACTAGGTACTGTAGTTATTTTATAGATGAAAAATTTGAGGTCTGGAGAAATTTATTGATTTGTCCAGTTACTAGTCAGCTAGGTGAGTGTCTGTGGCAAGATTTGAACTAATTCAGTTCTTTCTACTTGCAGGTCCAACCCTCTCTCCCCTAGATGGATATCCATATTTTGTTACCAGGTGCTCATCTGAGATATTTGGCTATTAGGCAGATTTTCAAGAATTCAGTTCAACAAACACTTATTAAGTGGTACAGTGATGTGTACAGAGTGATGGTTTTGTAATCAGAGAACTTGGATTCAAATCTTTGCTTCACGACTTAATATGTAAGTGACTTGGACAATGTGCTTCCTGCTTCTTGCGTTTTTCTCATCGGTAACATAGGGAACTATATTGCATGACCTCTAAATTACAGCTTAAAAGCTGTAATTTACTGCACATAAAGCATTTAAATGAGTGACTTTCACATTTAGCATCAATGGTGCTTTATTATTATTGTAAGAAGAATTATCCAGAATGAGAACAGCTCTGCAGCATCGTCTTGATACCTATGAAAATAAAATAGGAGAATTCTGCTTAAGACTTTTTACAGTGATGAGAACTCCCTTCTCTTTCCCTGATCATGAATTGCAAATGAAAAAGAGGAAATTATGTTTACAGAAATCACAAAAGGAGCTAAATTTTTAGATAAATTGGATGTGACTTACAACAAATAGAGACTCAGACATGTTGAAACTGTGGGTGTTGCTAGAGAAAAATTGAAATCTGGAGGTTTTTGTTTTTTTGTTTTTTAAATTGCAATGTACATACTAGAGATACTGGCCTCAATTCAGCTGAAGACATTGTGCTTGTTTTTTTTTTACCCACTGTAAATCAATTATAATATGAAATTTAATAGATAGTTGTAGATGCCATTAGTGCTGGCCTATCACCACAGACACTAATGTACTAAAACACAGAAGTTAAGCAAAATCTTACTGAGTTTCCTAATCTGTTGGGAAAAGAACTAGTTTCTTCTGTACTATAGACATTTATTCATGTAGGCAATAAATATTTATTAAGTACCTATTGCATAGCAGGCAGTGAAGATTCACAAATTTTGCTTCTAAGAAATTTGTAATTTAATAGCCAAATCCTCACTAGCTTAACTTTCTAATTGTAGCAGTAAAGATGATAACCATGGGGCAGATGGCTAAATTCTGAAGTTACAGTAGGGTTAAGATTTCTCACATAACTGGTTTAGTGCTTTTGACCAAATTCATTGGTAAGTCTGGCCAATTAGTACAATAAAAACTGTTAGTTGAACTAATTTTTTGAATTATGGAATTTCAGAGTTGGAAGGGATCTTAGAAATCATTGAGTCAATTGAACCTAAGTAGGAAACTCCTGCTAATATCTCTATGGAATGCATTTTTGCTATAACAACTCTATGAAATAAATGGGGAAATATTTATCTTTATTATTTTCTAGATGTGGAAATTAAAGTTTCCAAAAAAGTTAAATGACCTGTCTGTGATCCTGCAATAAGGTCTTCTGTCTCCCAATCTGGCTTATTTCCCCCCTAAATCACCCTGACTTCCCATATTCTTGACAAGTAATCATCTAACCTCATCTTGAAAACCTCCCATGATGAGGAAATTGCTGACTTGAGACCACTTCTGCTTTTGGTAAGCCCTACTTGTTTGGAAAAATTTTCCTTATATCAATCCAGCACCTCAATTACTTCCCTTTCTTCCTCTTAGCTCTGCCTTCCAAAGCCAAGGAAAATAAGTTTATTCCATTTTCTGTATGATAGCCATTCAAATACTTGATGCTGGCTCCAAGTTCTTTCTTTTCCAGCTTAAGTTCTAGTTCCCTCAAATGATCCTCTTACAACAAGATTTTGATCACCCTCACCATTCTGGTTGGCCTTTTTTAGCTCTGTTGTTAAGGTATTTGATCAACTGAACTGCATTTGAGTTGTGTTTATTTTCAGAGAATCTAAGAGTTAAGAAGGATCTCAAAGGTAGTTTAAATGAAATGATTAGGTAAATGGTTGAACTGGTTACACATATGGACATAACCTGGTCTTTCCAGTGCATTGTTGTCCCTGGAAAAGATTCAGAAAACTTTGCTTATGGTCATGTGGGACCAACTGGGAGGAGAGGTGATGCTAGTTGTGGAATGGAGCCAGTCTCCACAACAATCCCAGACCTCAGACTGCCTGGAAAAAGAGATGCAAATTGGTGACTCAAATGGAAACCTCTGGCTGATGAACTCTTTGTGGCATTAGTTAACATTTCTAGCCCCTTTAGTTTACAGAGTTTCATTATCTTTTCCATTTCATTCCGATGTGTATTATAAAAATGAGTCTAATATAAGAATATAAATATATTTGGGAATCATTGAGGAAACCTACATTAGAACACCATTGTCTTTTTTTTTAAACTCAAGGAACTCAAAGAATGCTATACATCCTCCCCCCCAATTAATCTCAACATTCTTAGAATTCGTGCTCTGAAGCAAATAAAGACAAATGGCATTAAAACTGAGACATCCAGCAGCTTGACCCCAAGGATGCATCTGCAGTAAAGACAGGAGGGATAACTTCACTTAAAAATATTTTATTTTCAATTTATGGAACAAAATAAACATTTCCATAATCAAAGCTGCTCAAGGGTCTGCTGTTTGCCAATCCAGTAGAGTCAGCTTGTTGGTGTCCATACTTCTCTAAGGCAAACCTGAATCCCTGGAAGGTCTATTTTTTTTTAAGTCATCTCAAGTTGTCTTAGGAGGACAATTGTTTTACCCATTTAGTTTTGCTTTTTTATATACATTTCATGGGCAATTTTCTGTTTGTGGAGAGTCTGGAAATTTTTGACTTACTCCGCCATTTTCCCTGAATATTCCACATTTCCAGTTTTCAATTTCTATCCTTGGATTTTTTCCACTTGATCATGATGCCAAAAATATGAGGTATCACTTAAGAGTTAATATTGGTATAAAGGAAAGAATGGAAAGACTGTAGAATCAGAAATCTGACTTCAAATCCTGGCTCTGCAACTTATCTCTAGGGTCCCAGACAAGTAATTTAACATGTCTGGTCCTTAGTTTTTTTTGTCTGTAAAATGAAAATGTTGGAGCAGTTAGAGAGAAGAGTGCTGACCTAGAATTGGGATGTCTTGCGTTCAAATCCAATTGCAGACACTGACTAGTTATGTGATCCTGAGCAAGTCATTTAACTTCTGTTTGCCTCCATTTATTCAATTATACAATGGGAATAATAACACCTACCTCATAGGGTTGTTATGAGGATCAAATGAAGAAGAATATCTAGCACAGTGTTTGGCACATAATTGGTGCTTATCCCCTTCTTTTATCCATCCCACTCCCTCCCAATTAGATGATCTCTGAGATCCTTTCTGATTCTAAATTTGTAAACCTAATTGCTGCTTAAAAAGTCCTAGAAATTAATAATTTCTTTTACTTTAAAGATTTAAGTATTCATCAATGTAATCAAAAAAACCACTCAACAATATTAAATAAAATAGATTAGGAAATGAAATGACAACGCTTCTTTCAATTTGAAGTCCAAATTGTGTTTTTGATAAATCTAAGCCAATATATCCCCAGAATGTTCTCAATTTGTGAGGATTAGAATCAGTGCAACTACTGCCTGGCTGTAAAATAAAGTAAAATATAAGTGACATCCTGGAACATGGGATTTGGTTGAGAACAGGACCAAATGCACAGAGCTGACAATGCATTTCCTTAGGAGTCAGACTTAGACTTTTATTAAAGAAAATCAGGGTTATAGAAGGATAAAAAAATAGAACTAGATCCTGAGTTGAATTGTCAATTATGTTGACATAGACTGTGTCAAAATAGTAACAGAACAAGTCACTGAAAAGTGAAATATTTACATCAGTTTTTGGTATGAGGTCACCAGTTGTTCTGAGTTCCATTTTTTGGACAATATTTTACCTTTCTGAGAAACATAATTTAGATACAATTATACAGAAAAGGAATTTTATTTTATATTTTGCTCTAATAGTTGAGACTAAAGGAAGGAAAAGAAGGAAAAGCCCTATGGAATGGTAGGATTGAATTGGATGGGATGAAAGAATGGGAAAAGATACAAGAGGACTTTTTTTTTTTTAAATAAAACTATTCAGTATCAGACTTGCCCAGTTTTCAAAGGAGGAAATCTAAGCTAAGGATTTTGTTGTTGTTCAGTTCTTTGTAGTCATATCTGACTACTTGTGACCCTCTTTTGGTTTTTTTTTTTTTTTTTTTTTTTTTTTTTAGCAAAGCTACTGGAGTGGTTTGCCATTTCTTTCTCCCATTCATTTCATAAATGAGGAGCCCGAGGCAAAGAGAGTTAAGTGGCTTGCCCAGGGTCACACAGCTAGGAAGTGTCAGAGGTTGGTTTAGGAAAATGAGCTTTTCTGACTCCAGATCTGGTACTGCATCTGCTGTACCATCTATTTGTCCAAAGCAGTGAATATCCATTTGAAAAAAAATCCTCGGAATCACTAATAATTAAAGAAATATAAATTAAATCAACTTTGAAGTGCCATCTCATACATATCATATTGGTAAAATTGACAAAAAAGGAATATTATAAATACTGGAGAGGCTGTGGGAACATAGGTGAAATAAAGAATGCACTGCCAGTAGAGCAGTGAATTGGTACAATTCTGGAAAGTAATTTGAAATTAAGCCCAGATGGTCAGAGATCGAAGAAAGAAAGATCGAAGAAAGACCCTTTATTTACAAAAACATTTGTAGGACCCGTTTTTTGTAGCAATAAAAAGCTGGAAACTAAGGGGAATGTTTTTAGTTTCTATTTGGAGAATGGCTGAATAAATTATGGCACTTGAATGTAATGTAATATTATTATACTTTAAGAAATGATAAAACTTTCAGAGAAACCTGGGTAGACAGGAATAAACTGACGCAAAATGAAGTGAACAGAACCAGGAGAACATTTTACGGACAACTTTGAAAGAATTAAAAATTTTGATCATGCAGTGTCCAACCCCAATTCTAGCAAAGCAATGATGAAGCAGCAGTCTACTCTTGACAGAGAAATGAAGGGCTCAAAATGTAGAATGAGGAATACATTGCTTAGAAATTGCCAGTGCAAGATTTTGTTTTGCTTGACTATGCATATTTTCATGAGGATTTTTTTCTTTTCTTAATGGAAGGAGGAGATGAAGAGATACATTATTATTAGTTGGAAAAAAAAGTTAAAACTCATCAGACCTATAGATTTCTGAGAAAGCATTTCCATATTGAAAAATCAATCATAGGATTAACACTGTGAAGGCAGAAAATGAGGTCTCAGCAAGGGAGATGGTATAAAGAAAAGGGATGGAGGAACTAGAGATCATGATGAGGATAAATAAAAATCTTGGGGATTATAAGACAGAAATATAAGAATATAAGAGAGGTGGAAGTACAGAGAATTATTCAGAGTTCTGAATAATGGATATGATATAGTTAAGGGTGTAGATCTAAGGCACAACCACACTGTGGGTGACTGAATGATATTGTTGATTGTAAGAATTGAGACATATTGATGAACTGGGTGTCCAGGATGTTCAGTGAGACCTCAGTGTGTTAGTGTGACATCAATGTATGTAGTAATCAATTTTGAGGCTAGGGATAGGTGTGGACATCAAGATTGTAAGCAAGGTCCTCCTTTAGAAAGAAGGAGAGAGAGTGACCTGGAGACTGGTTTAATAATTAAGATCTAAATGTGGGTGATATGAATAGAACCTCAGACGAGGTAGGGTTGCAGAATAATTGTGGCAGAGGGAAGGATCTGGCAGTGATAGTGTGGGAGCAAGAAAAGGGCTGATTCCAACCCAGTGCGTTGGGAGTAGTGGGACTTGAGAGAAAACTACCCAGTACTGAAAAAAGTAGCTAGAAATGCCGGTCATCTGGACAGTTTTCCACCAGAGTCAGAAGATAGCAAGAGCATGAGATGAAAAGATGAAGGATGACGGCTTGGATCTCAACTTTACTGCTTCCAATCTATGTGACTTTGGGCAAGGAGCTTTTTGTCAGGACCGCATTTTATTCATCTGTAAAATAGGGAGTTACAATCCAGTTCTAGATTTAAGATTCTACTGAGAGTATAAGAATAGAGTAAGGGGTATTAGATGCATGATAGTATGGTTATAATCAGAGGTAGAAAAAAATTGCAATTTGAAACTCGGAACCTAGAAGATATCACAATAATCAAATCATCAAAAACAACAACAAAACCTCCTGAGTTTTATATGAATGAGTTTTGTATAAATTTTATTAAGTTAATTTGTTTTGGAATTGTACAATGGAATCATATAGTTGTATAGAAACAATTTTGGCAAATCAGGAAATGGGAAGAATAGTTGATGTAGTCCAGGGGGATGTTGTTAAATACCACACACACCTTATTGTTGATCACATTGTGTGTGTGTGTGTGTGTGTGTGTGTGTGTGTGTGACTTTTGGATTTGACTGAATTTTCTTAGGTCTAATGGGATGGCAAATGCATACTTTTACATCAGGAACAGTACAAGGAATGGATTTTGTCTCACAATAAAAGTGCAATGAAGAATTCTTTTCCTTCAGCTCAGGAATTGTAGTTATGTAATTAAGTGGATGACATGCAGCATTTAGCTCTTTGATGAAAGCACCTGTCTTATGTTTGAGGTGGCTTGGCAGGTTCATGGAAGGTACATATTCAGAGGAAATAAAGAACCCTTTCTGGTGACAGTTATTATATTTAATTACTGGATAATGTTGTGTATTTGGATATGTTGTGATTTAACATTGAAAGTCAGCTTGACAACTCTGAGATTTTGGGGAAAAAATCCCCAATAGGGTTAATTTCATGGCTGTCACTCAAGTTTTGCCATGTTCATTTCCTCATTTATTGTTGTCTCTAGTTTCTTGTGGTTTCATTTCATCCCAGGAGGTCTCCCCAGGCATTCTGAAGTACTTTCTTTCCCAAGGATCATTGTGTCTACACATGAGGATGAGGGTGACCATTTTGATGAATTTGACAAAAGTTCTGATACAGAAGAAAGAAGTGGCTAGACTCAAGAAAACTTCTAATTATATAAACTTGATACCTTATATTTCTAAAGTTTGTTTAGAGGTGGCTAGAGACAGTTTAACAGCTACATCAGAAGTCTACATTACCTGGGAACATGGACCGTGGGAAAAATGTCTTTACCCATAAGATACTTAAACTATTGCATAACTTACTAATAAGCTTTGGGACTACCTCTGAGTAAAACAATTAATTACCTTATTTCCTTTAATGCCACTGCTTAACAAGTAAAAGAAAAATTATAAAAGTTAGATTTAGCAGACTTTTAAAAAAATTAAATATACAACTCTAATTCTCTACCTCTCCAGATAAAGCTTCACTAGTCCATCCTTTCCACTCTCCTATATAATTCTCTTCTCCCTTTTTTCTTGTTATTTTATTTTGTTTTTGCTGAAAGAAAAGCTTTCACATAGTCACATATTTTTGTGGGAAAGTATATTGGATCTGGAAAGGGAGGGGCTGAATGATTTTAAGGTCAAAAGGATTTGTTCTTGATAAGTATGACTCATTGAATAGATTGCCTACGGCTTAAAATAACAGTATATTTTAAATGCACCCATTGTCAAATATTTTGGGCACATGGTCAAAAAGTTACATAATGGAATTCTGGAGGCAATAATAGAAGCTAGACTGTCAATTTTCTTGCTGAACAGGACTCTCCTAGGTAACTGCTCCCTCCTCCCTTAATACAATCAATAAACAAGGGCATTGTCCTAGCAAGAGACAGTGTGGTATAATGGATGGACAGAGGGCCTCAAGCCTGCTCCTGACACATAGTGTCTCTGTAACCCTCATAAGTTGGAGAAGGTACTGAGCTACTTACACTAGTAGAGTAAAATTTCTCATTTGATAGGAAGAACTTCCTCATCTTGGAATTTTTTATAAACCCATAAACTCACAGTATTTTATTTACAGTTGAAAGAACTTATAAATAAATCTGGAAAGGTGCAAAGTTTTACAGATCATAACAAAATGAAAATTTATAATCATTTAAGTTGTCGAATTTATTGGCATAGAGTTGGGCAAAGTAACTCCTAATTATTGCTCTAATTTCCTCTTCGTTAGTGGTGAGTTCTCCCTTTTCATTTTTAAGACTAACAATTTGATTTTCCTCTTTCCTTTTTTTAATCAGATTTACTAAGGGTTTGTCTATTTTGTTGGTTTTTTCATAGAACCAACTCTTAGTTTTATTAATCAATTCAATAGTTTTTTTACTTTCAATTTTATTGATCTCACCTTTTACTTTTAGAATTTCAAGTTTAGTGTTTGACTGGGGGTTTTTAATTTGTTCCTTTTCTAGCATTTTTAATTGCAAACCCAATTCATTGACCTTCTCTTTCTCTATTTTATACAAATAGGCCTCTAGAGATATGAAATTTCCCCTTATTACCGCTTTGGCTGCATCCCATACATTTTGGTATGATGTCTCATTATTATCGTTTTCTTGGGTGAAGTTATTAATTATGTCTATGATTTGCTGTTTTACCCAATCATTCTTTAGTATGAGATTATTTAGTTTCCAATTATTTTTTGGTCTACTTCCCCCTGCTTTTTTGTTGAATGTAATTTTCATTGCATCGTGGTCTGAAAAGGATGCATTTACTATTTCTGCCTTACTACATTTGAGTTTGAGGTTTTTATGTCCTAATATATGGTCAATTTTTGTATAGGTTCCATGAACTGCTGAAAAGAAAGTGTATTCCTTTCTGTCTCCATTACATTTTCTCCAGAGATCTATCATATCTAGCTTTTCTAGTATTCTGTTTACCTCTTTGACTTCTTTCTTATTTATTTTGTGGTTTGATTTATCTAATTCTGAGAGTGCAAGGTTAAGATCTCCCACGATTATAGTTGTATAGAAACAATTTTGGCAAATCAGGAAATGGGAAGAATAGTTGATGTAGTCCAGGGGGATGTTGTTAAATACCACACACACCTTATTGTTGATCACATTGTGTGTGTGTGTGTGTGTGTGTGTGTGTGTGTGTGTGTGTGTGTGTGTGTGTGTGTGTGTGTGTGTGTGTGTGTGTGTGTGTGTGTGTGTGTGTGTGTGTGTGTGTGTGTGTGTGTGTGTGTGTGTGTGTGTGTGTGTGTGTGTGTGTGTGTGTGTGTGTGTGTGTGTGTGTGTGTGTGTGTGTGTGTGTGTGTGTGTGTGTGTGTGTGTGTGTGTGTGTGTGTGTGTGTGTGTGTGTGTGTGTGTGTGTGTGTGTGTGTGTGTGTGTGTGTGTGTGTGTGTGTGACTTTTGGATTTGACTGAATTTTCTTAGGTCTAATGGGATGGCAAATGCATACTTTTACATCAGGAACAGTACAAGGAATGGATTTTGTCTCACAATAAAAGTGCAATGAAGAATTTTTTTCCTTCAGCTCAGGAATTGTAGTTATGTAATTAAGTGGATGACATGCAGCATTTAGCTCTTTGATGAAAGCACCTGTCTTATGTTTGAGGTGGCTTGGCAGGTTCATGGAAGGTACATATTCAGAGGAAATAAAGAACCCTTTCTGGTGACAGTTATTATATTTAATTACTGGATAATGTTGTGTATTTGGATATGTTGTGATTTAACATTGAAAGTCAGCTTGACAACTCTGAGATTTTGGGGAAAAAATCCCCAATAGGGTTAATTTCATGGCTGTCACTCAAGTTTTGCCATGTTCATTTCCTCATTTATTGTTGTCTCTAGTTTCTTGTGGTTTCATTTCATCCCAGGAGGTCTCCCCAGGCATTCTGAAGTACTTTCTTTCCCAAGGATCATTGTGTCTACACATGAGGATGAGGGTGACCATTTTGATGAATTTGACAAAAGTTCTGATACAGAAGAAAGAAGTGGCTAGACTCAAGAAAACTTCTAATTATATAAACTTGATACCTTATATTTCTAAAGTTTGTTTAGAGGTGGCTAGAGACAGTTTAACAGCTACATCAGAAGTCTACATTACCTGGGAACATGGACCGTGGGAAAAATGTCTTTACCCATAAGATACTTAAACTATTGCATAACTTACTAATAAGCTTTGGGACTACCTCTGAGTAAAACAATTAATTACCTTATTTCCTTTAATGCCACTGCTTAACAAGTAAAAGAAAAATTATAAAAGTTAGATTTAGCAGACTTTTAAAAAAATTAAATATACAACTCTAATTCTCTTTACCTCTCCAGATAAAGCTTCACTAGTCCATCCTTTCCACTCTCCTATATAATTCTCTTCTCCCTTTTTTCTTGTTATTTTATTTTGTTTTTGCTGAAAGAAAAGCTTTCACATAGTCACATATTTTTGTGGGAAAGTATATTGGATCTGGAAAGGGAGGGGCTGAATGATTTTAAGGTCAAAAGGATTTGTTCTTGATAAGTATGACTCATTGAATAGATTGCCTACGGCTTAAAATAACAGTATATTTTAAATGCACCCATTGTCAAATATTTTGGGCACATGGTCAAAAAGTTACATAATGGAATTCTGGAGGCAATAATAGAAGCTAGACTGTCAATTTTCTTGCTGAACAGGACTCTCCTAGGTAACTGCTCCCTCCTCCCTTAATACAATCAATAAACAAGGGCATTGTCCTAGCAAGAGACAGCTTGGTATAATGGATGGACAGAGGGCCTCAAGCCTGCTCCTGACACATAGTGTCTCTGTAACCCTCATAAGTTGGAGAAGGTACTGAGCTACTTACACTAGTAGAGTAAAATTTCTCATTTGATAGGAAGAACTTCCTCATCTTGGAATTTTTTATAAACCCATAAACTCACAGTATTTTATTTACAGTTGAAAGAACTTATAAATAAATCTGGAAAGGTGCAAAGTTTTACAGATCATAACAAAATGAAAATTTATAATCAAAGAAGGAAACAGGAATAAAAGATGCAGCTCTAGGTAGATATTTTAAAATCTTGAATTACATATGCATCAAAGACTATACAGCTAAAACAAAACAACTATATTAAAGAGAATGATAATAAAGGGAAAACAAAACCCTCAAAATTGGTCCAATGGAGTAAATTACATTATAAGGTTTTCTTTTAGGACACCTTATAATGTAACTTAGTGCATTTGTGAGCTTTAAGAGCTTCAGAAATACAAAGCTTCACACTTACAAAAACATCATTGGAAAGAGTAATTATTTAAAATTCTTTTATACTTACTTGGTTTTGGGAATTTTTTGACAATAAATATTTAATTAATTTTAACAATGTGGAGAATTTTGTTATTATGCATTATATGCACAACAGTTTCTGGATGATATTTTCTCAGATGATATTCTCTCATGTGTAGAGGTGGTCCTCTTGATTGGCCATCTTTTTCAGCTGATCTATCTTCACTTGGCGTGCGTCAAAACTGACACATGTGCATCAAGACCTCATTTGTTGCATGATCTTAAGGCTAACATGACAAAGGTAATCCTTTCAGTCCCTGAGTAGTAGTTAAGTTTTTACAAAGTTTGAAAACTGAGTAGGGTGGTATATGGCCTCACATAGTGATTAGATTGAAATTTTTTTTGTACTTAATGATATTTTATTTTTCCCAATTAACATGAAAAGATAATTTTCAACATTCATTTTTGTAAGATTTTGAGTTCCAATTTTTTCTGCCTTTCTCTCTCCCCAAGACAACAAGCAATCTGATAATATGTTATACACGTACAATCTTATTAAATATATTTTCACACATACTCATGTTGTGAAAGGAAAATCGGAACAAAAGGGAAAAAACATAAGAAAGAAAAAACCAAAAAAAGTGAAAATAGTGTTTTCTATATTTAGACTTCATAGTTCTAGTTCTACTTCTAATCATGAATCTTTTGGAATTGTCTCAGATTGCTGTGATGAGCCAACTTATTCATAGCTGATCATAGCAAACATTGCTGTTACTGTGTACAATGGTCTTCTGGTTCTTCTCATTTCACTCATTATCAGTTCATGTAAGTGGTTCCAGACTTTTCTGAAATTATCCTGCTCATCATTTCTATTAAGAACAATAGTTTTCCATTATCTTCATATACCACAACTTGTTTAACCATTACTCAATTGATGGGTATCCCTTCAATTTCCAATTCTTTGCCAGCACAAAAAGAGCAGCTGTAAATATTTTTGTACATGTAGGTCTTTTTTGATTAGGTTGAATTTTAATTTGAAACATATCATCCCAAAATTTTAAAATGATAAGTAATAAAGCTTTTGAATTTTGTTTTTTGTAAATCTGTTAACATTTATATATTGAAAGTTATTGAAGCTTTAAACTGAACTAAGACTTTTGGAATATCCTTTATGGAATTTATTAGTTGGACCCATTTTGGGAGCTTTGTTTCCCCAATTATTATTATTGTATTTAATACGATCATTATTATTTTGGTGATATTGTTTTTGATGAAAATGTAATTAAATTAAAAAATATATCTACTTGGACCTATACTAAGAATTTTGAGACAACCTGCATTTTAAATATAAACTGTTTGCTTTTGAAGATGGGATAAAACTGTAT